>NC_135845.1:15605000-15737500 GCF_029677425.1 Wolffia australiana
GGACCTCCAGATTAGTAAGGATGAAGGACAGATGATGAATGATGGTTAGGGATAGACCTGACAGGATTGCTTTTTTGTACATTCATTAGTTGTCATTTCATTCGTCATCTCTCCACATTTACTCATCTTCACTGTCATTCCATCGTCAGTCCCATTCAGTCATCAATCCACAACAAAGAACATAACTCTTCCATGACAAATAACTAAACAGATGACAGAAATGCCTGAAATGGCTCACTTTCCTCTCTTCATTTTCTGTCATCAGTCATCCATCATTTCCAGCGTTAAGTCATGCACCCAAAGTGTAACGGACGATGGATGATGGATGACAATCCAAGATCCATCACCCTATACAAGAAACTAGTTGACCATTTCAAAGATAACAAAACTTATAAATGAGGGAAGCACACCATATCTTCTTAATCACTTATGTCATCAGTCATCCATCATCTATGACATAAAGTCATCCGTCCACAATGTAACGGACCAAGGATAACAGATGATGACCTATCATCAGCCTCTATATCCTAGACACTAGTTGATTACTTCAAAGATAACTAAACTTACAAAGGGTATGAGGAGCAAAACCAATCATCTCCATCATTTTCCATCATCAGTCATCCGTCATCTGTAGTGTAAATTAATCTGTCAAATGAAACTTTGAAAGGGTAAATTAGATAGAGGGAACAAGAGGGATAGGAGAGATATGTATACGAGAGAGAGAGGTGTAAAAAATAAAGAAGTATATATTGAGGGAGGGTTGAGATGGAGGTAATATTAAGGAGAGGGTATATTTAGGGATAGACAGACAAAAAGAATGAAATGAATAGAGAGGTAGCCAATAGAGAGTGAAGAGTGAGGAAATCAGAGTGAGAGAATATAAATAAGTGATGTGGCCCAAAAGTCCATTTTTAGGCCCATTAGCAACTTCTGGCCCAAGAAGGAGATCATTCGAGAAGTTGACAAGATCTGCAGAAAAGTACATTGAGGGCCACAAAAATCCTTGGACAGATTTTTCTCTGAAAGGATCCTTTGACGAATTCTTTTGTGACAAAATCCACTAACAAATTCTTCTTCAGCCATAATCTGTAGAATATCTCTTCTCCAGCTTGTCAAAACTACAGATCTTCTTGAGCCACACAAATATTTCATGAAATATTCTAAAGACCCCTTAATATGGCCTATCAGACTATTGATCCTCTGTTTTAGCTTGTCCAAGTTGTTTCTCTCAATCTTTTGAGTTTTCCTTTAATGGATACTCTCATTATGGACAACCTGCACTTGTTGTGGCCTATATAAAGGCCACATGTACCCTTGAAGGATCATTATTGAAGTGTATTGTTTTTTCTGAAATTCATGTTTCTCCCCTCTGAGTGTTCTCCTTTCTATAGAGTGCTTCGGTGCTTGTGGATTCTAGCACAACCCTTTGTAGACTCAAGGGTTGGAGAAGCTAGTTTTATTGATTCAAGACTTGGCTACTTCAAGTACAGCAAGGCTTGTGGATTAAAGTCTTGTTCCTAAATTGTCTGGGTAGTAAGGCTGCATCAATAAGCATGTTGAGGAAGAGAGAGAATGAACAAAGGTGAGAATAATAAATAGAGATATTGAAAGAGAAAGGGAGGTATAGAGAGAAAGGAAGATGAAACACAGTGGTGGACGAAAGAAGGAACAACGGAAGAGGAGGGAGAGAATATAAATATGTAAAGTTATACTTAACAAGGGAGAAAAAGAGAACAATTCATATGGAAAGATAGAGAACCATTTAAAGAGAGAAAGACCAAATGAATTTTAAGTCGTTCCAAATAAGCCTCATGAAAAAATTTCACTGTAGACAGTCTCCAAAATTGATTGCCAATAATAGTCTATTAGGACATTGACTCGCATCTCTCCAAAATTTATATCCAACAAAGATCAAGTATCCAAAAATAAAATGAGGATGCAAAAAAGCAAACCCACAAAAAAATGGGTTAATACACCTTTCTTGATTAGGTTGATTAAAAATGCCAATTATAGCAGGGAAAATGGATACTGGATTAGGTTCAAAACAAGTTAAAGATGATAAGAATAACGTAGCTTTATATGGAGCCACATCTCTCAGAAATAAACTTTTTTTGAGTGAGCTCCATTCTTTATAGATGTCTTTTGGAAGCTTCTATAGAACCTCATCTAGTGGAACAAATAAACTTCTAGAAGTCTATAAAGTTATAGAGACAATAGAATATTATAGCAGAGTCAAATTAGATATAAAGTATTCAATGAGAATATAGAATACTCCATGGTCCAAAAACTCCAAAATATTATAGAAGACTCTAGATATTTGACCGTGTCAACACTCCCATGGTCGTAAGACAAAACCTAGAAATATCAAAATACAAAAGTCATGAGAATTTTGCAATATCATTAATAATGCAAAACTAATAATTTAATATTTCGATAAATAATTATTGGTTTAATAACAGAAATGCAAATTCATTATTATCATTCATGGATTTGTTGACTTTTCTACCCATGTATTATATGAGCAATCACAATATCTGGTTGCTTCACAACACATGCTAACTTGTTCAATCTATCTAGAAAATTTCTGCCAAAAAATCTCGAGTGAAAATCATCTCATGTGGAAAACACAAGTTCGTCCATTGTTCAATAGATACAAATCAATATTTTCACGCAATCAAAATTCTTTACCAAAGCCATTCCTCCATGATTAGAGATTCATATGTCTTAGTCAAAACAGAAATTTTCATGTAAAAGATGTCATTGGTGTCACAGGTCAATGATCCACTCATATGATTGTGACATGAATCAATCTGATTGGTGTTTAGGTTTTTAATACTAATCTGGGTTCAAAATGATCATCTTAGTGAACTCTTTCACTAAAAGAGTACCCACCAGTCCTTAGTGCCTCAATATGAATGGTTGCCAGTATGAACCATACTTATTTTATAAGTAGGATCAAATAGTGTAATTATATAAAGGTAGTTTGATATTCATCTCAACTATAGATTGAATAGGTATATTTGTAATTCACAGTTCAATATTGGAGATCAATGTCTTATGATCTCATAATTCACCAAATCATTGTACACATTCAAGGGCTTTGTTATAAACATTACACAAGAATAATACCGAATATGAATGGCTGAAGGTCTGAACCATACTTATTTTATAATCAGGATCAAATAGTGTAATTATATCCAGGTAGTTTGACATTCATCTCAAGTATCGATTCAATAGGAATTTATTATTCACACTTAAAGATTGGTGATCACTGTATTATGATCTCATCATAATTCACTAAGAAATTGCACGCATTCAGAGCCTTCATCACAAACATTACACAAGAATAATACCAAATAATTATATTTATTTCAATGAACTTGCCCATATTATGATTGAGTGTTTGGCTTGATGGCCACATAAGATTCATCAGCTCTTGTGCATGCTCAAGCTCAATTTCAGGTGTTTGTTGGGGCAGTGTTGCATACGGGATGTCTTCGTAAGCACATCCACTAGTCCATGTGTAGTATTTTATGCCCCTCTAAAGATTTAATTCAAAAAATATACGAAAATATACTTGAAAAATCAATGTAAGGTTTTTTCTAGTAATGAAATTACTGGAAAAATAAAAATACACTACAAGTTGATGAGAACCTGATTCAAGGTTAAATTTTTTATCCTTCAAATAAGACTTTAAACATAAATCATATATAAACCAAGTGATCTGAAGCAGAAATCCTATAAAATTTTAAACTTTAGGTGCAGGTTTATGAATATATCAAGTTTAAGTCAATATTTATACAACCAAGTTGACGAATCTAATTCAATACACTATAAAAGAATTCAAAAGATTATATGATTGATAAAGACAAAACTATAATCACATTTATCCTAAATAAAACCAAAAATGAACTATTTCAAAACGATTGTACATAAGAGTTCCTTCAACTGCAACCTAGATATATTGTGTCTCCAGTTCTGACATACCACCCTTTTTTATATATGAATGATTATGTATCACTGCATTGATATACCAACACAAATGGTAACTACAGATTATACCCACCAAGTGTCTAATGAGAAATAATAAAGATTTCACTGTTAAATAAATTATATTTATTCTCTTTATATTAAGGCAAGATATCTGAGAAAATATTTTTATGAAATGTAGACCCTAAAGGTTTTAACGCGAAAATGTGGTAATGATAAAACTAAAGGTTATGAAAGAATTATAAAAAAAGAAAAGTGCTTCATCTCCCCGCGCCCGCTCGTAAACGCTTTTGGTTGTAAAAGATAGTTGTCTTTTAATTTTATTATTTATTGATTTACGGTTCGCTCAAAACTTCATTTGGCCTTGACAATTTCTTCATATTTCTTATAAATGTATGATGAATTTTATATTATTCTCTGATCCAGTGACAAATGATTTTTAATAATACAATTGAAAATTAAGGCCCATCTGAATCGTACAACTTATATTAAAGACAAAATTACACAAAAACCCTGAATGAAGTACATTACTGTTAGAAGACATTAAGCACAACATTAATCCATCATCCTTGGAAAATATGACTAACTTCAAGTATACTATCTTAATACGATAAATAACATTCATAAAAATATCATTTGATAACATGTGTATTTTGGATTACTCTGTCCATTACAAAATCAAGGATAATTGACACATTTGTTATCACAAGAGTATACAATCATGCCTATCAATAATCTTGCCTTTGGACCAGCTAGTACAGATATTAAACATACATACACAAAATATAATAAATATTAGAGTGATCGATATACACATGATATTGATAGATGTTTCTTCTATCAGTTATCCCAAAAGACTGTAAATTTACTATTTTTAATTCAATGGTTTTTAATGCTCAGTATACATTTACTCTATCTTTAATTTTATGCTCCTCAAGCACAAAAAATATTGTACATTTGGTAAATTTAAATTTATTGGTTTTCATGTGCTCCATACATACAAAAATACTGTATACTTACTAAATTTAATTTGATTGCATTTGCGTATGTTCCTTACGCACAAAAAGATTATACATTTACCAAGATTTTGTTTTGTTAGTTTTTCATATGCTCCTTACGCTCAGTCCATAGATTTCTAAACTATTTCTAAATTTCAGTCTCCAAAATTATGTAGGCATATTTGACCCCAGATAAAAGCACAAGGTATGCACTCCTTGTGCCCTCCTTGTGCATTTACAAAACATTTACACTCTCAGTGGCACTTGAACCGAGATGCCTCGCAATCATGTTGAACTTCCATGTGTTGTATGCTGACATTCTTGGCACAGGATATGTTCCTTGTGCCCTTAAAAATCTATCATCCTATGTGAAACACCATGATGTGATATGGTGTGCCGCCTCATACAATGCTTACACCATCAATGATCTACATCAATGTATCATGCAATGTCAGCATTCATCAGGATGGATGTCACTACCAATCTGTATAATCTTGAACTATCTGATGCCTGCAGAGCCATTAAGCACATGAGATGGGTTGTTAAGGATGTGATATTCCCTCTGGCACATATTGGGCTATTAATGCAATGGAATTTTGAATTGTTTTCATGTCTCTTGATATGGTGACAACTCTTGGCATTTATCACATGAGATGGGTTGTTTTCCTGTCTCTTGGCATAGTTATAATGCAAGAAAGGTCTTTAGTTTTGGATGAATTAATCCATTAACATAAATTGTGATCGCTATAACTCGAAATCTAAACAAAAATTTAATTGAATTTTGCCTCAGAACATATAAAGTCCCATTCTCAAATAAATGCCTTAACGTCCTCGGTTATCACAAATGAATTGCTTGTATGGGATTAAATGATAGCTATGATACACAATAATGTATTTATGTTAGATCAAGAAATTAAAACTAAAACATAGAACATTCATTGAAAAGATATTTGTTTTATTTTCAATGAACAACATTAGAGAAAATCAATACACACCCACAGATCACATCAAAGATGTTGGAGCTTACCACAATCTAAACCATATGGCATTCTGGTGAGGATCCGCATCCTATATCCTTCATTAACCCTTCCTGATGATCCAATATCCTATGCTTTTAAGAACAATGGTTGCAGTTTGGGCAAAATTCTGGTCTCCCATCTTAAACACAGCCTTGATCACTCATGGCCTGAGCAAGATTCAGGAATGCATATATGTTCCCCCCATGAACCAAGGCCCTACACCAAAACATAGAAGCTTAAACAAGCATACCGAGGGCATATTTTCATTCAATTACGTGATCATTGTCCAAAATAATGAACTAGCTTATCTGAAATATCAGAAAAGAGGGAAAATAGCTCACTCCGGATTATCCTTGGAAAATCCATGTTCGCTTGCTGTCTTTAGACATCTTTCATACGTTTGTTTCATTATTTCCTGTCAACCGAGCCAAAAAAAAAGAGAAACGGAACAGCATCACTCATGCAAACAGAGGAAGGCGTATTTACCCGCTTTTTAAAAAATAATTAAAAAACATTTCATTAAGTAAGTTACTAAAGAATATATATGAAATAGAGAGGAAGATTTAATGCCTGCAACTTATTTTCAAAGTCTTCCGCTGACCAATGCAGCGTGCTGTAATCCTCTACTTCACCGACTCCGACCTGCAGACGATATTAAGTAATCAAGATCAGTTCTACGTCTTACACGAGGCTGACAAAAAGAACTAAAAGAATAGTGTTTTCTTCAGTGAGGCTAAAAGCAACCTGTTCATACAATCAGCGAAAAAAAATTCAGTTCAATAAATGATGGGTAGTTTTCTTTAAAACATTGTCTAAACTGACTTTAATCACGACATTTATTTATTCTCAGAATTTTAATTCCAGAAAAAACTAAGCAAAACTGTACCCCTCCAATTCCAGCAACCTTTGCGGGAGCAATCAAAACTTTTCCCTTCCTCAGTACATCAACTGCCTGGGACGTACAAGGCATATTCGAACCTGAAAATATTGAAAATTAAAGTATTCATTAAAAATAAAGAGAACAAAAACCAGAAGCCATGACAAATTCCTCTACCTTCTACAAGCAGACGACAACCCGAATTTACCAATGCGATAGCATCAGCTTGATCGATTTCATTTTGCACCGCACATGGAAATGCAATATCGTACTGCTCATTCCAAGGTTTGGCACCCTCTAAGTACTTTGCTCGAGGATAAGATTTCAAATATTCCCTGAAAGATATAAACAATAATTATATCATTGTGATTTATCTGATAGGGACCTTGATGTCTCGAGCAGTGTTTGATATCATCCACGACCATGACAAGTAATCACATCCACATCATTCGTCCTTGCCAGGTGGTAAACAGTCCTTGACGATGATTAAGTCTTCCATCTGCAAATATTCCTTGACGCGACATCACCTCTCGTCAGTCTCTCTTTATGAACTTCACTCAGATGAGAAAGGATCATTCTCATTATCATCATCATCATCCGATGACAATGAAAATTTTGTCAACATCGCTCAATCTGTGGACAATCGAGAGTTTTAGATGACAATGAGAATTTTGTCATTGTCTGCAAACACTACTATTGAGGAAGGAACTTGGAAGGAAAGTTAGAGAACGATAGAAAGGAAAAGATAGAAGATGACAATGGCTACAGGCCCAGAACAGCCCCATCCAATAATTGTTTGTTTGCCTTTCTAGATGGAGGGCTATAGGTATTTGAAGGGGATCCACTCTACTGATAAATTACTAAAATATTCCTGACAGGGGTTGGGTAATAGAAGGGGATCCTTAAGCAGAAAGGGGGGAGACGTGCGCACCAACCTTAAGCTTCTGTGCTGAACCCTGATGTCCCGTACAACAGAAAATTTCACGTAATCAAAACCTTCTTCATCTACCAAGCAGCCCCTTGAATCTATCAACAAAAATGTATTATTACTGTATAATTTTCCCAACGAATTAAAAATATTATTTTAAAACATTTAATTCTAAGCAACCTCCCAGTATTGTTTTATTACTCATCAATAAATGTCGCAAAAACATAAAAATGTGCTTCTTAATAAATAGCACACAAAAGTATAATAGTAACTTATCAAAGGCACAGGAGTTTCTTCGGAGAAAAGGGAAATAAATTACCTGTTACTGTGATGGGAATTGCCCCAGCAGTTAGAAGCTTTTCTAATACGTGCATAGCTATCTTTCCAGAACCGCTGATAGCACACCTGAATATTGAAATATGGAATGACAAGTAATCGACGAGGCCAGTATAAAAGTGAAAACGGCAATAAATACAGTTCAATAATAAAATCTCTCATATCTTAGTTTAAGTCAAATCAATTTTGAAAAAACTTTTATAGCGTTAGACCCCAAAAAGGAAATGTACTCGTGAGCTAAAAGTCAGTATGCTGAAAGTTAAGCAGACAAAAGATAGATTGATTTTAATGAATGCTTTGTGAGCAATAAAAAACAAGAAGAAGAACGAAAAAGGGGCCATTTTAAACAGTTTTTTCTAGCCAGAAAATTTTCTAACAAATAAATAATTATTTTAACAGAAATCACTATTTCGTCACTTAGCGAAGAGAAGTGTTTAGACAACAAACCTTAGTCCTTTAATTTCTTTATTCATTTCAGCAAGAATGAGACGAGCAAAGAAGACCTGAAAACAAAGTTGTGGGGAAAAAATAAAAATAACGCAAATGCTCAGACATAAAAAACGTGTAGACTTTTGCAGCTGTCAGAGAGAAAACTTGCCAATCCATAGCCTGTCGCCTCAGTTCGAAGACTGGAACCTGTCCAGAAGACCCTTGGCCCGGTAAAACTTCCCTACACAAGGATATCGATCAAATCTAGGTTAGATGGTTCTAACTATTTTCTTTGCTCAAGGATCAATGTAAAGGATGGGCTCTAAGTATTATCTTAGGCAATATCAACGAAATAATTACAAGGCACACAACGCAATTACCATATCGTATGAATATGTTCCTCATCATCTCTAGGATTATTTCATTTTCCCCACTAATCGGATTTTGGTAAGTACTCTTTCATGATAAATACATCAGCCAAGAAGCATCAACAAAATGAAGTTGCACTTCATCTCTCTCCTCTCCTCTGTCTAAGTTTCCATGGTCCTCTCAATCCCCCTCCCTCGTGATCACCTCTACTTCACAGCATCTCCAGGCTCCTCTTCTCCTAGCGATCCTGAACCCTTACGATCGTTTTTTTCTACCCGTTTCTTGATAGGAACCTAAACCAAGGTTCTTATCACATGTGACAGGCATACGCTGAAGGTCTCCAAATAGTAGAGAGCTTTTTCTCTTGTGCAATGTTCACAAAAAGAACGTGCAAGTAAGACGATAACACTTTCTTTTTGTGAACAATTAAAATGAATAGAGTATGTGGCAGCATCAAAATGTAATCTTTGAACAATTCAAGGTTCAATCTTTTTTTGAACAATTCAAGGTCCAATCTTGAAAGTACGAAAAACTGACTTTTACTACAAGGTGTGCCAAACGTTAATATTACCCAAAGACACATATAGTATCCACATAGTCTAAACTTTCTGTTGATGAGTATTTCATCAAAATCGACCACCCCTGCTAATCGCCTTTCTTAAGATGGAGGCTAATGCTGAAAAAGCGATCATGGGTTGAAACCGCAAGTCTTCTTTTATTGACATAAACCAAGAAGATTAGCATGTCATAGAGTCAGTACACTGCAGATAATTTTTTGTTCGTTTACCATTGTGTACACGAGGTTAAAAGGAACCAAATAAACGGAATTTAATGATTGATTTCAAACTATTTTTTGAACCCGCAAGGAATACCTGGAAATGACCAACAAGTCTTCTATACTGTCCAAAGAGGTACCCCATTTCTCTGGGACCCACACCCACATCTTCAGCTGGTAGATCCTACAATTGGAATGATAAGCGATAGACTCACAAAGGATTTAAGCATTACTTTAATAAGATGAAAGAAATCCTTCTTATTTTACCTGATTTGGACCCAGATGACGATATAGCTCATCCGTAAAACTCTGACAGAAACGCATGATCTGCAAACATCGGATTGCACTGTACAAATGTACTGACCTACAGGTATCTTAGGCAGAAACTAAGTTTTTTTTAGTGAGAGAGTCAGCAAAAGGATACCTCGTTGTTACTCTTTCCCTTTGTATCAAAATCACTGCCGCCTCCTGCGCCTCCAAGCTTGTATGGAGATAGAGCATTCTTTAATGTCTGAAGAATGTATAGATTGAATAAGCACATGGGCAAACCTCATATCAAACTAGTGGAACCTCGCAAATATCAAAGATTGCTGGGATTTATACGGGTCAAAGACAATTCTGCCCAACAATTTTTCAAAATCTTGATTGTTTCTTGAAATCATAAACTATCCTTCGACAAACAATCCTCTTTCCAGGAGTAAGAGGTGCGGATTCTCACGAGATTGGAGCATCACTGTCCAAAATATGGTTTGACCCATACCAATAGTGATATTATTTCATGCATAACATACCATGTCTCTCTACTCCGTTACTGTATACATGAACAGAAATAGGCGACGGTATTGAAAATAAGAAATTTTGGGTAAGATGATTGAACCCCACAAAAGACTTAAAAATGGAGACCCATTTAGCTTACAGAGTGGGAAACAGATATTTCTTTTTCCTAATTTCAGAAGGGTATGCATAAGCATCGATGTACCTCAACTGACCGTTCATAAACATACAGTTGTTCTCAGATCTGGGGGCCGTATCCGGCTAGACTATGTGGCCAGACTTGCTTCAATCGGCAAGTTCGTGGTTGTCTTCTTCCTCCTCTTCTTCTCTCTCCGCCTTATATTCATCTACGATTTCTTGATTTTAGATGGATTTCTACTCCAGATTCTATAATTAGATAATTAGGCAACAACTTTTTTGAACAGAATCCTATCCATGGAAAATATGCGCTGCCTACTATGTATCTCAGATCATGAGGAAACTTTGATTAACTAAAAGAACTGACATAAAGGCACATCATTAGGCAACAGGATA
Source organism: Wolffia australiana (assembly GCF_029677425.1). Taxonomy (NCBI): domain Eukaryota; kingdom Viridiplantae; phylum Streptophyta; class Magnoliopsida; order Alismatales; family Araceae; genus Wolffia; species Wolffia australiana. Next base: position 15,616,030 of record NC_135845.1, read on the forward strand.
ACTATGAATCAATCAAGTCTAATTGTTTACCTGCTCGAAACCCAGGAATTTGGCGATGCTCAAACTCATGGCTGCACAGAAGCGAAGGCCACCCCGGCAAGGACCCAAGACTTGGCTGAACTGCACACGAAATCCCCTGTTGACACGTGTCTGACCCTTGTCATCGACCCAAGGTACTCTAAAGATGATCATTCTTTCAGGCTCCAACATTTGCTCCAAAAGATGGACATAGCTGTAGACAATCAAAACAATTTTTCAATAAAAAATGAAATCAACAAGAAATGTAGAAAGTAACAAACTTAACTTACTTCGGGTTTTTAACTAGAACGGGTTCTAAAGAACGAACAACCTCTTGTACTGATTGAATGAACTCAGTTTCATTGGGATCCCTTCTTAACAGAGCTCCAACTACTGAGCTTCCTGTTCTTGATACTAGAACTTTAAAATTGCACATAGAAAACTGTTAAATTCCACATATAAACCGTTATTTTGAGAGTATTGAATTCATACCTTTTACAGGGACAGGTCTCTCAGAAATGACGAGAGTCTTGTCTTTGGATGCCATCTGGAGCCGAAGAGCTTCTTTGTGGAGCAAGCTGTTGTTGTGTTCTTCGAGAGCACTCATTTGCATATTCCTACTGCCTTCATTTCCGTAGGGGTTTCTTCTGTGCTTTCTGCCATACTCCTTGCAGATAGAGCAGAAAATTCTAGTAGTTCCCTCGTTGACATCTACATAAGCCCACTTATAAGTGTCAGCCCACTCTTCCCTCCACTTCTTCACCACTTTCTTCTTCCTCTTGATCAGTGATAGCTTCGAAAGATCCTGCTGCTCGTCGTCGGGAGCGTGCGAGACGAGAAGTAACTGTTTATGATCATCTTGATCTTCAGATGGATTTTGATTCTGAGAGGATATGGCCATAAGTGGGTCAGAGAATGAGCCATCATCATCACCATGGCCAATCTCCAGATCAATTTCTTCACCAATTTCCCTCATCACCAAATGATGCCGTTGAGCTTGTCGAAGCAGATTGAGTTCATCCATTGGTATTACTAAAACAGCCAATACTCGCTTTATCACTAGCATTCAGACTTGTAACCACTGATTACATGGGTATCCTCTCAGGCATGTCACAAAGAGATTTAGACAAACAGCATGAGTATCCCTTATTGCATTAAGGAATTTTCAATCTTCTGGTGATTTTACTGGAAAAAATCCATCAGGAACCATGAACCAAACCCTAGATTGCTTCCAGGCGACGATGTAGTATATCTTTGAAAGAAAACGAGCTAAAAAGGAGGAACGATATCACAACGTAGAAGCTAGTTTTTCCCATATGCTTAGCTCAAATTTCCGAATAATAAGATTTCCTGAACTTGAAGGTAGTGAACCCGAGCTGGAAATTTCAGTAGAAATAAGAATTTCTGGGCAAAAAAACCTTCCAAAAAAAGCGAGTGACAGGAAAACCAGAGAATACGTCGCCGCATACGCCCCAGAATATCAAGTGTTTGAGAAATTCCTCCCAAATTTTTTTCCTTCCTTCAGAGGCAGCAGATTACAGCTCAAGGAAGCTCGAGGATCACTCCAGCGAACTTTTCCCGATCCCTTCATAGAAAAAATGAAATTTTAGGGAATACCCATTCAAGAAATCGTCTTCAAGAGTCGGCAGAAAGAGAACCCGATTCTTTCGTCGAGAGATGCACAAATTTGGAGAAAAAAACTCAAAATTTTGGAGCATCGAACGGCGAATCCGATGATCAGAAGCTCACAGTGATCAAGAAATGGTTAAAGATCGATGGAGATTGTTGTTGTTTGCTGCCTTGGGCTCCTTGCACACTCCCCCTCGACGACTGTTCAGCCCGAGGTGCAGGCGGATGACGTCGGAGCCGAATAAAAGTCCGCCAAACAACCCAATAATTCGTCCATTTTAAGCTTCCGCACGCGGATGACGAATCTTCCGCCGTCATCCCCTTCCGCTTATCCGTCATCTGTCATCCGGCATCCGTACAGTATCTATCTCCCGGCATCCGTACAGTTATCTGTCGTTCGTCATCCGCAATGTTATCTGTCGTCCGTCATCCGCACTGTTATCTGTCATCCATCATCCGTACCGTTACCTGTCATCCGTCCATCTTCAGAACGGGTATTGGGACGAAAGCATAAGCATCGTCCGTCCCGTTATATTATGTTCTATTGCTAGTCATATGTCATCTGCACCGTTATCTGTCATCCGTCCTCCGTAGCGCTATCTCGTTCTCCGTCATCCGTACCGTTATCTCGTCATCCATATCGTTATCTATGATTGGTCCATCTTCAGAACGGGTATTGGGACGAAAGCATAAACCGTTCTGTTATGTTCTATTGATAGTCATAAGTCATCTGCACCGTTATCTGTCATCCGTCCTCTGTAAAGCTATCTCGTTCTCCGTCATCCGTACTGTTATCTTGTCACCCATCATCCATATCGTTATCTGTCATCCGTCATCCCTTACCGTTAAATGGTATCCGTCATCCGTACCGTTATTTTTCATCCATCATCCGTAATCCATACTATTATCTATGATCCCTCCAACTTCAGAATGGGTATTGGGACGAAAGCATCTGCGTCATCCATCCCGTTCCATTCTGTTCTGTTGTTAGTTTATAACAGGCATCAAACCAGGAGGGGATGAAACTACGGACTCTGTGACGGATGACTTACTAAACTTGCTCGAGGATCATAAGATACGCACGCCAGATAATCCGACAGTGTTCCTCATTTAACATTCGTGATACGGATGATGAATCTTCATCCATCGTCCATTGTCGTCATCTGTCATCGATCTACTTCGGGATGGGTAATGGGATGAAAGCATCTGCGTCATCCGTCCCGTTCCATTCCGTTGTTAGTTTGTAATCAGGATCCATATATTATGTCTTTTATGTATGGACCCTTGGACTGAAAGGGAATGAAACTGCAGACTATGAGACTGACAACTCGCCGAATTGCCCGAAGATCAGGCATATGATGACAGACCCACAAGCATCTCTGCCAAATAATCCAATGATGTTTCTCATTTGAGCTTCAAGAGACGGCTGATGAATCTTTGTCCTTTGTCTATTGTCCTCATCCATCTCTACTTTGTAACGGATTAAGGAACGAAAGCATTCATGTCATTTGTCTGTCCTGTTCTGTTCCGTCGTAAATTTTTTATGTTCAGCCTCTTGGACCGAAGGGGAATAAAACTGCAGACTCTGTGACGGATGACTAATCGAATTGCCCGATAAGCAGGCAAATCACGATGGAGCCTTGTACAAGTTTGGCAATGAACCCTATGTTGAGGCAAATGACATTTATTTATCAATAGTCCCTCACTCTCACCTATCATCTGCATTTTGTCCTTCTGTCCCATGCAATTATGTCATTTGTTCCGTCTAGTCCTTCGTATATGGGACCAAGTTGTCATTCAGTCCCATTTTGTGTGTCATGTTTGATTGTACTTTATATGTCAATGAATATTAGTCCATTGGATAGATCATATTAAATTCATTTGGTGAGAATTAGAAAATATCCTCAAATAAAAAATAAACAGTATTGGGGAATTTTCCTTGCTTTTAGTCAACTTTAAGTGACTGGTGGTCTATAAATGACTAATAATACCATATACCCACGTACCAAGGTAGAGTAAGTGGATTCAACTTACCTCCATCCTTGAAGTAAAAGTTATTACAGTATTTTACGAAACATCAAATCTGGTGTTATAAATAATGGGTTTCATAAAGTTGGCCATCCAAACTTTAGAATAAAGTTTTGGTCTTTTATTTCATTTATTATATTGTCGAATTTATGAAATTAAATTAATTTTTTTCTACTCCATTTATTGAAGAAATTGGGCAAGTCTAGAACTTTTGCATATTTAATGATAAAATTTGGTTTCACCCATCAATATGATGCTATAGCACATTTAATATTGTATACATAAAACTATACCAAGTACACATAAATATATACCACGTTAAATGAGACTTGCAAAAGAGTTGACAAAAAAAAATTGTGTTTCAATTGAGGATTGGAGTAACATCATACTTGTTCCAATAGTTAAGAAAGTTTATTTTCTGAAGTGTTTTGACTCTTTTCATGGATAGTTTTTCTGAAACTATGTGAAGACCGTACAGAGGGGAGATACATGATCTATACTTTTTATATAGTTGACAATTTTTTCAAGAGATGTAATGAAAAACCACATAAAATTCAAATAAATAAGTTAAAAATATCACCCATAAATCATTTAGAACTGTTCTCTTGTGGTTATCTCTACAAGAGGGTGAAATAGGCTCCACTACTTACGAGGTTAATTTCTTGTATTAATATGATGATGTATATTAAGGAAAAAAATAATAGCTAAAAATATATATGGAAGTATTTATATTCGCACGAGTGATTAAGTTACTGATTCACAATTGATCTATAAAATTGAATAAACTCGGAGTACCTTGTGGGGATTTTTAGGGCATTTTTAGGTTTTTGTTACATATCTTCAAAAAATCTCCTACAAAAAATCTACGTCTCGTTTATCTTGATATTCACATGTACTTGGTACAGTTTTACGTATATGATATTAAATGTGTTATTGTATAGAATCATAGTCATGGATGGAACCATAAATTATCATTACATGTGGAAATGTTAGAGGCTTGGCCGATTTTTTCAATAAATGAAGTAGAACAAATTATGCAACTTATATGATAGATAGAAAAATAGATAGACATAGAGAGAGAGAGAGAAATAGATGCATTAAGGTGCGCAAAGAATCGGTGCCTATGCCGTATTATTTTTTTCTATATTCCTTGTAACATTAACTTCACATCACTATTTGGGCTACTAACTTCACGTCTCTGCCACTTAGTTTTAACAATCTGTATATTGCACCCATATCAAAGTGTTTTGAATTTCATGTTTTCCTTTGGAAGGAAGTTAAGGGCTACTGATTTGGGTTGCCACATCCTTATAACTGCTTCTTTCTAGCCCATGAATGCATTTCCTCCCCCTTGGACATACACGTTTTAAGCTCCACCTCCAATAAAAAGTATGAAATTATTTCCACATAATTCTTGGACACAATCCTAGAAAATATTCATCAGTGCTAAACTGCCTGACCTCTATGAAGATAGGCAGGGTTATTGTAAAAACTGAATCAAGATGATCATATTTCATTGAATATTGTGAAAGCATTGAGTAGGATTATTGCAACAATTAGGATTGCCTAGGCTGTTCTCATAATTTCACAATAAAAATGAAGAATGCATAAAACATGATAGTTCAGTGAACTGCATTAAAATTCACTTTTCACAGCTAAGTACGTGATACTATCAAATTAATGAATAAAAATCATTCAAAACATACGATATTATAAGTCAATTATCATGTTACCACAAACAAAATAGTAACAGATAAAAATAATGGAACATTTATAATTCTTTGGGAGAACTCCAGTGGAATCAAAATGTTAAAATAAAATTAAATAAATTAAATGAAAACTTAAATTATATTAAATTTAGCATTCATTTTATTTTATGGAAAAGTAATATTTCATACAGATCTAGAATGAGTCGCGATGGAGAGATTTGTAGGTTGCAGAAGTGGTGGAGGTAAATATAGAATTTCAGGACACTTGTGAGAATGATTAAAGTATAGGGATAAAATATTTTTAGTTTCTTAAATTTCAAGAATTATATTTTAAATGGAGGTTTTAAATTCAGAGTAAATTTTGACTTTAGAATAATAGATTGCTTTGAGAATAAAAGAGAGAGCATTATGCATTGTGGCAAAGATTAGCTTTAGAGGTAAATTGGATTAAGTTACAACTAGATATATATGTAAATATTTTACTAAGTTATGTATACATAAACTGAGAAAGATATTGGTGATTTAACTTAAGTGTAGCGAGGTTTGATATTAGACTGAGTTGAATTGGAGTAGACACAAAATGGGCTCAACAGAATTGAAAGAACACTCGTTCGGATATTTAATTTGAGACCATGATTTGTTCGTAAATTCTATGGCAACATGATAGGATGCACTTGTGCATGCTTTTGACAATAACTGTGTACACTTTATTGTAATCACAAAAAAATGAATTTCCAAATGATGAATGCGTAGTTTCCAGAATGATTATTTCAAATCGGGGGTTTTCCTTAATTATGAAGTGAGTCTTTTTAATTTTTTGAAGATGTTGGTTTTCCCGCTGCATAATTTATTTTGGCTTTTCTCTTTATTCCATAGCAATATTTCCCTCTTTTTTCTTTTTCATTAGTACATGTCCTTCCATTTATTTTTCATTCTTCTTCCCATCCTCTCCTATTTCTTCATTTTAGCGCTCCACTCTGCAGGTTTTCTTCGTTTATCCATTCTTGTTAGAGTTTCATTATCAAGGAAACATCATAGATTAAAAAAAGCACGGTGATACTCATTCAATATCAGTATTTAGTTGAGTCAATGAGTTTTCTCACAGTAATAGTTTATGTTTTCTATCAACTTTTCAAAGAAAATCATGTTTTCCATCAAGATAAATATCCCAAATGAAGAGGAATCAAGCATGCATTGCCAAGTCAGGTGTACCCAAGTTCAGAAATTTCCCAGCTGTGACTCGGAGCCACTTGCTCATGAGATGGAGTGTATTCCTGAAAAAAACAATAAAATAACACAAATAATAAAAATCTATTACTGAAACTTCACGACATAATACATCAGATAAGACAGTAAAAAATAAAACCATTTTATAGCCAAATCAAATAGAAAATATCCATATCAAAAGGTAATTCTGGTGAATACTTTGCCATAATTCAGAAATTTGCGAAATTAGACTCAAATTTTCTAAGAATCAAAGTTTCAGTAGGTGTCACCTCCATCTTATTCATTAGTTCATGGGCAGTTGACGCTGAAAGAATAATATTCCTTGCCGTTTGCTTGATGAATCCCTCTTTAACCCCAGTATCAAATAAAGCTAGGAGGGAGTTGTAGTACCCATCAACATTCAACAGGCCAATCTATGAATCCATCAGAGTAAGAGGCCTTTTAAAAGCCAAAATCAAGAGAAAACTGTCGATGTTATGAAATAAATCCATAAAAAATAATCACGCACTGGTTTGCTGTGGATGCCCAGCTGGGACCATGTTATCATCTCTAACAGTTCTTCCATTGTTCCGTATCCTCCTTCGGATCTCAAGAAATAATCAAAATTAATAATCATATAGTTTACACAAATAAATGAAAATGATGAAGAATAATTTCATTGATGAAAGTAAAGTTACGACTAACCAGGGAGAGCAATGAAGGCATCCGATTTCCTGGCCATTTTGGCCTTGCGCTCGTGCATGTCAGTGACGATCTTGACTTCGCCAACTGACTCACCAGATATCTGAGGAATACTAAGAATTTTCTAACTTTTATTCTGCTTTTTAAATATCAAAATCCCCATCCCAGGAGTTTCATTCGCTAGAATAAATCTATAATAGTCATAGGTCGGCTTTGGAGCTAGAAATTTCATTAAATGTTCAATAAATAAAAAATCTGCTCGAGAGTCCGAACAGGTGATTAATTAGAAAATACTTTCATGTGCAATGATGAAAAAATAAGGATAAAAGAGATCTCTCTGTCAAACCAGATATCCGAAAAATCAAAAAGTTTGGGACTTTTACTCAACAATTACTCATCGAAAGAGTTGCATTCTTTCTGTGTAATACTGTGATGATTATAGGAGGGCGCTGAAGTTAGAAGTTTAATGTAATATTAAGTAAAAAACATTTTTTTCTGCTGGAGAGTCTGAAAGAGCGACTTTTTCTTGCATAATTTCGAGTTCAAGACTAAAAAATATTCATAAATAAGGATAGAAGCCCATGAAGCCCACTGTCACGCAAGATTTCTGAAAGAATCAAGATATTCACGAATTTTTTTATTCCGATAATTTTACCCAAAACTTGTTTTCGCCCAGAGGTTCTGAAATAGTGACTTATTTCGAATATTATTTCATGTTCAAGACTACAAAATACGGATAAATCAAGAATAAAGGTTCATAAAGCACTGTCATGCAAGATAACTGAAAAAATCATGAACTTTGTGACTTTCCATTCCTTTTTTAGACCCGGTGAATCTCCACATGAGGCGTTTCCTTAATTATAAAATATAACAATGATCATAGGTGGGCCTCGGCGTGAGAAATTTAATGGAATATTCAGCGCACTGCAAAACATGTTTCATGCCGGAATGTATGAAAAGGTAATTCCTTCAAAGATTGTTTCAAGTTAAAGACTAGCATGAAATTAGGAAAAAAGTTTCTAAAGCCCACTCCCAATCACGAAATTCGACACTATTTATGCCACTTATAGACCCTGTAGAACATTGTTGGAGGAGTTTCACTCATAAGAAAGATAGATTATTGTTGAAATCCTCGGAACTTTGTAGTAAAAAGTTCAAAAGTAAATTTAATAAGACGAACTTATGATCATCATACCTGTAAGGAGTAAAGATCAAAATAAAATTCTATATTATGATAATAGCTTGGTCTTACCGCTAGAAAATTAATGGAATATTAAGTGCATTATAAAACAATTTTCTACTGAGGATGGGATTTCTTAGGATAATATTCTATTTATAATGACTACAAAATACGCAAAAATAAGGATAAGTATCATAAATCCCACCATCTCGCGAAAAATATGAAAATTCATGAAACGTGCAACTTTTTATTCTCTGCTAGACCAACTCCCAATTGTAGGAGTGGTAGGAGTTTCATTCATTCGAAAAATACTACCGTTGAGCTACTATAAAAGTAGTAGTGGAAAATGAAAAGAAATTTTCCCATGAACGATCTTTGATCATCATGCTTGTTCGAGGAAATAAATCCCAAAAAGCAATTTAATAGTGCGATCGTGTTTAATTCTTAGCGCCAGAAATATATTGGATTATTAAGTGGATTGCAAAACTTGTTTCCTGATGGACTCTGAAAATGTGATTTCTTATGAGATAATTTAATGTTATTGAGACTAAAAATACGCCCTGTCTTGCTAGATATCTGAAAACTGACGAAATTTGCGATTTTTTATTCCTCTTTTGGTCCCACTGAATTATCATTGGAGGAGTTTCATTCTTCAGAAGAAAGCATTTTTAAAATCTCATAAGCTTAATACTATATAGTCCAGAAAGACATATAATAGGATCGATCCGTGAACATTGTCCGAAAGAAAAAATTTCAAGAAGAAGTCTAAAGATTCATAAAGCCCACAAAAAAAACAAGAAGAAGAGCGTTTCATAACCCGGTTCTGAATTCCGGGTTACGATTCTTTTTGACAAAATTTTATCCGAGAAGAAAGAGAAAGATGGGGGACATCTTGATTCCTTCTAAGGACGATATCAGTGAAAAAAATAATTTCTGGACATAATTAAGGGGAAAAAACAAAGAAAGAACACACCTCAAGAGGCACTAGAGCGGCCGGAATCACCCTGCAAAGTCATTAGCCACAGAGATTAAGAACTAACAGCAGATTAAACCAAGAACAAATCTCAATTTCTTCCTACCCAAGAACACGGAGACCTCCATCGAAGACTGTCCGAGACACCAATCCCATTAAACCCACACTCCCCCCTCCATAAACCAGATTAATCCTCTTTCTCACCTATCATACGAATCAAAGAGACTAACTTCAGCAAAAACCACCGCAAATCTACGATTACCCATAACTAATAAATCGAAAAAAGACGATTACCAGCTCGTTGCCCAGATCTTGGGCAGCTTCGGCAAAGACCCTTCTGTTCCCGGAGTTGCTTCCACAGAAGACGCAAATGCTATTGAATTTGCTCATGGGTTCTTCTCTGATCTCATCGATTCCATCAATTTTTTCTTCACCCATTCCAAGAATCTATCTTCACAGAATTGGAGGAGAAAAGGAAGGTAACAGTGCCCGAGAATTTCGGGCCTCGACTATGAACGAGGGTAAAGTAGATCAGATTGAAAAGGGTCATGCCGACATTACAAAATTGGTCTCTTTTTTTCTCTCCACGCATATATTATCTGGTCTATGTTGCCAAGTTGAACTTCAGTCAAGAATCTCTCTACATTATTCCGTGTTGGGGTCGACAAATAGCTCTCTTTCTGTCTCTCTGTGTCTGTTTCCCTCTCTCAGTCTCTCCTCTCGCTGTCTCTCTATCTCTCTATATCTCTCTATCTCTCCATCTCTCTCTCCATCTCTGTCTCTGTCTCTGTCTCTGCCTCTCTGTCTCTCTCTGTCTCTCTATCTCTGTCTCTCTCTGTCTCTCTATCTCTGTCTCTCTGTCTCTGCCTCTCTCTCTCTCTGTCTCTGCCTCTCTATCTCTCTATCTCTCTCTCTGTCTCTCTATCTCTCTGTCTCTCTGTCTCTTTATCTCTCTCTCTCTCTCTCTGTTTCTTTATCTCTCTCTCTCTCCGTCTCTTTATCTCTCTCTCTGTCTCTCTCTCTCTCTCTCTGTCTATCTATCTCTCTCTATGTGTGTCTCTCTCTCTGTCTGTCCGTCTGACTCTCTCTCTATATATCTACCTCTACTTTTCTCTCTCTATCTATATATCTACCTCCATTTATCTCTCTCTCTCCATCTATTTATCTATCTATCTATCTATCTCTCTTGTGTATATACATATATAGCAATCTCTATCAATCTCTCTATCTCTCTAGCTTCTTGGGTCCATAACGGGGTTGTGCTTGAATCAACAAGACCTAAACCACTCTCTAAAAAAGAGAACGGAGGAGAAACATGAGTATCAACAAAATAATATACTTCAAGAATGATTCTTCAAGGGTAAATGGGCCTTATTAGGCTCGTTGGTCAGATGACAAACTGTCATTCGTGCGTCCTAAAAATGTCATCAGTTGTTGTCCGGAGCCATATACGCATGACTAAACGGAGTGTATTCAGTCATATGTCATAAGTCATGCATCGTCTGTGATGGATGATTGATGACGGAAATTAGGGAACGGATGATGAGGATGACTGATGATGTTTATGGATGACAGAATTGTGAAGCAATATCTATTAAAAAATATAAAAAGTAATGTAAATGGGTCTGACGATCATCAATGACGAGAACCACGATTACTGACGATGGTGACAACCACCACCAAATAAAGGGATGACGGTGAATGAAGACTCCAAAGGACGGGGTCGACAACAGTCGCGGACAGGGTTGACAACTGCAAAAGATAGGGAGGATCGCCAATGAGGGGGACGACAAACGCTGAGGACGGGGATGATGACTGTCGAGGAGGGGGATGATGACCGATGAGGAAGGGGACAAAGGCCATTCAGGACGGAATTGGCAACTGTTACGGACGTGGATGAAGACCGCCACGGAAGGGGACGATGACCGCCAAGGACAGTGAAGATGACCATCGAGGACATGGACAACAACCGCCAAGGACGGGGACGATGAGGGGGAATAACAACCTCCGTTTATAGGATAATTTGTTCTGGAATTTAAAATTTTGACTTAAATTTGTCAAAGTGTTTTAACAGAAAATGCGTCTTACACCCAAAAAAATAGAAAAGTCAAAATTTGAAGGATCTCATGCTTCTATGAATACTCGCAGAATCTGGATGTTCCCGGTTGGCTTGTAAATGGACGTTGCAATAAACAAGATAACTGGAGTTGGATTTAAAGTAAAATGTTGAAAAATAACTAAATAATAATTACCTCGTTCATGTTTTCAAATGAAGAGGCATCATTTACATCGCTGGGTGAGGTTGCTGGTCGCAATTAGTAGTGTAACGCACATGGCAGCTCAATACCCTACACATCTAGGAGTGATCTTTGGTGTGTCACGTCGTTACTGTCCAATAAAAAGAGCCTCTCAGTCATTGTACTTGTTTATGGCACAAAGAGGTAGTCCGTAGCCAACTTTGAGAGATGTGGATAAGCTCGCACACCAATGACCATCCACAATTCTAGATCATTTTCTCCAATTAGAGTCTCATCGATGAAGGCATCCAGATCTTGTATGGGTCCTGCTTTTAGCTTGGATTTGATGCTAGCTTTGACCTCCTTCATTGCCTTAGCAATTGTGAGAGTATGATGGTAACTACCTTCCGACACTTGCGCTTCTATTGGAGTGAGATGGTCATTGTGATTAAGTGAACTCTGTAGAGAAGATCACATGTACGCAATAGAGTCTTCAAGGCTTCAGATTCAGTCAGAACTACCTTCATTGATAAATCAAGGAGTCTTGTTGTTGTCAAGCATGCATTGAGGCGAATGATAGCCCCATATTTGTCAAACTTATTCTTCATGGCCTCGCATGCATTGAGGCAAATGATAGCCCCATATTTGTCAAACTTATCCTTCATGGCCGCGCATGCATCCCCAATGGATTCTCTCTTTGAGTTTGGAACATCTCAAACACGGAAAAAACACAATCGTTGTTTAATCAATCAAAGACATCGTTGAGGTGATTCGATATAGTCCTGAGCACGGCAAGAACCATGCTTGCGGTAACAACCTTTGGACTACTTATGTAGTTAGTTGCCTCGAGGAATACCGCTAATATGTTGGAAAAATCCTCCAACATAGCCTAATCCTGAAGCTCATGGGCCATTTGGTCAAGAACCTCTTGCTTATCTACTATTATTCTTCTTCACACTCGTCAAGATGAGCGCACATGTCAGTTGTTCAGGAACATCTCTCTTATCTATGGCCCCACACATCATAATGTATGTTGAGTTTCGCCTTATTGGGCAATCTAGCTCGACTTTGATGTCGTTTGGCATTGTGAGAATCTTGCATACCTGGACATATTTTACCGTCTTTTGAAGTGAACAAGAGTAAACATGGCGGTGCTCTCTCTTTCCTTTCAATATAGGGCGCTCTCTCACTTGTGATAGATATGGTGACCTCTGGGGTTCCCTAGCCTTCCTCTCACTTGAAGTTAAAAGGTGAACATTCTTCTCCTCTTGTTTGAGCACAAAATGTCAACTGTGTATCAAAAAAATAATGACGAATGGCTTTCCTATCTAATCAAGGGAAGAGAAAGAAGTGAATGGTGGGTGGCCCAAAAGAATGGGCAAGGGTAGGTAAGGGATGTTAGGTGGATAAGTAGTACTTAGATATCTTACTCCCAATAACAGATGAATGAGTGGAATACACTCTTCGGAGTAGAAAATGATGATGATAATGGTGGAGGGAAATCTTCATCAGTGTGGACTACATAAGTGCTTGTCTCCTAAGCATGGGATAATGCATCTTGTGATCAATAAATTCCTCTAACTGATGGGCATATAGCTTCCAGAACAAGAAACCCCATTTTTTCTCTTTCTTTTTTTTTTTGAAGGGTTGCAAAAATTGGAAGCATTATAAACAAAGAGGTCTTTGATCAATTAATCTCATAGAAAACTGCTCTCATGATGCTAATGACCATGATTAGATGAGATGATGTAGATGAAGACAAGAATGATAATAGTGAGAATATATCATGAAAGAATGATAGTGCAAGGGAAAGAGGAGGAAAATTATGGAAGTAAATCATATCATAAGTAATAAGGGGTATTGGTATAGATGGGTTCCTATAGAGATAAACAATAATGGGTGAACTGCTCAAGGTAGGCTAGGAGAACGGGTGAAGCTGATATATATGTTTCAAATATAGTTTAAGGTGGCTCAAAAAAAATTGATTCTGTGCTCTAAGACTTGAAGAAGTGATCACCCATAACCAAAGAAAGAGTCCAGTTAACAAGGATAACTTTCATTTGAGAGACTCAACTAATGGAAATTGGTATGATAGGTAGTTCACTCAGCATTCATCATAGGAAATAGTACTTCAACCCTTTGATTTTCATGTCTGTTCCTCACCCTACCAGATATCCTAGCCTTAGGAAGAGATCATAGGTCTAGAATCACGGCTCCTACCATTAAGAGGTATACTCGATCGGCTACAAGAGCCTAACTTCTATGCCCATACCTGCATATGAATCTACTGATAAAAGGAATAAAGTAACTAGAAAGAGAGTTGAAGAGATCATATTGGCTATGTGATAGCCAATTATTTTAAGCAACAAGGAAAAAATTATTATTTAAAGCTAATTACTTAAATAGATTATTAGATTGAAAATAAATATGCTAGAAGCTCCACCAAAACAAAAGCCATCATGACCATGATACCATTAATTATGCCTATGAGATTTCAACACCCATGTGCACAAATTTGTACTTTAAGCTTGAGTTTTTTTCTAATTCAGATCAGAAATTGGGATGTAGCAAATAATTCAAGTGCAATCCTAACAATATATTTTTCAAATTCATGGAATGGTAATCCCAATACGTAAAACATATTTTTTTTTAAGCTCCACACTGCAATGACTTCCTTTGAATATAATAAGTATTTGAAGAAACTATTTCTGAAATTAAATAAATGGTCATGCCAATCAGTAAAAATATTGTCTTAAAACTTCTTATATTTATTCCTGCTTGAGACCCTTTCTCAAAAATTATTTCTCTTTGTATAGTCAAAGTTTGAACATCATGATCCTAAACTCCATCAAGAAACTGATTAGAAACTTTGTTACTTTCTATTATACTTGGAGGTGGATCGGAATATTCACCCATAGACTTATTTCTTTGAACGTTCAAAAATAACATCTGAATATCATAAGTATTACAAACAGGACATAAAAATCTTCATCAAAATATTCATTTGTTGAGCATATATCATTTTCATAAGTTTTATCCATAGAAGGAGCATCTGAAAGTATAATATGAATGTTCGAAGTTTCAACAAGAGGATATGAAATAGTTTCATCTTTATGTTCAAAAACTTCTTTTTCTTCATTTGAGATAATATCAATTAGAATATAAATTTCATTATCAACCACATGATTAGAGATCTCAACACATTTTGCTTGTATTACGTTCAACCAAATCTTCTTCAAAGTATTCCTCATCTGATTCTTCACAATTATATGAATATGGTTTAGCAAAACAAATATCCATTTTTATCTTTTTCATTTTTCTTATGAAATAAAATTTCTCAATATCACTACATTCTTCAAACAATCTCGGCAATAAAGAATCAACATCTTGTAAAAAAATTCATAATTTTTTGATAATACTCTCCTTTATCATAAATGTTAATTTCAGGAAATATATTTTTAACCATATTATGAAGTACTCTCATTCCAAAATACATTTATATTTGAATTCCTCATTGTAATTCGTAAAATACTCTATTAAATATTGATCACTTGCATACGAATCATCAAGTTGTGAAATTTTATTTTGAATCGACGCATAATCACTATGCCTACTTTTAGAATATTCATGCATTTGGCTATTATGACAAGATTGAAGATGATGACTATAAGAAGCTTAATGATTTTTAAAATAACTAGGGACATCAATAAATTTTTCTAGAGAGGATTGAAAATCAAAATGGAAAGGTTTGCATAAATGTGGATCAAAATTTCTCTCATATCTCCTCTCATAAATTCATATTTCCTTTAGGAAGATTTGAAATCATAATATGGTATCTAACATAAATTTATAAAAAGACATATAAGAGTTATTTTCAGCATTAGGAAGAAAAAATTTCATACCTGAGAATGATGATTTCCTCCTCCTTGGCATACTTATACCCTTAGAAAATATTAGTATACGTGAAAAAAATCACTAGAAAGAAATAAATCCCTAATGGCCATCGTTCCCCGACAACGGCGCTAATTGATAAAATCAAATTTAGGGGTTTTAATTCATCATTGGTAATTGAGATTATTCAATAAAAATATATTTAACCGTACTTCCTTAAGAATATTTAGTTAGCGATGAGTACGGATCGTCTCCATAGGGAACGATGATTAAGGATTTGTTTTTCTCACTATAGTGATTATCAGTACGAGAATGATAAGTACGAGAACATAATAGGCGCGATAGTGATATCAAAGAAATATAAGTAGAATGATGTGAAGTGTTAGGAGAATAAGATAGAGGGCATGACAGATACAATAGTGATCGAATACGTGAACGGTATGATGGTAAAGATAGAGATGAGATAATGGGGACATAAGTAAGTGAAATGATAAATGAAAAGATGATAAAAAATTATAATTATGATAGTGATGATGTCGTGAGAGAAACAACGTAAGGCGATGACACTTACTTTAGTTCCTTATGTTTTTCCAGGATCATGGCGATTTAGGAGTGGCATTAAGCTCCCCCTCTTCTCTAATACTTCTTCCCACACACCCAAGACACCAAGAACACATTTGATGGATCTCAAAACTCACTATCTTTCAATCAACCCACAAAACTAGGAAGCAAGTTCAAGATGAATTTCACAATGATCCAGGCCTCTATTTGTAGATCAAAGGGTATGGATGGAGAGAGGAGGGGAAGACAAAGCAATGCTGAAAATTTCAGCCCAATCGCTGTTTGAAGTTGAGCTAATCCTAGCCCTTGTTTCCTTCTCTATCCTTGTTAGCGTCCTCGGTTTCCATTTTCGTTAAAACGTCACGTCGCATAATATTTTGCATCTCCTCGCCTTCTGTGCGTGCACTTTTTGGAGTCCACGTGTACCTATGAAAGGAAAAAGAAAAAAGAAAAATAAAGGAGAACTGTTTCTCGAGCCTGTTGTGGCATCACGTCAACGCGCGCCACGTCACCCTCTTTCTTCTTTTTTTTTCTTTTTTTTTAAATCAGTGGACACGAGCGTGCCACATAGCTCGTGCCATTTCAAAGAAAAAGAAAATCAAAAAGTATGTTTTTTGTATTTTTGTGCCTCCGTCTATGCATCATTTATTGCAACATCAGCCCTTTTTTAATTGGGCCACATCACCCTACGCAAAAAAAACTAAAAAAATTTGGGTCAGTCATAAGTGCAATCATCGCTTCACAAATCCCAAAGCAATGAATGCCTCACTAATGATTGGCTGACGCCAATCATTAACCTAGCTAATGATTGGTTGTCACCAACCATTAGTGATCACTACGATTTGTTGACGTTCAACGAATCGAATGACAACACATGGCGGCGCAAATAAAAGGGCTATAAATATAGTTAAAATTTTGTATTAATTAACATAGAAGCCCAAAAATACATATAAATATAAATGTATATATTTGGACTTAGAAAATTCATATATTTCTAAATTTAATGTCAAAAAATTCCAAAAAATCATAATAAGTCTCAAAAATTATATTATTTCAGAATATGTTGTCAGAAAATTCTAAAACAATATAAAAAAAGTTTAGAAAAGTCATAAAATCATTCTAAAAATAGATATAATAATTTTAGGCTTGATAACATGCAAATATGAGTGATTTAATGCAAATAGACATGTAAATGTGATCTTATCAAAGTACTAAATATACATGTTTCAAGCACATGCTACAGGCGACTCTGGCAAGTGGTGGGTGATGGCACAAGTGACAGGCGACATTGGCAGGTGGTGGGCGATGGCGTTGGGCAGCGTGCAACGCTATCATGCGGCGTGAGACGACGGTGTGTGGTGAGCATTAAGTAGTGAGGGTTGGCAAGGATGGAGGCAAAACAGACTTCCATTTTATAAATTACATGTTTTCAAAAAGATGATTTATTTCATCATCCATATGTTGGTCATCAGTTCCTTTTTTCGTGGTGGATGAATGACCAAAAGGGACTGATGACGGAATTGTGATGATGAAACACGAATGGATGAAAAAATGAAAAAACTAAAATGATGTGGACGAATGACTGAATGAAAGTCTATTCAATCACATTCTGTCTATCTGAGAACATCATTTGGCATTCGTCCAATAAGCCTAGACCTTTTATAGGCCACAAAAGGTGCAGGTTCGTTGACTAACTCACATTTAGGGTTAAATTACATCATTGTTCATTTTTGTTTAATCCATAAAATTTATAACCAATAGTCATTAAATAATTCTAGTTAGTGGATATGGATGGTCTCCACAGGGAACAGATATTGGGGTTTTGAACATACCTCTAGATAGTGATTCGGATAGGATGAGAAGGGATACACATAGTCTAAAAGGTAGCATTGTCACTGTTAATGTAGAAGTATTCGGATAGGGAGACATGAATAGAATGGATGTAAATGATGGAGTAAGATGGGAAAAGACATAAGGAGAAGATGTTGGATGTAGGGGATGCGTGAGGAATGAGATGGAGGAAGATAGTTATTTAGTGTTTATTAGGCAAATAGAGGGGAAAACATGGGATGAGATTGTAATGGCATAGATATATTATGTAGGGGGTAAATGAGGATGGATGGGAATGGATGATGGTGGCTGGTGATTATGAAATGGATATGATATACCTAAATGAATGTGTTGAAGATGGATCAATGTAAGGCTAAACTTATATACATATGTTCTGTTAGAATCAAGGCATTTCCTAATGCAAATCAGTCTCCCTACTTCTTGTTTGACCTTCTCCAAGCATTCAAGATTCCAAGAACACCCTTGATGGACCTTCAAAACCTCATTCTCCTTCAATCTGCCTCTCTAGGAGAAAATTAGTTTAAATATGTTTCTTAAAAGATTGGGGGCTCAATTTATATATCCCATTGTACGAATAGATAAAGGAGACAAAGACAAAGTTGGCCTCAATATTCTGTTCAATTAGACTTTTGGATCAACAGATATCAAGCCTGTAAGTTGGATGGTTCATAGGCATTGATTTAATCCAAAGATATCTCTCTCCTCCTTCTCGTCAACACTATAATCTCATTTTTAGGGTTTTTTCTTTCTCATGTTATTAAACGTAATGATTGGCCCAAATTCACCTGCATCATCCACGATTGACAGCTCTTGACGTGACATGTGTTGTTTCTTGAAAGAGATGAAATAAAGGAATAATGGTATATTGACATAATAATAATACTAAATAAAGGGGTGTGTGTGTAATGAAAACATAAGTGTGGTCGGCAAGCCAATCACACATTTTATATATCATTTATGTTCACTAATACAATGTACTCATTAAAAGCATGTGTGATGCTTATAATGAAGTCCGTGAATTCATGATCGGATGTAGTGAATTATGATAAGATTATAATATGCAGATCAATAATCTTTAATCATGTGTTCAAAATATTTTTATTTGAATTATCCTCAAGAAGAACATTGAAGCAACTGAATAGAACTCTCTAGCCTAACTCATATGATGAGCATGGTTGGTCTCGTAGCCATTCGTGTGGAGACGCTATGGATAGATAGTGGGTGTCTTTTAGTAGAAACAGTTCACTGAATTGATATTTATGAATCATTTAATAGTATTATACCAAATTGATAATCAAGTTGATTCAATTCAAGGTTGTGTAAGTGATCCTTAGGCTTGAGACACTACAGAGGTCTTGTGGATGGACGATTGTATTTTGGCTATGGCATATGAGTTCTTTATTGTGGAGTTATAAATAGTTTTCTTAAGCTCTCAATATGAGATCATCTACCCTCAATATATGAGGAGACAAGTCAAGGAAGATGATGCAATGAAGTCCTTGGACAAGGCACTAAAATATCAGAGAAGGGATCTTAAATAATTTTTGAATGCATTAGTACAAACTCTAATGACCAATTATAGCTTGACATTTAACCATACCCAAAGTAATCCTAGGAGAACAAGGTGTAGCTTGGCACCCCATGGGCTAGAGACTCTACCTATCGATTGGGTTAAGTTTATCTGACATTAATGAATCTATATGATGATACAGTTAATTAATTTGGAACACAAATAAAGGTTATTGGGACGTTAGAGTTGTTTACTATATTGATACAGGGGCCTAGAGGGTCATACACAAATGGTCTTTTGGACGTCAAAAGATATACTTCAAGTTTGGAATTTCTTATAAAAAATACCCATTTAGTGCAAATTGGGAAGGCCGTGAACAAGGCCAGAACTATCCAGGGCTCTTCCCTTCCTCTCCCTTCTCCCCTTTGCTTTACTTTGTTCTTGATGTGATTGAAATGACGTAACGACGATGATGGAGTGTAAACGCAATATGTCATGGTGAAGGAGGAGATCTGGTGTGCGATGGACCATATGGATATGTCTAGAGGTGACACACATGAGCAACTCAATATGACTTACTTGACGATCCAAGAAATCATATATATGATTCATGCCCAAGTGATTTGTTTTGTTATTTTAGTGATGTCATTTTGATGCCATCATTAGTCTTCAGTTGTGAATTGTATTACATTTCCATCCAGATCAAGACCCTAAAACCCAACAGTGTGACATGGTGGTGCATCATTGTGTGTTATCTCAGCACTCTTTTGTAAGATCTCCAATTAGTGAGTTACACATCGGCGCCACGTGTACACGTGCGTGCCATGTGTGCCATGATATGTCTTCCGGCAAAGCTATTATTGACTAGTCAAAGGAGAGACTAATATTAAAATAAAGAATATTTAAATTTCTGTTCCTCAATATTTGCATTAAAATTATTGAAAAAAATAATTCCTTTTATTGGGCCACACCATCATTTACAGTAAAAAAAGTTAGCAATAAATACCACTATGGAATTGTTTATCGTGATGCCAGAACAATATCTTTCTAATGATTTAATGAAGCCAATCATAAATGTGTTTTAATGATTCGTTGTTGCATATCATGAACAGCGATCATCTACTAGTCACCGTTCAACACATGGCATGATCAGGTTAAAACTCAAAATTACATAAATAATTCATGTAAAATTTGATATAAAACCTCAAAATATAGAGAATATATATTATCAGACTAAGAACAATCAAAAAATCATATATTAATGGACATAATGTCAAAAAATTCAGGAAAAATCATATTTTGACTCACAAAAATATTTTTTTCTGAATATGATGTCAGAAATACTTTAAATTCACAAAATTAAATATCATTATACAAAATGGATTTAATCAGTTTAGGCTTGATAACATATAAAACCAATTTGTTGTGAATAAACATCTAAATATCATCGTATTAACCTATTAATGTTGTGTGTTATTATTTTTCCACCTATGAAAAGATAACTCAAAATATTGGGGAAAACAACTCTAACAAGATAAAACATAAGATATGAATCCTAATCACATTAGTAGAGATATTTTTGTAGGTTCTTGGGGTCGTAGAATCTGTCAGAAGATATTGTGTGGCTCAAGAAAATCCTGACAGGACAAAACAAAAGATATACAACTCTAAAAAGTTGTATATAAGAGATATTATGTTGATTCATACATAAGATGAATATCTTAGAGGATTCTGTTAGAGGATTTTCTAGGTCTCTAGGTATTTTTCTACCTAAACTGTCAACTTCGAGAAGGATATCCGTCTTGAGCTACCAGTTCCTAATGGACCTTAAAAAGTGGGCTTGAAAAGGAGGGGATCTCTTGCAGCTGAAAGTTGGCTTATTCTTATCACAATTTAAGGATCTAGGGTAAATTTCCTCCACTTATGTTGTTATCTAATTATGAACACCCATTTGTCCTTCTCCATCCTTATAACAAATATATAAATTTATATACATTAATTATCACACTATTTCTATTATTCATCACCATTTCATCTCATCATATTTCTTATCTCATAAATATATCTTTTCATCCCATAATCACCATTTAAAAGGTCATACATGCATACATTAATGCATAAATACTTACATGCATACATAAAACAAAAGTAAAGGGTTGCTGACACAAATTTGCATATGCATTTACAACACTTAAGACGTCCTCATCCATGGATTTTTAGCATATTTTTTTATTATACTTTGACAGTTTTTTTAAGAAAATCAATAATACCTTCGTGGAAAAAGTGGGCATGGAATTTTACATTTATTAAAATAAGAATCTTTCACCAATTGTATTAGTTCAATGATTGCACATAATTTGACTACATATTAGAGGAGAATAATGTGAGTTGTGAGGCCAAAACAAGAGAGAGAGAGAGAGAGAGGGAGAGGGAGAGGGGGAGAGAGAAATAAATAGATTAGATTGATAGATAGAGGGGGAGAGAGGGCTTGTGTGGAAGTGGATCTATCACAACCAATCCCTGAATTTGTTCTAATCCAGAATGGGTCCCTGGATGTTATTCAACAAAGGATAGATAATTATTGAAAAAATCCTATGTTCTGTTCACATTTTCATATGGTTGGACACAACATGGATACGTGTACGAAAACATATAAGTTTGGTAAACCAAAATTTTATATAATTATTAGAAATAAACAAAACTCAATGTAGATGGGAAAGTATCATCCTTCTAACAATTATACGTCTAGGGAGAAATTCCAATGGATTCTCAAAGTTATTACCACATTTAAAATAGAAAATGACATGGGAAAGAACAGAACTTCAACCTGACAAACCACACTTCCCAGTATAAAAAACATACAACACAAAAATTCAAAATTCCTTTTCCACACTAGAAATCCCATCTAGTATCATCACTTATAGGAAAACAATATTTACTATAGCTACCCACTAGTCGGTCAAATTCCTCAGGTAACTTAACTGAAGAAACAAAAACTCTGCAAATAGGTAATGATCTTAGAGAGGTATCAATTTAAGGTTGACCCAAATGCAGTTGGCAAGATCCAGAGATTTAAATCCTTGGACATTCTTCCTGGGAAAACATTTTGAAGTGTTGATGAGTATTTAGAGAGCATCAGATCAGATGAAGAAGAAACCCCAAGTACCATAGGCACCTTATAAAATTCCTGTTAAAACTCTTTGGTAACAACTCAAAATAATTGTTATTTCAATGAACCTACTCAATTAGCATCCAAAAGCCGCTTAGAGGAGAAGAGGCCCCATACACAAATTAATTTATGATAAATAAACTCATCTGTAATAGTAGGTGTATACCTAAGGCAGAAACCCATTAAGTATTACACAAATGATTTTCTAGTATAAGATCAGCATTGTAGGAATTATTGAGCAGATAGCTGGTAGGGAGCGTATTGAAAGATATAGAGTAAATATTGGATTAGATAGTTGTTTGGCATAATTTAATGGAAAGCTATGGCTTTTTTGGACAAATGAGACTAATTTACAAGTTATAGATGAATGCTCCCAAAGTGATATTGCATCAATCCAGAGGCATGGATATTCTATGATGCTTACAATCATATATGCGTCGTATCGCCCTAAGGTGAGAGTAGAATTGTGGGAAAATGTAGTCAGTAAATTTATTAATGTGCCTATACAATGGATGATAGGAGGTAATTATAGGCAAATTTTGCTCTTTTCAATATTATCAGGCATGGGAGATAAAAGAAAAGAGCAGATGTTCCTAACACTCGAGATATGTATGAGTTCAATAATATTATTGTTTAAGCCCCCCGATGAAGGAAACCAATTATCTTGGTGCAATGGTTTTATGGGGATACTTAGGATATATGAGAGGCTTGATCGAATACTAATGAATATTCATATGCATTTGGCATTATGGCAAAGAACAAGAAGAAAACTAAAGGAGAAATTTGTCCAATTGTAACAAAAGGTGCCTCCACAGGTTGACATCTGATCAAACCTAGTAGTAAGTGATCCGCCAAAATCAACCAAAATATTCCTTGATGAATCGGGCAAAAACTTGAACTACTTTCATACAAACTTTTAAAAAATGTAAAGCCAACAGACATCGAAACTGGTGCTATTGCGCTTACACCTCCCAATTTGTCAGGTATACTGCAAAGAATGGCATAGATCTGTAGGAAATACCATTCTGGCACAATATGAGGTGGGGTGGAAATCGGATTAGCAGGTATATAATTTTCGGGATACCCCAAAACATTAGGACCACAAAAAATCCAAATAGAAAAAAAGATAGCAAAAGCTACCCAACCTACTAGATCCTTTACCTAAAAATAAGGGTAAGAAGCTATTTTATCCATCTCCGAATGTACACCGAAATCTTCCAGCATACGACATTAACTATCTTCCAAAAAAAATTTCAGACCATGCCCCAATGATTATCAGATTTCAAAAAGTTCCAACCACAATACGAAAACCACCATTCCAATTTCAGGCTGTAGACTAGACATTAATGAAATTGTCGCTAACAAGTGGGGTACGGTAGGTCATTCTGAGCCCATGGAGAATTTAATTTTAAAACTTATATTTTTAAAAAGGGTGCCGAAGCAATGAAATAAAACAAGCTTTGGAAATATTTACAATGAAAAAGAGAAATTGAAAAACAAAATAGATATGCTGGAAATAGACCTACAAAATTGCTGGGATAAAATTAAGCACACTCTTTGGAACACATTGAAAAATAGTTGGCACTAAGAGAGGAGCAATATGAAATGTTCTTGAAACAAAAGGCAAATCAAAAATGGCTTTTATTAGGGGATAAAAATACGAATTACTTTCATTCCGTCGTAAATGCAAGGCCAAAAGTAGATTACTATAAGCATATTCGTAGAAATTATAACAACCCAAAACAATTGGAAGAAGGTGCGATGGAATTTTATAAACATAGGCTAACATCACAACCTATATGTAGTGATCCTACTTTGTTTGAGGTGATTCCAGGTGACGTGAGTCTAATGGATAATGAAATACTTTGTAGCACACCAACTACATTTGAAATTCTAGACATATTGAAATCAATGAATACCGATAGTGCTCCTGGACTAGATGACTTCGCACCACGATTTTTGATTGATTGCTTGGAAATTATTCAGATAGATGTTTATACTGCAATTCAAGCCTTTTCCACTCGAAGTATTTACCAAGATCATGGAAAGCTACAATCATAGCACTGATTCCCAAAAGTAAGACACTAAATTCCTTCTTTGATCTTATACTCATAAGTTTATGTAATGTTACATATCGAATCATTACAAAGCTGCTCAACCAGAGATTAAATTACTTCAAATATTAATTTCAGCGGAAAAATTTTGTTTTATAAAAGGAAAATCCATTCACGAGAGTGTTAGTTAAGTCCAAGAAGTTACCCAATCCATAAATAATAAAATTCCAGGACAAAATATAATTCTGAAGTTAAAAGAAATTGGTTTTTGTGAATCATGGATTGAGATGATTCATGTGTGTGGAACATAACACATTCTCGGTGCTTGTGGATGGAAATTCTTCCCCATTCTTCCAGGCATCTCGAGGTCTTAGACAAGGAGATCCGATCTCCCCCAGCTTATTCATTTTAGCAGAGGAAATACTTTGTAGATGTATAAAGAACTATATTGTAAATAGACATGTAGGGACTTATTTTACTAATTGCGGAGCTCCAATCTTATCACATGGTTTATTTACAGATGATACAATTATATTTCTAAATGGGAAAAAAACCCTCAAGAACATGATGAAACTACTATAGAGATATGAAATGGTGTCAGGTCAAAAAATAAATAATACTAAAAGTGCATTTTACATGTCTGCAAAAATGCCTACACATAAGAAAACCAAAATTAAATATTATACAAATATCCATGTCGGATTGTTTCCATTTACATAATCATGATACAACTATGTATTTTGATGGACTTCTTATGAAGATTAGATGGAAATTAGAAGGATGGAAGGGTAAAATTTTGTAGAGGACGACTAACATTGATTAAGCGTGTTTTAAATAGTATACCCATTCATGTTCTATCAATTTCTGATATACCACAAAATGTTTCTACATCAATTAACAAGATATTAGCACAGTTTTTTTATGGGCCAATAGTAGAGACCAAAAACACCATCATTGGACATCTTGGTAAAATATTTGGTTTCCTAAAGATGAGAATGCTTTGGGGATTCAAAATCTGGATGAGATTATGAAAGTCTTCGTATGAAAACAGCTTGGCATTTTCATACAAAAGACACCCTTTGGACTAGATTGCTTAGAGTCAAAGTTGGAAGCTGGATTTGAATGACATAAACAGGAGGATGCCTAAAAGAATTCAAAATCTCAAGTCCATATGGCAAGAAATGAATGAGGTTATTCAATGGAAGGTTGGGAAGGGCCAAATCAATGGTTGGTCAACAAATTGGACTTGTTTAGGATACCTAGAGAATTTCCCTGGCACCGCATGTCCAGATCCCCACTTAACTGTACAAAATTTATTACACCAAGATTGGGGAGAATACCTTGGGGATTGTGGTTTTTTAGAGATGATCATTACAGAGATTAGATATAGGAATATTAACCTTGCAAAGGAAAATGACAGCATGATATGGAGTTTTACAATCCACATTATTTTCACAACCAAATCTGCATGGAAATATTTTCATATCAAGAAACCAAAATATTCATTTAACTGACGTAATGCGGAAAATGAAGCTACCTATTAAAATCCAATTTTGATGTGGAGATTGTTAAGGAATACATTAGCGTTGGATACATATGTTAAGAAATTAGGAATTCATACGGCATCCAAATGCTTTTGTTGCCTTAGGAAGCCACAAATTGAGGATCGTGAACATCTATTTTTCAAAGTAGAACGGGCCACACATACTTGGAGATGGGTGCTTAAAGCTTGGGAAATTCCAAACAGGTCAGAATTCTCAATCTTGCATTGGATTCAATATTTCTATAATACTCTAAGAGAGAAATCAAAGCCACTATTCTTAAACGCTATACTTGTGAATTTTTTTTGTGGGAGATATGGAAGAAAAGGAATTCACAAAAGTGGGAAAACACAAATAGAGGATATTGGTCCATCATCGAATCTGTAAAGGTATGGATTAAGACTATGGATGAGATTATCAAACCTTTGAAGGTCACTTCTGAGACACAGATGGTAGGATTACTGAATTGGAATCTTCCCATTGGTCATATCAAGTATATTCATTAAGTTAATTTTATTTATTGGGTTCCACGTATTATGTCCATGTACAATTTAAATGTAGATAGGGCATCCAAAGGTAACCCAGGGGTAAGTCCAGGGTGGGATATTTTACGAGATTGTAGTCATCATATGATTTTTGCTTTCTCACACTATTACTCTTCAAGAACAAATATGGCAGCACAATTTTGGGCTCTTTTAGATGGCATGATCATTTGTGATCAAATGGGAATTGAGCATATTATTGTAGAAACAGATTTGGCAGCTTTACCCCATATGATTAGTAAGCGAGCCTTTAAATCATGGAAATTACAATCGTGGTGGGTCAAAATGATTTCTTATCTTTACAAAAATATTTTGCATTGAACATATATTTTGTGAAGGGAATTCCATAGCTGGTGCCTTAGGTAATCATGCGATTAGACAAGGAAATCAATTTTTTTCAGTTTATTGGAATTACCGCCCAATGTAAGAGGAAGCTATCGTATGTAGAATATGGGGATGCCGTACATAAAGTGTACTAAAATATTGCCCTCTACATTGCTGCTGCATTAACAAGCTTAATCGGACTCAAAACCAGAATACTTGACATACCAAGGTGCTATCGTTTCATGCAAAGATCTTTTTTCTGTGCATATGTTAGATGTCATTATAACATGAATTCTTTATTCAATATACAGAACTATTATATAATTTTCATGATACATTATGATTGAATTACATGTATTATTTTTTCATTATTATGAAGCATCCGAATAATGACATCATCTTGTATTCTCTAATAAACATCTGGTAGTCAACTTCAATGGATGTTTCCTTACTAGCCCTACTGATCAAGTATCCAATTGAAGAGATTTGAGATCATTGGAGTTTTCTCATGAAAGTGTGGAATAAATTGCCTTGTTTTTAAAAGTGGTACACCATTTTCTGTAGTGTTCGCTATATATAGTGTAAGCTTCTACTCATAGAGTTTTTTATTAGGGCAGCTGAAGGCGACCGGGGAAACCAACATATCAGGCTTGAGGGAAAGGGAGTAGCTAGTTGATAAAGAAAAAATGAGCAATATGAAACAAAAAAATAGCATCCAAAAAAAAGAGAGAAATCCCACAAGACAATGAGGTACCAAATAGCATAATGAATGCAGCCAAAGAAAAGAATACAATCAAGCTAATGCATAAATACCTCAGTGAGCCTCTAGCACAATGGCCAATATGCAAGCCATCCAAAAATGTTCAAGCTTATTTCTCAATATTCAGGTTCTCTTTACCTTTAGGCATGGTTGATGCTAACCCTCGTCAACTTCAGTTGTACCTGGAGCTGAATTTGGGGGAACAAGAGTTTACTGCATACAGCTAATTGGTGCATATCATGTTGTATCGCTCGGATTGCAGGTTTCAACTTATATCCATAGTGGCATGATTGATATCCATTTATCTCCATTCACTTCACACTGATTACAAATATCATAGGGCTAGCAGTACGTCTTAAGTAATTTGATTCAAATGGGCAATCACGTCAAATTGGAATAATATTATCATTCTAAAAATCATTATCATTTGCAACATATCATTGCACTAGTTATCAGTATGTTATTAATTGTTTAACATCATACAATAAATATTTCTTATGTATGAAAGATTTTTACCAATTATAAAGTTGTTGGAAGGGCTTCAACAAACTAATCAGTCAAAAATATAGCGAAAGCAACTCATCCCCAACTGCAATAGGTGAACCATGGGAAAATTATTGCGCAAACTGGCATCAAATGAGGAATCCCGTAAACTGTCATTTTAGCTAAATTCATTTCACCAACCCCGGAGAGTATTTGAGTTAATGTAAAACACCCATCTCCTTCTACACTCTTGTCCGCAAGATGGTTGCCCAAAAGGCATTTCATATTCTATAATTAACCGTTCATATCAATGTGAAAAGTAATTTTATATAAAAAAAAGAAGATACATAGACAGACAGACAGACAAACAGATAGATAGATAGATAGATAGATAGATAGATAGATAGATAGATAGATAGACAGATAGATAGCTAGATAGATAGATAGAAAGATAGATATATAGATAGATAGATAGAAATAATGGAAACAATTTATTTAAATGACAAACATTCCATTTTTTTAATGGAAATAATTTATTTCAATGAACAAATTATCATTGGTCCATGAAATTATTATCATGTCAACACTTACCAATCAAATAAAGCCTCAACAATGATCATACCAAAATGCAATCAGATCAGCCAAAACTATGTCA
Source organism: Wolffia australiana (assembly GCF_029677425.1). Lineage (NCBI taxonomy): Eukaryota > Viridiplantae > Streptophyta > Magnoliopsida > Alismatales > Araceae > Wolffia > Wolffia australiana. The sequence continues at coordinate 15,645,053 of NC_135845.1, forward strand.
AATGAAGCTTAAAGCTCTGATTAAAACATGACAGATCTATATGATTGAGACTTCAACATATAATATTTTTATAGATCTAGGTGATTGAAATTATGAATGTATTAGCCATAATCTGTCTTCTATATTTCTAAAGTGTCATAGGGAGAGAAGAAGGGAGGGGAGAGATAGGAGGAGAGGAAGAGAGAGAACACAGATAGAGAGGGAGAGAGAGAGAAGAGAGAGAGAACACAGAGAGAGCCAGGGCAAGAAAAAACACAGATAGAGAGGAAGGGGGAGAGAGAGAAGAGAGATAGAGAGGCATGGAGAGGTGTAGAGGCATGGAGATATAGAGAGAGGAGAGAGAGAGAGAGAAAGTGACAGGTAGAGAGATAAGAGAGATGAAGAGGCAAAGAGAGAAGATAGAAGAAAGGGAGGGAGAGAGAGACAGGGATAGCAATAAGAGAGATGAAGATATAGAGAGAGAAAGAGAGAAGATAGAAGAGAGAGAAAGTCAGAAGATAGAAGAGAGAGAAGATAGAAGAGAGGGAAAGACAGAAAATAGAAGAGAGAGAAGATAGAAGATAGAGAAGATAGAGGAGAGAGAATATAGAAGAGAGAGAAAGACAGAAGATAGAAGAGAGAGAAAGACAGAAGATAGAAGAGAGAGAAAGGCAGAAGATAGAAGATAGAGAAGATAGAAGAGAGAGAAAGACAGAAGATAGAAGATAGAGAAGATAGAAGAGAGAGAAAGTCAGAAGATAGAAAAGAGAGAGAAGATAGAAGAGAGAGAAAGAGAGAAGATAGAAAAGTGAGAAAGACAGAAGATAGAGAGTATAGAAGAAAGAGAAAGAGAGAAGATAGAAGAAAGAGAAAGAGAGAAGATAGAAGAGAGAGAAAGAGAGAATATAGAAGAAAGAGAAAGAGAGAATATAGAAGAAAGAGAAAGAGAGAAGATAGAAGAGAGAGAAAGAGAGAATATAGAAGAGAGAGAAAGAGAGAATATAGAAGAAAGAGAAAGAGAGAAGATAGAAGAGAGAAAGAGAGAAGATAGATGAGAGAGAAAGAGAGAAGATAGAAGAGAGAGAAGTGAGATGAAGAGGCAGAGAGAGAAGATAGACGAAAGAGAAAAATAGATGCTGAGTGAGAGAGAAGATGAGTAAAGAGAAAGATAGATTCTGAGCGAGAGAGAAGATAGAAGAAAGAGAAAAATAGATGCGGAGTGAGAGAGAAGATAGAGGAAAGTAAGAGAGAGAGAGCCAGGGAGAGAGAGAATAAGGAGGAAAGTGAGAGAGAGAGAGACAGGGAGAGAGAGGAAGACAGAAGAAAGAGAGGGAGAGTGAGAGAAGATAGAAGAAAGAGAGAAGTCAGGGAGAGAGAAGATAGAAGAAAGAGAAAGAGAGAAGTCAGGGAGAGAGAAGATAGAAGAAAGAGAAAGAGTCAGGGAGAGAGAAAAGATAGAAGAAAGAGAAAGAGATAGAGTCAGGGAGAGAGAAAAGATAGAAGAAAGAGAAAGAGTCAGGGAGAGAGAAAAGATAGAAGAAAGAGAAAGAGATAAGAGTCAGGGAGAGAGAGAAGATAGAAGAAAGAGAAAGAGATAGAGTCAGGGAGAGAGAGAAGATAGAAGAAAGAGAAAGGGATAAGAGTCATGGAGGGAGAAGATAGAAGAGAGAGAGAGAGAGCCAGGGAGAGAGAGATGACAGACGAAATAGAGAGAGAGAAGAGAGATATAGAGAGAGAGGCAGAGGGAGAGAGAGAGAAAGAGAGAAGATAGCAACTCCCTCAAAGTTATTTAGAAATCCTAAAGGTATGAATAAGAGGTCCCTCCCCGGCCCAAACTCCCCCAATTCGCCACCCAATCGGCACCTCCCCTCCGTGGATGGGCATCTCCTTCTCTCTCTAAACTCCCTGCCTTTCTCTCTCTATGACTCGGCAAACCAGACGTGTGGTGTCTAGAGAGACGGCGCGAAGATTGCACTTTACGGAGGGGTCTATCCTTTGCGGCGACCCCACATTTCAGCCCTAAGATATTTCGATCTCCGCTCCCTTCTTTGTTCTTGATTCGATTCACCCATCTCTCCAATCGCGATTTCCCCTTTTGGGTTCTCTTTTAATCCGAATTTCTTGGCGAAATTTTTCTTGGGTTGCGCCGATCCGCTGGAAAAAACGGATATTTTCTCAGTTCTAGCGCGGCGGATGAGCTCGATTTGCTTTACCCACTTCTCCAATCGCGGGTTCTCCTTCTGGGTTTTCTTTTAATCCCAATTTCCTGGCGAAATCTTTCTTGGGTTGCCCCAATCGGCTACAAAAATTGGAGATTTTCTCAGTTCTAGCGCGGAGGATGAGCTCGATTCGGTTCACCCACTTCTCCAATCGCGGTTTCCCCCTCTGGGTTTTCTTTTAATCCCAATTTCCTGGCGAAATCTTTGTTGGGTTGCCCCAATCGGCTACAAAAATTGGAGATTTTCTCAGTTCTAGCGCGGAGGATGAGCTCGATTTGATTCACCCACTTCTCCCATCACGGTTTCTCCTTCTGGGTTTTCCTTTAATCCAAATTTCCTGTTGAAATCTTTCTCGGGTTGCCTCAATCGGCTGCAAAATTTGGAGATTTTCTCAGTTTTAGCGCTGAGGATGAGCTGCTGTAGGAATTAGGGTTTCCGGAGATGATGAAGAGGGGAAGAGAGGAGGAGAAGTTCAGCGGTCCGTTGTTTCCGAGGCTTCATGTTAATGATGCTGACAAAGGGGGGCCTAGAGCACCGCCGAGAAACAAGATGGCTTTATATGAGGAGTTCAGCATCCCTTCCCAGCGATTCAAGCCTGGATCTTCCTCTACTATGCCGTTTGCTTCTCATCATGGTAGCAGCTTGGTCTCTTCAATTTCCTCTAGCCAGGTCAGTGGATTGAAGAACTACGATTATAAAGTCTTTATCTCAGAAAATGAGTTGTGATTGTTTTTACTCTTTCTTTCCAAAAAAAATTGTTTTTATTCTCCTCTTTTGGTGAAATCATTTACTGACTCACGTTCATGAACTTTTGGGGAATAATCTTTATGTACTTCTGATTAAAACTGTAATTTAAGAAATATGCCTGTTTTCATTCTCTGCTTATAGTCAATGCTCGAAAGAGAAACAGTGCGAAAATTTCAGTCGATGAATTTTGGGGGAAAACATTTACAGATTCTTTATATCTCGATATGAACTAGAATTGAAGGACTATTGCTGTTTTCATTCTGCTCTCTAGTTGTAGTCGGAAGAGAAAGAGTTTCGGATGTAAGATCTCTTTTATACTATAGCCCATTCGATGAAACAATTAAGTATTGCATAAGACATGATCAGGATCTCATTTTCTTCGATGTTATCGTTATCCCCTGAAAAAGTAGGATTTATTTTCTGTGATAACCACTCAGAAGAAGCACATTAACTGCCGCGTAAAGAATGATTAAAATGTCATTTTTTATTTTGTAGAACATGTTTAAAATGGTGCAATTATGATTTTACCATCATGATCTAAAACATTTATTTGATTCAGGGTTATGGTCATGAGAGGAGTGGGTCTTCTTCCTTCTACATGCGTTCCCAGATTCCTTCCTCTCTATCCTCTGATAAACTTAAGAAGAAGCCCTTCAAGCCAGTGTCACAAAGGGCAACGAGTGTGGAGTGCAGCTCTCCACTGCCACGTGTCATTCCCACAGAGAAGCAACCTCCCAAAGAGAAATCAGAAGAGGAGCAGTTCCACGTACCCGTCTATTCTCAGCAAAGATCTGAGCTGGCATCTGACCCGGATCGACATGTGGTAGAAGGACCTCGGAGTTCCTGCATCTCCATGAACAAAACCCAGAATGGAGAGGGCATTTCAGATCATGATGCTGGAAATTTGAGTGAAGTAGATCGCGATCTGGGAAGATCTTCTGATGATGCCGAGCCGTGCGATGAAGATAAATGTGGATCGTCCGGGTCGACGGGGAAGACCAGCTCATCAGCCGATGGCACTATGGATCGTGCAGTCGCCGATGATCGATCTGAGAATTGGATGTTGGAATCCGGAGAAGGAAGGGATGTAACTCCTGACAGCGTAGTCGGGTTGATCGGGCCAAAGCATTTTTGGAAAGCCAGGAGGGCCATCATCAAGTAAGTCGCTTTCTTTTGGGTCCTGCTTTAATTTTGATTTATTTCTCTATTTCCATGTTGCTCGCCTTAACATTGAATTACCTCCGATGAAAAATTGGGACTTAGAATTTGTAATTCTTTGAAGACTAGTGAAGAAATTTTGCTCCAACTATTGAGGGCATTTCTCTTCTCTTATTTTTTGTAGGTTTGAAATCAACTACAAAATCATCGAACATGTATTCTGAAAATAGTGTTGCATATCTAAATTTATGAATTATTCCAACCAGAAGAGTCATATCTTACACCAAATGACTGGGTGATAAATTATTTCCCCCCAAAATAAATGTAGAAACAGTAGCTGTCGTGGAGAGTCATTATGCAGAGTCTCTTATTTATCTGTTGTGAATGATTTCAGCCAGCAGAGGGTGTTTGCTTTGCAAGTATTTGAACTGCACAGGTTGATGAACGTGAGCTGTTTTTCCCCAAAAGAATATATATTTATCTTTATGCCCCTGCAAACTCTGCCCAGACCGTTCTGAGCCATCCATTCTCTTTGTGTATAGGTCCAGAAACTGCTCGCCGGATCTCCCAATCTGCTCCTCGAAGATGCCTCATCGTTCCATGGTCCTAAACCTCAACCCACCGAGTCGATAACCCCCCGCGTAGACGAAACAGAGGAACCCACCAAGGTCAGAGACGACGATGAGGAAAAAGACTTGCCGTCTCCATCTCCACCTTCGGACCCACCAAAGTCAGAGGCGAAGCCAGGGCCGTGGTGCATCCACGTGGCGGGTGACCATTGGCTGGTTCCGGTGATGTCGCAGACAGAAGGTCTCGTCTACAAGCCATTCACCGCCGGCAACTCCAACCCGGGCGGGCCGCCTGTCGCCCCGTTATATAATCCTCAGAGCATGGTTCTACCCCCGGGTTACATGCCGCCGTACAATATCCGGCCGCCGCCAGTGGGATCGGTGGCAGAGCAGGGGAGCTTCCTCTCAGGCAGAAACAAGTCGAACCCGAGAGAGAGCGAGCTACAGTCAAGCACAGGAAGCAGCGCCGCAGAGAGCTCGGCCCGGGTCATCAGAGTTGTGCCCCACAACCGGAAGACGGCATCGGCTTCAGCGGTAAGAATCTTCCAGTCTATTCAGAAAGAGAGGCAGGGGTTTGATCCTGCTTAGATCTCCACTTGGTAGCGCTTGTTTGGTATCTTGATTGATCCTCAGGTCTTATGATAGTCTTACTCTCACTTTGATCTTCCCATCATCATCATCATCTGTAAGATACGAATCTTCCGCAGAGTTTTGAATACCCTGCTTTTGTGTTCATGTGATTGATCCATCCGTCATGCAACTGGGGAAACTGATTATTTCTGTACGAGGAAATGATATCCTGCCCAGTGGTTTGTAATTCTGTGAAATATTGATGTCATTTTGCTTAGTCATTGACCATTTTGTTCCATAATGTCATTATGTTTTTCCATTTCTTTATTTATGGTGTCAATAAATAAAGAAATTTAGTGAATCGTCTTGCTAAAGCTGTTGGAATATGGTTTATTCAGACCTTTAGAGGGGTAATTGATTGATGATGAGGAGCATAATTGCTACCATCATTCAAGCTACAATTGACTAGACCTCATACAATTTTCTCTTAATTTAATAAAATCTAGTTCAGCGTATAATCACTTTATGTTTGTGGTGTCGTGCAGCTATTTAAAGGGCGCTGAAACATTTCTTTCATGTTCTTCTCTTTCTAGATTTGATGATATAAAGTCAGAATATCACACTGAAAATATATTTAGTCCGTTGGGCTTGATCATAAGCCAAAATAATGTACTTTTGATTTTAATGATGATATTTTATGCTAGCTCATAACGATGATTCTCACCAGCAACGATTGGAATAATTAAGTTAAACAATTATTTAATCAAATGTCCACTTCATTGTTACTGTTAATTTATTCCTTTAATAGATAATACTTTAAGTACCAAAAAAATGGATAACTGAAAAAAAGACACATTTTTTATATTAATATGTTTATCAGTTCATCTGTACCTATATCTGGACACCATTGTATGGTACCCTGAAGTGACATCCTATGGAGTCCACATGATGATGATATCTGGACTGATGAAATTCATTATAGAACATCCGCCGTATGTTGTATATAGACTTCTAGATCTGTTCTAACTTTTCCAGATATCTGATATCAGATATCAAATTTCAATAGGGTCACAATCCAATAGTGGGATGGATATGTTGGAAAACCTACTCTTATTTTGACGACTAAAGTATAAGTTGGTTGTCCAGACCAATACAAAATGAAGACTGTAGTTTAGTTGATGGTGGAGGTTAAAATCAGCTCAGTTAAATTGACCAGAGTTCCACTGTGATAAACTAATGCATTATTTGTGGTATGACCAACCCTTCTAAACAGACTGAAGTGGATATAATTTGCCAACAATGAACATTAAATGAACAAATGGAGCAAGACAGGCCTTGTAATTTCAATATATTTGCAACAAATACTTATCTAACTATTACCCTCTCCCATCATTTAGATATGTTAGACATTAAATATAGAATAATCCATGCCAGAAAATAGCTATTCAAGCAGAAATTGATTCGATTAATTAAATCATTCAAATGACTTGGGGTCCTTGATAATGCAATGTTCGTAAATATCAAATCAGTACGGAAATCAACATAAAATAAACAAATGGAGCAATGCAGGCCTTACAATGTTTATTACATTTTCGAGAAATATGAACATACCTATTCCCTCCCTCCCACAAAAAAATGATATATAAAATATACATATTGTCAGAATATATATTGTAGAAATTAACTGAAGTAATTGGATTATTCAACCTCAGATAATGCAACACACTGAAAAAGCAAATCAATACCAAACCAGCACAAAATAAACAAATTGACCACTCCGGGCATCGGAATATTCAGTATATTTTCAAGAAATGTGTATATACCTATTCCCAAAATTTTGATAGGTCGACCACGAAATATAATACTTTAAGTAATTAAATTATTGAATTGTGGTGAAGTATGCAACTCTTTTAAATATAGAATCAACTTCAAAATCAACACAAAATAGACGCATTCAGAAATCCAGTCTTTGGAATATTCAAAATACTTGCAAGAAATACGTATATATTCAAAATACTTGCAAGATTTTCCACATGTCAACCATGAAATATAACAATTAAAGCAATTCAATTATTTAACTACGCTGGAGAATACAACACGTTAAAGTTCAAAACTATACCAAAATAAACATAAAATGACCGAATTGAGCAATGCAGGCCTTGAAAATTTTAAAGAAAATACTATATACTTATTTTCCCCCGAAATTTTGATATGTCAACCACGGAATATTATAATTTCACTTATTGAATTATATAACTACGTTGGAGAAGGCAACACTTTTGAAGGTTAAATCAGAACCACAATCAACATAAAAAAACAATATTTGTAAGAAATAAGTATATGCCCATTGCCCCCAGATTATTTTTATGTTTACATGAAATATTATATATACTTTCATGTCATAATATGTCTAGAAAAGTAGAAATTACCTCAAGTAATTGAATTATTCAATTTCTCTGGAAAATGCAACACTTTAAGCTTCAAATCAATATTAAAATAAACATAAATTAAACGAATTGAGCAATCCAGGCCTTGAAATATTCAATATATTTCAAAGAAAATACTAAATACCTATTTTCCCCCAAATTTTTTATACGTTAACATGAAATATTATATACTTCCACGCTAAAATATATCTTCTCAAATTGAAATTATCTCAAACATTCAACAATTTTTAAGATAAAATCAGCCATAAAAAACAACATAAAATAAACGATTTAAGTGACGCATTTCTTGAAAATATTCAATATTCTTTGTAAGGAAAATACCTAGATTTCCATTTTCCCCAATTTTTGGATGTTCTAACAAAAAATATATTTATTATTTTTGCGCTGCATATAAATACGGATAGAAACAGTCGCCGCCTTCAATCTCGAAGAAGCTCTCGGAATAAACCCTAGAATCCAATCCGCCATGGGTGAGTTCATTCTGTACATTCATATGTGAGATTCATAAGTGAGATTTGATGATCAAGAGTTTTTTCTAATTTGCTTATATCGGATTTGTTGAATTGTTCGATATTCAGGGAAGGTGCACGGATCTTTAGCGCGAGCTGGCAAGGTTAGAGGCCAGACGCCGAAGGTGGCCAAGCAGGACAAGAAGAAGAAGCCGCGCGGGAGAGCGCACAAGCGGATGCAGTACAATCGCCGATTCGTCACCGCAGGTATTTTTCTCTCTCGAGTTCTTATTTTATCATTGTTTGTTATTTCTGATTTTGATCTTATTTCACGTTTTGTTTGGTTGAAACTGTATGTATTTGCACCAATCAAGGAATTACCTTTTTCAATTCCAGTGTTCTTTGTTGCTTTAAGATCATGATCTGATTCATGGCATTATTGTATTCGCAATGGAACGCACGGTTTGATTCTGTGTTATTTGCAACAGATTTCCTTTTCTATTTCATCATATTATGTTATCTCAAATTACTGTCCGATCCACGTCATTCTTTTATCCCGAGTGGAAAACAATTTATGTTTGACTGATTGTGTATATTTGCACTAATCGACGGTTTTATTTTTTAATATAATGATTTTTGTTATCTCAGATCATATTGTTTTTGAATAAGAGAGGAAGTTTACCGCAGATTGGTGATCATCCCGAAATCTCAGATCATGATATGATTCAACGAGTGTTTGGTTCCGAGTGCAACTCAGGCTCCATGTTTCATTGATGTTGTATGCATCTACGTTGGTCAACGGTTTTTTTTTACTCTGTTTCTGTATGTTTATCTTGTATTATGATTTGATCCATGACATTCATTTAATCCTATCGGAACACACGATTTACGTGTGATTGATTCGGTATATATCTTCATTCTTCACTGATCAGCGAATTTTGTTTCCTATTTTATCAATATACGTTATCTCAGATCACAATTATCGCCAACGTAACACACGATTATATCTGATCGACGATGTATTTAATTTCCCTCCCATCAATTAATTTTTTTTATTTTATCAATTTATGTAATCTCAGATCATGATCTTATTTGCGGCATTATTTTATTTCTAATGTTAAACACGATTTATGTTTGTTTGATGGCGTATGTACTTGCATCAAACAATGATTTTTTTTAATTTCTAATGAATCATATGATTTATGTTCTATTGAAACTGATAACTTTGTACTGATCATCAATTTTTCTTTTTACTGCAGTTGTCGGATTTGGGAAGAAGAGAGGTCCCAACTCATCAGAGAAGTAGGCGAAATTAGGCATGTTTTTTTGTTTTTCCTTTCTTGATTTTATATTCTATCCTTCGATTATTCAGACGAAGGAAAAAACTAGTTTCGATTAACTTATATGAACCAGAAACTATACCAGCCTTAGTATCATTTGATTTTGTTCCTGATCATTTGGAATTGACTCCTTGACTGGGTGATGACTCAGAAAATCCTGAAATTTTCACGTGTCTCAGTAAAAAACAAATCACTTGCTACAAACTACGTACCAGTATGATCTTGAAGAACATGTTCCGAAGAACTACTTTGAAATAGGGATCTTCGATTGATCAAAATCTTAATATGATTCTATGGTATCGGATTGTTCCCATCATGATCCTGTGATCATGAAGAAAATTTGGATTGATCAAAACTGATTGGTTCAATGTGACGCACCCTTAGTACAGGAACGGTGTAGGAATATGACTTGAGTCCACAAGCTTTGCTCTACTTGAAGTAGCTAAGTTCTGAATTCACAGAACTAGCTTCTCCAACCCTTGAGTCTACAAGGGGTGGTACTTGAATCCACAAGCACACAAGCACTCTCTAACAAAGAGAACACTCAGAGGGGAGAAACAATAGTTTCAACAAGACAATAAATTTTAATGATGCCTCAGTCAGGGGTACATGGGGTCCTTATAAAGGCCACAAGGAGTGCAAGGTCGTCCTTAATGACTGTACCCATGACAAGACAAGTCAAAACATTGAGAAAACAAATTTGATAAGCTAAAACAGAAGATAAGCAGCTTGTCAGGCCTGAGCAGAGATATCTTGCAGATTCTGGGACCTATAGAAGCTGTCATGAGATATTTGTGTGGCTCAAAAAGATCTGATGGGACAAAACAAAAGATTTGCAGATCTGACAAGTTAGAGCAGAGATCTTGGCAAAAGAAGAATCTAGCAGAAGATACGGTCAGAAGATCTTGTTAGAGGAAATTCTGTCAGAGATAATCCTGTCAGAAGATCTTGTCAGAGAAAACCTTGTCAGAGGATTTTAAGGGGCTCTAGGTATATTTCTGCAGATTCTGTCAATTCTAGAAGAATCTCCTTGGGCCACAGTTTGCTAATGGGCCTCAGAAAATGGGCTTCTGGGCTACATCACAATGTCATGTTCTGATGAACTACTTTGAAACAGGGGTGAATGATGGATCAACCAATCAACAACAAGATCAAGATCGGACGTCGTCGGATTGCTCATAACTTTGCTCTTATCATGATCCCGCGATCATGAAGAAAATTTGGATTGATCGAAATTGATTCGTTCAATGTCATGTTCTGATGAACTACTTTGAAACATGGGGTGAGTGATGGATCAACCAATCAACAAGATCAAGATCTGACGTCGTCGGATTGCTCAAAACTTTGCTCTCATCATGATCCCGCGATCATGAAGAAAATTTGGATTGATCGGAATCGATTGGTTCAATGTCATGTTCTGATGAACTACTTTGAAACAAGGGTGAGTGATGGATCAACCAATCAACCAATCAAATTGATTGCTCAAAACTTGGCTCTCATCATGATCCTGTGATCATGAAGAAAATTTGGATTGGTTCAACTACTTTGAAACGAGGGTGGGTGATTGAATCGAAATCTAGATTGGACCAATCAACTAGATCACAATTCGACGTCGTCGGATTGCTCAAAACTTTGCTCTCATCATTATCTCTTAAGGGCAGTTGCATCTTTTTGCTTCTTCATATTCCCTTTAAATAGGTCATTCTCCCCATAGGAGGGTAGCCGGAAAAGTATCTTGTTATTGGAAGCACTCGTCCATTCTCCCCTCTTCATCCTAATCCTGTCTCGTCCTCTCCAATCCCCGTCGCTGTGGCGGCCCATCCTTAGTCGATCCCTGCCTCCTCCGTTCGGCCTCTCCCTCGACCATTCTCGTTCTACTCTTCGTCCCGTGAAGTCTCGCGCCGCTTTCCATCTCGTGTCCCGTGAAGTCCCGTGAAGTCCTGTGAAGTCTCGCTCTCTATCTCGTGTCTAGCCCGGGCTGCATTCCATCTTTATTGAATTGATGGGTTTTCATCTTTAATATTACCTTGAGAGGAACATATAAAAGTTTAGGATTGATCAGTTTAATATCTCTCTTTCTCTCTCCATCTCCACCTTAAGCCCTAAGGGCATTTTTGTCTTTTATCAATCTCTTGTTTGTCCCTTTAAGATATTCAGCCTAGTCTCAGACCTACATTATTCACATGGGATTAGTAGATAATGCGTCTTTCTGTATTTGCATGGTTTGAGCTTGATATAGTTTCTTAAATACAGCTTACTCTTTGTGTTTTATTTTTTTGACATTACAGTTCTCCTTTTGTTAAATAACTGTTCTTCATAAACTAGATTGTTTATGCTAGGAAACGAGTAGAGAAGAAGAAATACCTTAAAAACATGCACACATATCATCCCTTAACACCAAACTTAATATATAAGTGATTAACATTCAAAATGTGTTCTTAATATAGTTATATCCGTCGATTAGATGTATACTGCAATTAGAAGCAGAACTAGCTTGGTAGATTCTTGCATTAACGAGAGTTAATGATTTCTTTTTAAACATTGTCCAAATAGTTTAACCCATTCCAATTTCCATGCACATGAACTTGATTTTGTTCTAAAACATCAAAACATGGGTGGCATTGATTTATAATTTGTGAATTTGTAACTTCATGCTAAGTTCTTGAACTTGATTTGGTTTATTTATTGTAGCAGTGAGAGAGAGATTGAAGTTTATAACATAAAATCCTATTTCACACATTCTAATTTTTCATAAAGATGGTGTATAGTGATCACTAAGAAAGTATGCTTGAAATGAGGAAACATTACTTGTAAAGCTAATTTAATGTTAGTTTTAATTTGTCTGCAAACTTGCAAACATAAGTTAGAAAACAAACTGCTTCAACCTTGTTTTTTATAATACCATTCTTACTATTATCAATTATATCATGTGAATGAAAAATTAGAATGGTTTTAATTGGATTGTATATTCTAAAAATTAGTATAGTTTTGTCAGCAATTGGATTATATAAACCAATTGGATTATAGAATAGTTTTGTCATTAAATCATATGTTAGAAATAGATGGCACTCATGTTTTGGTATTATAGAACTCTCGTACTTCTCACTCAACCGAGTTCTCTGTAAATTTTATCATGTCTGAGAAAATCCCATGCACCTAGGTTTCAAAACCTATTTGTTTAAATTATCAAGGAATTAATGAAATAAATTTTCTTCTTAAGAAGTTTCCTGGTTGGGAGAAACCAACATATTAAATAATTTATTACTTCGTCGTTAAAAAAAAGATGAAATAAGAGAATAGAAAAAATTACGTGTGTGATTTTTCTGATGATTTAACGGATCGAACGGCCAGGATTCAGACACGTAGGAGAAATTCTCTCTCTAAAGAAAAGTCTCCCAGTTCTGCTATCCTTCCTTTTTCTCTCTCTAGAAATTGCTGACAAAGTTCCAAACCAGTAGAGAGAGAGAGTGATGCTACAGTGCGTCTCGTCAGTTGTCACCCATTTCTACTCTCTATCTCTCTCTAGAATTGTGGAATGTGGAGAGGATTAGAAGAGTAAAAGCTTAGAGAGAGAAAGAGAGGGAGAGGACTCAAAACATGAGAGAATGTGGCGTCCACTGTACTGACATGTGGGGGATACTTGAGTTCTCAGACAATCCCTCTATAGGGCTGGCCAAAAAAACACCAAAGGCTAGAGAGAGAAAGGGTGCTCTCTCTCTAGTACTCGCATACAAAACTCAAAGTCTAGAGAGAGAAATGCAAAGTGAGGAGAATGGTCCTCTCTCTAGGGCTGCCAATTAAAACCCAAAGCCTAGAGAGAGAAAATGCAGAGAGAGGGAGAGAGAAACAGAGGAGAGTAATCCTCTCTCTAGGGCTGTCAAACAAAACCCAAAGCCTAGAGAGAGAAGCGGAGAGAGACATAGTAAAGTAATCCTCTCTCTAGGGCTGCCAAACAAAACAGAGCCTAGAGAGAGAAAATGCAGAGAGAGGGAGAGAGAAGCAGAGGAGAGTAATCCTCTCTCTAGGGCTGTCACACAAAACCCAAGGCCTAGAGAGAGAAGTGGAGAGAGACAGAGAAGCATAATCCTCTATATTGGGCTGGCAAGCAAAACCCAAATCCTAGAGAGAGAAATGGGGAGATAGAGGAGAATATAGTCCATTAGTCCTCTTTCTAAGAATTGGAAACAAAACCCAGAGCCTATAAAGAGAGAGAGAGAGAGAAGAATAATCCTCTCTCTAGGACTTGCAAACAAAACCCAAAGCCTAGAGAGAGAAATGGACAGAGAGAGAGAGGAGAATAGTCCTCTTTCTAAGAATCGGAAACAAAACCAGAGCCTATAGAGAGAGAGAGACAGAGAAGAATAATCCTCTCTCTAGAGCTGGCAAACAAAACCCAAAGCCTAGAGAGGGAAATGCAGAGAGAGAGAGGAGAATTATCCTCTCTCCAAGAATAGGAAACAAAAACCAAAACCTAGAGAGAGAAAGAGGAGAAAAGTCCTTGTTAGATTCGCAAACAAAAACAATAACCTAGAGAGAGAGAAAGGAACAGGGAGCGACACGACAGGTACGTAACAAAAGATTGTCTTGTCTCTTCTCTCCTCCCATGTTCTTCACTAAATCCCTCTTTAAAAACAGAGGTGATATAGATTGAGAGATAGAGATAGATGTAGAGAGAGAGAGATAGATAGATAGATAGATAAATAGATAGATAGATAGATGTAGAGAGAGAGACTCTGTCGACCTGGGTTCATTCTCTGTTTCTCTCTCTAGAGGTCAGAGAGAGAAGTAAAGGCCATCCATCTCCCTACAGTCCAGAAGTATCTATCTATCAGAGAGACTGTCCATCTTTCCGGAAGCTGGAAGTAACATCAGAGAGATTGACAGGTACATAGATGGATAGAGAGAGAGATAGCAAGTTCCGTTCTCTCTCTCTCTAGAAGCCATGCATCTCTCTAGAGTCTAGCACTAGCATTATCTATCTATCAGAGAGAGAGATACAGACTGTCCATCTTTCTGGATGCTTGAAACAGCATCAGAGAGATTGACTGGTACTTTCTCTCTCTAGAAGCCATACTTTCTCTCTAGATAGAGAGAGAGAGAGAGAGAGAGAGAGAGCAAGTTCCCTACTTTCTCTCTCTAGAAGCCATTCATCTCTCTAGAGTCTAGCAGTATCTATCTATCAGAGAGAGAGATACAGACTGTCCATCTTTCCGGATGCTGGAAGTAGCATCAGAGAGATTGTCTGGTACTGTGGTACATAGCTAGATAGATAGAGAGAGAGAGAGAGAGGGAGCGATATATATAGAGAGAGAGATAGCAAGTTCCAATCTTTCTCTCTCTAGAAGCCAGCAAAATGGTATCCGGCAAATGGGTCTCAGCGGCGGTGCTTCTCTCCGTGTTCTTCGTCGCAGTTGGATCGGAGGAAGAGATAATTAGCAGATTTCTAGAGAGGGCCAAAGAGAAGGATTTCCTTGAATGGATGGTCGGAGTTAGGAGGAAAATTCATGAAAATCCAGAGCTGGGTTATGAAGAGTTTGAAACCAGCGAGCTAATTAGGGCTGAGCTGGACGCCATGGGCGTCTCCTACAAGCACCCCTTCGCTGTCACCGGCATCGTTGGCTCCGTCGGCACAGGTGGACCGCCACGTGTCGCTCTCCGTGCAGACATGGACGCCCTCGCCGTTCAGGTTCTCCATCAATCTCTTGAATTCTCTCTCTAGTTTGATTTTCTTTTTTTTCCTTGTCGTCTCGAAGAACAGTGAAAGGAATTGATTTGGGTTTTTCTTTTTTTTTGCGTTTTGATTCAATTTAGTGTCATTTGTCGTTTTACACATTCCTCTCTTCTTCTCTTTGATGTTTGATTTTTTTTTTTTTGGTCGTCTCGAAGTACAGTGAGATAAATTGATTTGGGTTTTTCTTTTTTTGCGTTTTGATTCAATTTAGTGTCATTTGTCGTTTTACACATTCCTCTCTTCTTCTCTTTGATGTTTGATTTTTTTTTTTGGGTCGTCTCGAAGTACAGTGAGATGAATTGATTTGGGTTTTTCTTTTTTTGCGTTTTGATTCAATTTAGTGTCATTTGTCGTTTACGCATTCCTCTCTTCTTCCCTTTGATGTTTGATTTTATTTTTTTCTTATGGTATCGAAGAACAGTGTGATGAATTGACTTGGGTTTTCTTCTTTTGCGTTTTGATTCAATTTAGTACCATTTGTCGTTTTATACATTCCTCTTCTCTTTGATGTTTTATTGTCTTTTTTTCTTGTCGTCTCGAAGAACAGTGAGATGAACTGATTTGGTTTTTTTCTTTTTTGGCGTTTTGATTTAGTTTCATTTGTCGTTTACGCATTCCTCTCTTCTTCTCTTTGATGTTTTTTTAAACTTCTTTTCCTGATTCCTAATTCCAAATTTGATCTTGCGGTTTTTGTTATTTGGTTCTTGGTTTAATGGATTTGTTGTTGGGATTCATCGACTTGGACCTTCTCTTATATCCACGAATGGTGAGATTTATTGATTTGGGTTGTCCGGTTGTCTGTTATAATTAGATATTTTTCTTCATCTTACCCTTCTCTTGAATGTTTTTTCCTTTTACTTCTTTTCCTGATTCCTGCATTGGGGTTTTTATTGTTTGGTTCTTACTTCTACATCCTATTTTTAAGGGATCGGTCATTGCGATTTATTGTTCATATCTTTTGCTTATTTCCAAGAATTATGAGGTTCATTGATTTGGGTTTTCTCTTTTTGTCTCCTGATTTCATATTTTTCGTCAGTTTTGATATTTTTCTTTTAATGGAACCCTTTGGTTTTGTTCTTCTCTTTGATGTTTTTTTTTGTTCTTTTCATCATTCCTGTCTTGAGGGTTTTATTGTTTGGTTCTCGGTTCGTAATTCCAACTTTCTATGGATTTGTTGTTGAGATTCATCGACCCAGAACTTCTCTTATCGTCAAGAGCAGTGACATTCATGATTTTGGTTTTCCCATTTTCTGTCGTGTTATAGTATTATTCATTGATTAAGATACTCTTCTTCTTACCGCATATACCTTTCTTTTACTTTTCCTGATTCATGTCTTGGGTTCTTTACTGTTTGATTTTTGGGTCTTAATTTTCATTATTTATTAATTGCTTTTTGAGATTCATCAACTCATACCTTGTCTTATCTTTAGAAACTGTGAGATTAATTGATTATCATTTTGTTTTTTGTCTCCTGATTTGTATTATTCATTGGATTAGATATTCATCCTGTCTTTACGTTTGTCTTATTTCTTTTCCTCATTTCTGCCTTGGGTTTTTTCTTGTTTGGTTCTTGGTTCTTAATTCCTATTTTTAATGGATTGGTTATTGATTCTTATCGACTCAGAACTTCTCTAATCTCCACGAGTAGTGAGTTTCATCGATTTGGGTTTTTTTCTTTTTTTACCTCCTGTTTCAATGTTATTCATCGCTTTAATGCATTGAGGTTTCATAATTTCAGATCTTCTTCTCTCTCAAGTGCCATTGAGATTTCTCCACATTTGTCGATTCTGAGACTAGTATTGATTAATCTTCTTTTCTCTCATTCTAATGACATTGAGATTCATCGACTCTGACCGTCTATCATCACCAAGAACAAAGAAATTCATTTAGTTTGGACTTCATTTTTCTGTTCTTGCTTTAATACTATTGGTCAATCTATAGATGTTCTTCATCTCGTTAATCAATTTGAAGTTGTATGAGTTCAGATCTTCATCTCTCTCTGCTATGATTCTGAGATTTCTTCACATTAATCTTGATGTGGGTTGTTTTTTTTGCAGGAGGGTGTGGAGTGGGAGCACAAGAGCAAGGTCCCTGGGAAGATGCATGCGTGCGGCCATGATGGCCACGTGGCAATGCTTCTCGGTGCTGCAAAGATCCTTCAGGAAAATCACGAGAATCTTCAGGTTAGTCTGTTCATCATCATCATCATCATCATCATCATCATCATCATCGTTGTCAGCATCATGGTCATCACCATCAGCATCAAGGCAACTGACTAATTATTCCATTTTGATGCAAAAACTTGACTTGATGGTATTGTTGATCCTGAGGAAAATAAATATCTTTTCTTAATATCAAAGATTAAATATCAAAGGTCAGTTGGAATGGATGGTTTGCATGGTCGACGTTCTTGTAATCTTTCTTTGACATTTTCATGGATCTTATCTTTCCCAAACGGGCATATTTCTACTATGTTGCTTGCTTGGTCAACGCTCTTGGAACATTTCTTTGACATTTTTCATGGATTTCTTTGCCAGTTTCTCTGACTTATTTTACCCAAATGGGCGTTTTTTCTCACTGTGCATGTATCAATCTACAAAGTTGCTTGGTTATCCAAGCATTTGGCATTTTAATGCCCATGTTAATTTCTCAATACATAATTTCATTTTTGATTTATCTGAATATAATCGCTTGACAATTTAAATCTCTTTTTGATTTATCTGACTACTATTTCTTTTATGTCTCTTTTACTTGAACCCTGCTAAAAGTTTTTTTATGGTTTTAATTTCCTTTTTAAATGATTACTTGAAGGGTATGCCACTCCACTTATTCCTTTCTCCTTCTCTTTCTAAAATCCTCAACCAGGCTTTATAGGACAATTCCTCTTAAGTTTTATAAATTGCTGGTAGGCATATCTCTCACTACCTTCCTCTTTTGTTTTTTTTTAATTTTCAGAAGGTTTTTGAGGCAGTCATCCACTCTCATTTTATGATCTTTGAAATGGTTTTGTTTTATCGATTTTCTTTTGCCATATGTATTCTTTCAAAATGTTATCTCTCCCTCTCTATCTCACCATCATAATGAGAAATCAAGACACATGCATCTATATTGATATGATCCTAAATTCAATTTTATGCGATAAAGTGTATTACAACAGGCACAAGGCATCTCTCCTTTCCCATCCTATTCTCTTCTTTTAGCTTCATTTTGTAAATGATTGAAAACATATTTTCGAGAAATGGCTTGTAAGATATCCATTGTCTCTCTCATTTGTAATCATCATTCTGATACTATCTTGTTCACAGTTGATTTAAAAAGAATATAGGTGATGATTCAGACAAGTGAAATATTGATCTTGCATATTCATTATTTTTGCCATAAAATTTCACTTTTTTTAAAGAGCAGTACAACTTACATGACTAGAATGGCCATGCAGGGGACTGTACTACTGGTCTTCCAACCGGCAGAGGAAGGGGGTGGCGGCGCGAAGAAGATGATAGAGGAGGGGGCAGTGGATGACGTGGAGGCCATATTCGGGTGCCACCTGGATGGGGAATATCCGATAGGGACAGTGTCGTCAAGAGCGGGACCCATCATGGCGGCAAGCGGGTTCTTCGAGGCCGTAATCAGCGGAAAAGGCGGCCACGCCGCCATTCCCCAGCACACCATTGATCCCATTCTCGCCGCCTCCAATGTCATCGTCAGCCTCCAGCACCTCGTCTCTCGCGAGGCAGATCCTTTAGATTCTCAGGTGAATCTCCTCATCCTGGTTTCTATTAGTAATCCCTATTAGTTTTTTTAGTATGTGTCAGCTCTTGGGTGATCGGAAGAGAGAATGAGAGGCAGGGTGGCGGGAGGAATCCCGCCACCCTGGGAGCGGGGGAATGAAAAACCTAGAAAAATAACTGGAATTGCTCAATGTCATTCATGTTCTATCTGCCTTAAATAGGGGGATAGAGTTTTACACTTTTACACAAAACCCCTTGAGAAACTAGGGAAAGACATTTTAACCCTG
Source organism: Wolffia australiana (assembly GCF_029677425.1). NCBI lineage: Eukaryota > Viridiplantae > Streptophyta > Magnoliopsida > Alismatales > Araceae > Wolffia > Wolffia australiana. Next base: position 15,664,277 of record NC_135845.1, read on the forward strand.
TGACAAACAATGTCCAGATCGCTCACGGTCGAGCTTCTTCAGCAGAGATTCGTCGGCTAGGGTTTTGGAAAGAAAAAAGACTTACTTCCTTAATTCGTTCCCATAATCTTATGGGTACACAGAGGGCCCCACTTACTGGGCCTGAGACACTTATACATAGAAAGTACTTAAAAAGAAATACAAATAAGATAAAATAAAAGGAACATAAAGAAAACATATGGGCTGGACAAGGTCCCTTGCTGACACCCCCGCTCAAGCTGGTGAACAGATGCTTTTGATCCCAAGCTTGCTCCGTATGCGATCAAACAGTGCTCTCGTCAGTCCTTTGGTGAAAACGTCTGCAACTTGATTAGCAAATTTAACTTGTTTAATCAGAACACGACCCTAGTCGATCTTCTCCCTAATCCAATGCTTGTTTAGCTCAATGTGCTTTGTTCTGTCACAACCCTAGAACAGGGTTGTGGGCAATATCAATTGCTGCTTTACTGTCACAATACCAAACCATAGGTTCCTTTTGCTCCAGCCCAAGTTCAGTAAGAATGTTTCTAATCCACAATGTCTCACTGATACCTTTCACCAATGCTTTATATTCTGCTTCAGCGCTGGATAATGAAATTTACGGTTGCTTCTTACTCCTCCAGGTTATCAAATTTCCTCCCAGAAATGAGCAATATCCTAATGTTGACCTCCTGTCTATCAGTGATCTTCCCAGTCAGCATCTTTGTATATTTCAGTATCTGCTCCTCCATGACATTGATACAAAATTTCATGGCCTGCTGACCCCTTCAAATACGCCACTACTTTATAAGTCTTCTAAGTGAGATTTATTGGGATTGTCCATAAATCTACTCAATAGCCCAACTGGGAATGCTATATCAGGTCGGGTATAATTGAGATAGATCAATTTTCCAATCAGTCTTTGGTATTGCCCTTTGTTAACAGACAGTTCTTCACATAAACCCAATTTCACATTGGGATCAATGGGTACATAGGACAGATTACACCCCCCCATTCTGGTCTCTTTTAGAAGATCAAGAATATACTTATGTTGTGATATAAATATCCCATTTGAAGAATGTTAGATATAAGATGTATTTTTCTATGGGCTAATTAGTGTGGGGCCCACTACCTGGATTAAATCGAGCTTATAACGACTAGTAAAACTAGCTGTTAGAGACGGTTAAACTAGCTGTTATTCTACCTGTATAAATATCTACTTTGTGTAATAAAAAATTACCTTTTCTCCTTTCAATCCTGCTTCCTCTGTCTACCTAATCATCTCTCTCTCTCACCCTCGCCACAAGGTAGATAGGCTGAATCGACAGAGGAAGAAGCAGGATTGAAAGGAGAAAAGGTAATTTTTTATTACACAAAGTAGGTATTTATGCAGGTAGAGTAACAGCTAGTTTAACCGTCTCTAATGGCTAGTTTTACTAGCCGTTATAAGCCCAATTTAAATCGGGGAGTGGGCCCCACACTAATTAGCCCGTAGAAAAATACATCTAACAAAGAATACACCACCTCAATTCCAAGAAAATATCTCAGTCTTCTGAGTGCTTTTATTTCAAAGAGTTTTGATAGTTTGGCACTTAAGGCTCTATTCTCAACTTCATCGTCCTCTGTGATAATTATATCATCCACATAAACAAGTAATATTGAGATTGTTTGTGACTTGGAGTGTTTCACAAACAGTGTGTGATCACCGTTGCTCTGTTTGTATCCCATATTGATCAAGCTACATGAGAATTTGCCGAACCAAGCTCTTGGGGACTGTTTAAGTCCATACAGGGCTTTCTTCAACTTGCATACCTTTTTTCCTGATTCTGTCTTATAATATCCAGGTGGTAGCTCTATATAAATCTCCTCATTCAAATCATCATGCAGGAATGCATTCTTTACATCATACTGTCATAACCCTAATTAAAATTAGCTGCCAATGCAATAAGAATACATACCGTATTGAGTTTGGCAACTGGCGCAAAGGTCTCTCCGTAGTCTATTCCATAGGCTTGTGTGTACCCTTTGGCGACAAGTCTTGCTTTATATCTCTGTAGAGTCTCATCAACTTGATATTTCACGGTGAATACCCATATACAACCTACAGGACATTTAACAAGTGGAGCATCAACAATATCCCAGGTGTTATTTCTTATTAGTGTTTCCATCTCAATATCCATAGCCTTCTTCCAGTTCATCTCTTTAAGTGCTTCATCATATGTTCTTGGAATAGACACGGAATTAAGAGCTGTAATAAAAGATTTATACGTACATCCCAAATGTTGATAGCTTACCACATTGGAAAGTGGATATTTGTTTCCTTCTGAGTACACTGCCTTTTCCTTTTCCTTAGAGCAGTAGGCCATCCACTATCATCTTCTTCCACCTCAGCTGATCTATCAAGAGTGTTGATTGCTTCCCTCTGTGAAAGTTCTTCAACTTCACCCTTTCATTCTCATCAACTTCACTTGATGATTCTTCCTGATCATATTCTGTCCTTGGGAGTCTTTTATCTCCAAAGTCAGATATGATTTGAGGCTTGTCCAAGGCACTAGACAGGTGGCTCACGAATTTCTTCATTCAGGTTCTCCTGTGTTTTGAAGAAACTCACACTTTCATGAAATGTAACATCCGCCGATATCAGCATTCTCCTTGAAGACGGAGCATAACATTATACCCCTTTTGAGAATGAGAATAACCCAGAAACACACATTTCACAGCTCGAGGACTGAATTTATCTCTCAGATTATGAATATGTACAAATGCTGTACAGCCAAATATCCTTGGAGTCATATCAGTCTTCAACCGGGCATGTGGATAAAATTTTATCATCAGATTTACGGGACTTTCGTAGTCCAAAGATTTTGATGGTAATCTATTAATTATATGCATGGCTGTCAAGACAACTTCCCCCTAGAAACTCTTGGGCACTTCATAATGTAAGAGCAATGACCGAGCCATTGTAGTTACATGACCTATCCTCCTTTCTGCTACCCCATTCTGCTGTGGAGTATACACACAGGACGATTCATGTACTACATCCTCCTCAGCAAATAGAGATGACAGGGTCTTGTTGAAAAAGTCTTTGGCATTTTCCGACCTTAGTCGCTTGGTAGAGATACCAAATTGATTCTTCACCATACGAAAGAAATTGCCAATTACTTCAGCAACCTCAGGTTTGGATTTCAATAAATAAACCCATGTTAGCCTGGTACAATCTTCTACAACTATAAGATACCACCTTGCTCCCGTCACTGTTGTAGTTGATGATGGCCCCCAAACATCACAATGAACGAGATAAAAAGGTTCTGTACTTCGTTCTCCTTTCCCAGGAAAGGGCACGCGCTTATGTTTCACATATTGACATGTATCGCACAAGACATGAGAAGAATTTATTTTCTTAAAGAACACCGGAAATAGGAGTTTCAAAAGTTCAAATGACGGATGTCCAAGACGATACTGCATCAGCTTAATATGCTCCAACTGACTGCTACACTCCAGCTCCCGAGCATCACAGTTGGATGTATAGGCTTCCTCAACGCGGTCGTTCAGGTACACCAGCCCATTCTTCTCCTTAAAAGGTGAAGTCCTCAGGTTTTTGGCCTTGCCATAAACAAAACATCCATCAGACATCATTATAAAAGTAATATGTAAATCTTTAACAAGTTTTTGAGGAGATATGAGCTGTTCCCGAAGTCCTGGGACATGTAAGACTTGCTTAATAATACCCAGATTAGTAATATTAACATCGCCTATCCCAGAAATCAGCAACATCTCTCCTGCAGTAAACACTCGTCTACTTCCTTCATAAGGAGCATAATTATGAAACTTCCTATAGCAGGGAGTCATATGATCCGTGGCACCTGCATCAATAATCCAGTCGGAGTAAATATTAGAGTAATAAGTTGTCTCACCCACACGGGCCATAGATGTAGAGCTGATCATAGTCTTCAGCTTGTCAAATTCCTCCTTCAATTTATCATATTCTTCAATCTGAACCGTTCTGACACAGTCTGCTTGTCATTCCCCAGCACTTGAGTCTGCTTCTTTAGCATCTGTAGCATGAGCTTGGAGAGGCCTGAGGTGTGGGTTTAAAATCCAATAGTGTTCCCTTGTATGATTTCTCCTCTTACAATATGAGCAGTGAAGGTTGGACTTATATTTGCCACCTTGACCCTTCTGACTTTGAGTATCTTCCCCTGGTTTCTTGTCATATTTGTCACTTGCACCTTCACGTCCAGACAATGCTCCCTTTGCTTGCTTCGTCTTTACCAAGAATCTCGCTCCAGCTTCATCTTTCCCACCACCTGGAACTAACTTGATGCGGCTTTCTTCATTAAGTACAATCTGAATTGTTTCTTCCAAGTTGGGTACATGTTTACGATTGAGAATCTGACTCTGTAAACTCTCATATTCAGTCCCATCAGGAATCTGAACATACAATCTTGTAGGGTTGACTGCCACTCCTCAGGATTTTTGATTGGTCTGCAATGGTCAATTGCTAGCAACAGAGTTTGAAGTTCTTTTGCGTATTCTGCAACTGACATCTCACCCTGCACCAGCGTAGTTGCCTTAGTAACCAGCTCAAATATTCTCCAGGTGTGGCTCTTTCTCACATTACTCTTCTGAAGATGATCCCAAATTTTCTTCGTCGTCTTCAGATATAGATATTTCCGGAATCGATCTCCAGCCATACTGCTCAGCAACCACTGACGTACATTTGCATCTTCACGTTTCCAGGCTTTATATCTCGGGTTACTCAAGTCGACCTCATGCGTAAGGTGATCATCAAGTCCCCTGCTCTCAAGAATCATCTCAACATATTCGCTCCAATCAAGTAGATTGAAGCCATTGAATTTGACTGTCTCCAGCACAATAGGAAAGGTTACCTGGTTCAAGATCTCTCGTCCAGCTTCAGTAGTCTGAACGATAACCTCTTGGTTTGCTTCCTCTGCCATATTTGAGACTCAATCGAATTTATGTGGTTAGCCTCCTAAATCGGAAGCACGTATTGCCAGTGGAGCCTTGAATGGCTTTCTGCCACTCAGCCGTGGAATATTTCCACCACAGGTACTCGACAGAGCTTCGCTTTTGACTTCTGTCGTAGTTTGACTCTTCTCCAGCGTTGGAAGATCAACAACAGATGAAGACGATCCCGCTGAAGAGCTCCCTCATCGTTGCGGGAACTAGGAGAGAAGCAGAAGAGAGATTTCTCCTCTGGGCGTCCTACGCCTGGAGCTCTGATTCCATGTGAGAAACAATGTCCAGATAGCTCACGGTCAAGCTTCCTCAACAGAGATTCGTCGGCTAGGGTTTTGCAGAGAAAAAAGACTTACTTCCTTAATTCCTTCCCATAGTCTTATGTGTACACAGTGGGCCCCACTTACTGGGCCAGAGACACTTATACATAGAAAGTACTTAAATAGAAATACAAATAAGATAAAATAAAAGGAACATAAAGAAAATATATCGACTTGACAAGGTCCCTTGCTGACAAACCCTGCAATTTAACAGTATGTCTTAGGGTTTGCTGCCAATAATGATGATGACAATGACCTTGATGACTCGTCATCCTCATCCTCATCCAGTTTCCAAGAGCCGTCATTGTTATCATCATCCTTCAGTAGATGAATCACTCTGTTCTCGTTATCGTTCGTCAAAGCGGTGATAGAGTTTTACACTTTTACACAAACCCCCCTGAGAAACTAGGGAAAGACATTTTAACCCTACAATCTAACACTATGTCTTAGGGTTTGCTGCCAACAATGATGATGACGATGACCTTGATGACTCGTCAGCGTCATCCTCATCCAGTTTCCAAGAGCCGTCATTGTTATCATCATCCTTCAGTTGATGAATCACTCTGTTCTCGTTATCGTTTGTCAAAGCGCTGATACGGATGACGAGGAGGATTCTGCTGTCTGCCAACCTAAGTTAGGCATCAATAGTGATGATGATCAGTGGATGATGGCGATGGTGATAACAATGATGAATCATCATTAGTTCTCTGTTTTCCAAGAGCTGTCATCGTCATTATCTGGTTGATGTTGAATCATCATTATCAGCGTCATTCAGCCGAACATAAACATGGATGACGATGACAATGTTGAATTTGGCTTCATCATGCTTATGAGTGTGACAATTTGGACATGCTCATCGATATGAATACGAACATGAATGGGATGAGTATAAATTTGTATTTGAATGTTTATCTGAATCTAAAGATGAATATAAATTTGACTAAGAATGTAACTGAGCATGTTATATGAACATTGACATGAAAGTTATTACGGGTATGAATCGGTACATGGACATGGAGATGAACATGATCATGTTCAACCTCGAGGATGAAGAAAAGTATGCGTTTATCGATGATTTTTAATTTTGAAGGTGGTGACCGTGGCCAAATTTCAAGGAGGGGATGCATTTAATGTCATCCCGGATTCTGTTACCATCGGTGGCACCTTCCGCGCTTTCTCTAAGAAGAGTTTTCACATGCTCAAACAGCGCATTGAGGAGGTATTTGCATCAACACAAATATAATAATCATGACCATTTTCTTCTTCTGAAGTTTATACACCCGTTTCATTATTATCATTTATAGTGTCCTGCTTAATCACAACCATTCATAATATCATTGTAAAAAGGTATTTTCCTCCATCATTAATGACCGATGACATGATCATTATTGATTTCCAACTTGATCACTGGAATACCATTCCACGATAATAACATTTATCATCATAATCCTCTTCTTGTTCTACATATTATCATCATGATCATCATACCTTCTTCTCTTCTAGTTCTACATATCATGATCATGGTCATCATCTTTTTCTTCTTCTCTTCTTCATATGATCATCTCTGTCATCCTCTTCCTAAGCATCATCTTCAAGTTACACAAATCATCATCGTCATCGTCATCATGATTGCCACCATACTTATCCTTATCTTCTTCATCATTATGATATCATTAATCTGGGGGGCTGCCAGGTGATTAAGGGTCAGGCAGCAGTACAGAGGTGCAGTGCCACTGTTAACTTCATGGAAAATGATCGGCCCGCTTTCCTGCCGATGGTCAACAGCCAGGCGCTGCACCGCCACTTCACCACGGTCGGCAGTCAACTACTCGGCGCTGACCACGTGCTTGACCGGCCCCCGGTCATGGGCGCCGAGGACTTTGCTTTCTTCTCTGAGGTCATGCCAGCCGCCTTCTACTACTTTGTTGGCATGCGCAATGCCTCCTCGACAGCGGCACGGCCCCAGGCCCACTCGCCTCTGTTCAGAATCAACGAGGACGCTCTTCCTTACGGGGTCGCCATCCAGGCAGCCCTCGCTGCACATTACCTTGGTGGCGCCGCCACTCGCCCGCTGACGGAATTGACTCATGATGAGTTATGAGGACCAGTTTTGCTCGGTTATTGTCACCGGTTGACTCCTGACGACGGTGGAGATTGCCTGGGATCTTGATTATCTGGAATTAGATGAAAATCTTCTTTCTCCGTTCAATGGCAAAGTAACCTGGCTTTTGTAAGGTGAATTACAAGGTCCTTTCACGATCAGGATGAACAGGCTTGGTGGGATGGTTGACCAAGTTGAGTTAAGTGAGGTCAACTCTTTGTTGAAAAAGTCTTTGGTGATTACACGGATAATCCACAAAAAAAGACAGGGTTGACCCATTATGAGAAATCCAAAAGAATTCACACCGTTCTGATTGAATAGTCTTTCTCTCATTAGAAAAATAACCGCAGGTGAAGTGGAATCTACAATTTGTTGAAAAAGGTAAACATTGATTATGTAGATAATCCACTATGTAGACAATAACATGATGATTGAGGAAGCAAATGAGAAATTCAACCAAAGTCGCACCTTTTTGGATAAACAGTCTCTCATTAGAAAAATCACGGCATGTGAAGTGTTGGCGACTCACTGAGTCCACTACGGTCAATGGGTCGATGATGAACTCGACGCCCTAGTTCGAACCACTTTGAATAACTAGCTGAATCTCTTATTAGAGCACTTTCAACCCATGTAGGACGAGAAATTCATTTAGTCGAACTCGAGCCATCAATTCTTTTTGAATCTTCGGTTGATAACCAATCAAAAAAGAGGGATTCCAGCGGTCAACAATAACTCCTTCCGCATCATAGTATTATAAAAGGCTAATTACGTCATAAATTTCAAAATTAGATTCAACCCAGGTTCTATCAGCCAGATACAATCAACGTGGAAAGGTGGAGGAAGAGAGAGACAGAGAGAGAGAGAGAGAGAGAGAGAGAGAGAGAGAGAGAGAGGTGTGGTTCCATTTAATTTCAGGCGATGAAGAACATTGAACAGAAGTGAATCTAGACCAGTAATTGTTACAACTCAAAACTCATAACTAAGAGAGTTGTGCAGTTTGATTTATACTCGTGCGATGAATCGCATTAAATAGAAGCGTTAAAAATCAAAATGGCCCAGCAATTTTGATTATTCATAAAAATATAAACAAAAAATTTCGGATCACCTGCTTTGATCATCCTCCCTGGGAGCTGAGGATTCCGATTTTTTATGGTTTTTCTCAGTTAACTCACGGAGGTCAACCACCTTCTCTTGCTCCAATTTCTTTAGAAAGGCCTCTTGATGCATGGCTCTCAGCATTTCCTTGGCGCTCTTCTCCTCCTTCTCCAGCTGCATGTTCATGATGATCTTCGCGTTCTTGTCCAACGGTTTCAGGTACTCCTCTATTGCAGCTTCCTGCAGGTCCAAACACCCATAAAATTTCAAATCAATAGATTAAGACTATATTTTCAAAAATAAATCTCTATTACTTTTGTGTTGTGGATGGAATCAACCAGAGTGTTTTATCTGAAACTTATATTTAAGCATAAATGAATGGAAAATTCATGGGACATGTGAATAATATTTCGGTTACTCCTCTATAGGAGCATTCTGCAGGCCCAGATACCGCAAAATTTTCAAATTAACGCAGTTGGGCTATCTCTATTTTTTAACAACATTATAACTCGTCGCCCAGTCCGATGAAATCACCTTGATTATTTTATACGAAACTTATATAATATCATAAGCGAATGGAAATTTCATGCGAGATGAGAAAAATGTTGCAGTCACTCCTCTATGCCAGCATCTTGCAAGCCCGGATACGGTAAAATTTTCAAAATAATACAGTAAGGCTATCTCTCTTTTTTTGAAATTTATAACTCTATCGCCGGGTTCGATTTAAACACCTTGTCTATTTTTCATGCAACCTATATAGTTGTATGGATGAATGCTAGTGAAAAAGAAAGAAACCGAGTTCACTTACAGTTTCCTCGAATTGGCGGAGAACTGTTTGCATCTCGTCGACCATGCGGCGGACTTCTGACAGAATTACTTGTTCAGGGATCCTTTTTAAACCTTCTCTCTTTGCTTGAGCCTGACCCCATGAAGAGAAGTGAAGGCACAAATGTAATCATGGAAATTTCATTAATTTACACCCATGGAAATATATATAACTTTTGGGATTAAAGGCATAAAAGGAAAATCTCCCACAAATTTAAAATAACAAGAGATTGGGATTCCTGAAGATATTGTGAACGCATGGATGACAATTTTTTCCCAATCTTATTTTAAACTGTGTTTAATTTTCGTCAGAAAATTACGAGAACGAAAATTTACAAAAACATAAAACTTGGACGTTCAGTTCTTGAAAATACATCAAAAGAGAAGTGAATAAGAAATATATGCTCAGAAAAAGAAAACAATAGCAAAAGAAAGAACATATACCCTAATTGTGATGTCTTAAAATCGTCATGAGATTGTTCCTGATTAACTGTGCTTCCCGAATTCGTCCATTGAAAAATTCCCATAAAAGATCATGTAAGAACAAGTACCAATGGATCGTACCGCACCTCCTCTATCTGCTTCTGGAGCATCAACCTATGCGCCCTGATTTTTCTTTCTTCATATCCGGTAATAACTCGCGCGATAAATAGTGCTCTTCTTCCGAACTCCAAAATCTTGTTCATGATCAATCGTAAATCCCTCGAGAACGCGGCGACCACTGCGCTACACAGAAAATTGATTAACTCAGACGAGATCGAACTAGAAACAGTAAGATTTAACAAGAAAAAATTAAACGAAAACAGCCATAACAGTAAACTACTTCTGAGAACTAAGTCAAAGAGAAAACCTCACCGATCGAAGAAAAAACACAAATTTCGGAACCGCAAACAAACATTCAATTAAATCGCATTAAACTTACCGCAATTCTCTTGAACTGGATTGAATCGATTAGTTAGAGATTCTCGCTGATTTGAGAATTTCACTCCCCCCCCCCTTCAAGAACTATATATATATAGTTTTAAAAAACTAGTGGGAGAAGCCCAACTGGCCCAATAAGAATCCCTTTAAAAGGCCCAATAAAACGCCCAATTAATTGCTCTGATGCAGGACTAAATTTGACAAATTCTCTTCCCAATTATATTATTTTCTTATTGAAGGAAATTTCCACAGAATTATCACCCTTCTCTAAATGTGTTGAAAATTTGTTTTGAACTTTATAGATTTTTGGCCGTGCCGGAGAATTTTTTCGACCAATCGAGACAGGCAATCTTGCTCCATGGATTGCCTCTAATGGCAGTGTAATGGCTTCAGCGAGAAGAAAAAATTTCATTTGCTGCTCGAACACATGGACGACAAAGAAAGTAGCTTGTTCTCGAAGCAGGAAGCCCTGATGATGTTTTGTCATTTATTGGGGACAACCGTAACACATTATTCTCATCAATAAACCTTAAATGTGTGGTTAAGCCAAATCACACATTGCATATCTTGTTTGATGCATATTAATAGAACATATTCATTATAGTGTACGTGTGATGCTTATAATAAAGTCAAAGAATTATCGTACTTAGTGAATTATGATGAGATCATAACACAGAGATCACTAGTCTTTGAGCTTATGTTCTGAATATTCCTATTCAAAGGATATTCGAGAAGGACATCAAAGTGTCTGAATAGAGTAACACTATCTAGCCTCACTCATATGATGTGTATGGTCGGTCCCGTAGTAATCAGTGTGGAGACACTAAGGATAGATAGTGGATGCCTTTAATAGAAAGATTTCACTAAATTAAACAAGGCAAGGAATAGTATTATACAAAACTTTTAATCATGTCGATTCATGTCATAGTTGTGGAAGTGGTCCTGAGACCTAAGACACTCGTACACAGAGGCCTATGTGCTAATTGTTAAGGACACGTCCGTATACTTGGACTCGGAGTCTGGAAGCGTGGACACCACACATATCACGGGTGGTGACACCCGACATTAATCTTTAATGCCAGTGCCCACTAGGTGTTCGTGCTTGTCGCTGCGCAAGTTCGGCGGATCATGGCTAGGCCATGTGCGCAGGCCATAGGCGCTGCGCGTGCTCGGGCCGTGCAAGCGGGGCGACAAAGGTGCGAGCACTGCGTAGAGGGACTACGCAGGCCGCGCATGTTGCGTGTGTGTGGGGGGGGGGAGGGGAGACAGGCCGCGCATTCTGCCAGGAGACTAAGGCATTGACGCAGAGAATGACGAGACAGCTACCGGGCGTGGGACATAAATTCGGGTAGTGCTGCAACGTGCAGCACCAAGGCTGGGGGTACTTAGCACAGCTATGCTAATGCGGACTGAGCATGGAGGTGTCATCGTAGGTGCTAGTGGCACGTGGAGCTTGAAGGCTAAGACAGACTTGTGGGTGCACCAGGAGCATAACCCACGGGCACGAGGTGCCCGACCTGAGGGCACGCTTGTAGCGGCTGCAAGTGCGCACGTAGGGCTGCGGGCCTCAAGGCGCAAGAACGCCACTACCCAGGCTCGCATTACGCCTCATCGCGTTACTTCGTTAACGGCTATGGCCTGCGATGTAATCTTGTTCCTTAAAATGCAATGTCCCAAGCTCTTAGGTCTACCTTATCTCCTTAACCTCCAAACAATCTAAAGTTGTTCCAAGAGACTTTTGGTGCACAAGCAAAGGCTGCTCAGTGTTTTTTCCCAAGCGTTGAGACTGGGAACCGTTCGATACGAGCATTGTTCCTACCTCCGGATTTGACCGCGTGACACTATGGTTTAAAGTTCATAATCGCAGAGTTATAAACAATCTTAGTTCAAATTGCATCAAGAAGTTCATAAAGACAATTTAGTGGTCAAGAAATGAATACACGTCCTAGGTATAAGAGGAGACAGCTCAAGGCATACAATGGGATGAAGTCCTTGGCCAAGATAGTGAAATGTTATAGAATAGTTCTCTAGTAATTTTTCGAACGCATCATTACTAACTTGGATGACCGATTAGGGTTTGACAGTTGACCAAACCGTAAGTTGTTCTAGGAATCAAGTGGATGATAGACTATATGTACATGCTAATTGATGACAGACAGGTTCCATGTGTGCGTCAATACACAATTATTTGTATCATCTATATCACGAGGTGTAGCATGGCACCCCACGGGCTAGAAACTCAAACTATCGATTGGATTAAATCAATCTGACATTATTTAATATATATGCTGATATATTTAATTAACTTGGAAAGCCGATAAATGTTATCAGGCTGCTTGAGTCATGAACTAGAATGATATGTGAGCATAGAGAGTGACATAAAAATGGTCTATTACACGTCGGAATACATACCTTAAGTTTGGGGGGGGGGGGGTTTACGAAAACATACCCACTTGGAATCAATAGGTGAAGGGCTCGAACGAAATTCACCTAGGCCATAATTGTTCGAGGCACTTCACCTTGTATTCCCTTCTCTCTATTCCCGACATGATTGGGATGGTGTAATGACGATGACTGAGCGTGAACAGAGATTATCAGATTGAAGGAGGAGATTGGACGTGCCATGGATCGCATAGAATTTTCTATAGAATGTACACATGAGCTGCTTGACATGACTCACACGAGGATCCTAGGAGTCATGTATGCAATCCGTAATCAGATGATTCGTTTCAATATTTTAGTGATGTCATTTTGATTGTGTTATCTGTCTTCTACTATGAATCGTTCCAAGTTTTCATTCATATCAAGTTCCTAAAACCCAACAGAATGCCTTGACATATGGCAAGTCAATTATATCAATAACAACATTATTATCATGAAATCCAAAATCATTTTAGATGGAGTAGCTTAGAACTTTGGTAGTTCTAAAAGGACGTTTGGTTTTAGGCATTATGTTGCATTTGTTTTAAGAGATATCATGAAAAAAATTATGTTGTATCAACATAGAGACTTTAAATTTGTTTAGTTACTTGTATTTAGCAATCGATGAGGCCATTGAGGTTTTGAAGACATTATTTAAATGGAAATATTATTATTTTGTGTTCAATGGTCATTTCATATTCTTTAAGTTATATTTAGACTTGTCGGGCAAATGACGAATTATCATCAGCTCCATCCATTTCGATCATCGTGTGGAGAAATGGACTAATGATTACTCATTTGTCATCATTCATCAGTCATCCATCACAAATAGCAGATGACTCATGATAAAAATGATGGAAATGATGATGAGGATCGACAATGCAGATGATGGGGACAAGGAACATTGACAATGCAGATGATGATCGCAGCAGACGGAGCCAACTAGCATGGACGATGTGGATGATGCTTGTTGACTATGCGATTGATAACCGTTGAGGATGCCGATGATGACCATTGAGGACGCAGATGACAGGGACCACAATTGTGGACAACACATGACTACTATCGACGACGGTGACAAAGTTGTGACGAGAACAGGACGAGGACCAACAATGATGGGAATGGCAATCATCAATGAGGAAGACAACCAACAATGATGAGGATGATGACCAATGAAGATGACGTTGATGACAAAAATGATGGGGATGATGACCAATGAAGATGACGTTGATGACAAAAATGATGGGGATGATGACCAATGATGGGGAAGATGTCCAACGACGACGAGACGATGACCACCTATGACTTTGATGATGACAACAACAACGAGGACTACCGACGATCATGGGAAGATGACCAACTATGACGAACGACGACGACAATAATGGGGACAATGTCTGATGGCAATAGGACAACGACCAACACCAGGGGGACAATCACAGCCGATGATAGGGACGATGCCCGTCGATGATCGCTGATGAGGGGGATGATGACCATGGAGGACAAAGAAAAAGACCATGTACGATGTCAATTAGACATGGTTGTTCTGTTCCGATCATTTGAAACGAACAAAAAATTCACACAAAAGAACTGCACAGGGCCTTGTTCTTTGTTTTGTTCTTTTTTATTTTCAAATCCGAACAAATAAGAACAAAATTCGCACAAAGCAAACAAAAGAACCACACGTGTCTGTGCAATGTTCTGTTTGAATTTATTTTTGTTCTGTTCGGAAAACGGAACAGAACCAGCAATTCACACAAAAAGAACCGAACGACCACGTCTAGGTGTGTATGACAACTGTCATTGACACAGAATAATTGTTGTTGAAGATGGGGATTGACAGCCGTCATGGACATGGATGAAGAACAAGACAGACTATTTTTATCTCTCGCGCTCTCTCTCCATTTCTTTCTCACTCTTACTCTCCCGCGCTCTCTCTCTCTCCTACTCTCACATCCACACTTTCTTTTTTCTCTCTCTATCTCTCGTCATTGCTCTCTCTACCTCATTCTTGCTTGCTCACTCTACCTCGCTCCTAGCGGACTTTCCCTCTCTTGCTCACTCATTCTTGCTTGCTCTCTCGCTCCATCTCTACCCTGTCTTGCTCTCTCTCCCTCTCCCTCCTGTTCTCTCACTGCCTTTCTCTCTCTGTCTAGTGTGTGCTCTTCTTGTTTGCTCTTGCTGTCACTCTCTCTCTACCTCTCTCTCACTCTCCCTCTGTAGAGCTTTCTCTCTCCTAACTCTTATCTTGTGGACTCTTCTCAATCACTATCTTTCTCTTGCCATGACTATCAATCACTATCAATCACTAGCAATCACACCCATGAGTTATTGACAGCACGTGAATATAGCTCTTTTTTATGTGCTCCATGGTGTTCTTTCAAGTCCTTCATAATACCCCTATCCATTAGGTCAAACACACTACTCAAGACCTCTTTCTATTGTGCACAATGGTCATTTTGTAATTTTTAATTACCGAGTTATCCCAACCCATTAAGTCATACATCCGAAACTGACAGACTGATAATTTGGAAAAATTACGAGTTATGTCGTATTCACTTGTCCTTGAACCAAAATGTAAAAGAAGCTTCATGGCTTGAACAATAAAATGATCCCCAACCTGGCTCCAAGAATGCTCTAATTTTCCATAAACACCATAAATGGTATAAATGGAAATGTATGGAAGAAAATAAAAGGAACCAGGTTCTGACAAAATTCCATTCCAGAAAAAGCAAGAAAAAAGAAAGATAAATTGGAAATTCACATCCTACAAGGATTAAAAGAAGGAAGATGAACAGAAAACTTAGTGCTTGACTTTGAGAGCCTGCCTGTTCTTCTTCTTGGGCCCTGACTTGGCCACCTTAAGGCTCCTGTGGACAGCACTCAGCCTGGCAAGAGCTGCCTTCTTCAGATCAGGCCTGTAGTGGTTCTCTGCCACCTATCATAAATAAAACCCATGAACTTAGTCAAAGGTTTTCTTAATCTATGAAAAATGAAATTAAGTTTCAAGGAAGTTAATGAGCATTTTATATCTAGATGGTACATCAGGGAAAGTCGGGAAAACCCATCAAAATAAACAATTATTGCTGAATTGAACCTATTTACACATTTGAAAATAATATATACCATCTCTGTACATCCGCAAAACTTTATCTATTATAGAAAATAAGTCTTCAAGTTGTTGGCACAAGATTGGTGAATCGAGTCACTAACGAAAAATATAAGCTCAGAAGCCAAGCGTAACAAGAAAATTTCATCGAGGACCGTCCATCAAGGAAGATCATCTTACATGTTAGAGCCTCATCACCGCGTATAAAAATCAATAATGCTTTGGAAGAGATAGAATATGACAGGTTATGGTAATTCTAGACATCCAACATCGTTAAAGGGGAATTTAGACCATTAGACTACTGAACAAACTTAGGAAAAGACTGTAGTAAAAAATTCAACAAAATTAATCGAGGCATTATTATACTAATCTGGCTCTTCATCACAAAATGGTGGACAGGATTTATTAAAGCACAAGATAGGTGAATCGAGAAATGAACGAAAAAGACTAGCTCAGAAGCCAAGCGTAACAAGTAAATTTCATCGAAGACCATCCATCAAGGAAGATCATCTTACATGTTAGAGCCTCATCACCGCGTGTACAAACCAATGGTACTTATGTAAAAGTTTATTATACCACTTGACCCAACACAGCTCAATTGTATGTAAAAGAAAATATAGGTGACAAAAGTTTATTCTACCCGACATTGTTCAAAAATATATTTAACAAGTTTTCCGAGATTTGGAGTGTCCTCATAAATTTAACATATTACTATAAAGTTATTCATTCTGGTATTTGAAAATAAATAGCAAAATTATGGTCAAAAGATTAGCTCATAAGCCAAGCGTAACAAGTACATTTCATCGAGGACCATCCAAAAGGATGAACATCTTACATTAAAGGCGCATCACCGCAAATGTAAATATATTATTAAGCGTTATGGATTTCAAATTAACATTTGGGTGTCAGAAAAACACAGGGAAAATCGATACGTATACGAGAGAAAACATAGCGTAAAGTTATTTAATGAATACAAGAGAGGGAACAACTAAATTTTTTTCTAAATTTACTGCAAAGAATAAAATCTAACCTGGTTAACAACTGCCTTCGCCATCTTGGCGAATTCCTTCTTCAAGACTGATCTGTTGTACAGATTGGAGGGGTTGGATTGCTTCTTCGTCTTCGAAGTCGCAAGAACGACAGAAAGATCTTTACCCTCTGGCTGGACAGAGACGGTCTTCTTGTTTGCCAGCCCTAAAATAATAAGCAACAGATGATTAAGTCTCAAGCAATAGGCATTTCAAGCCCCTAAATTGTAGATGTTAGAAGAGTAATCTACCAGAGTATTTGTACGAATTGAGATTGTACAGGTTGTTGCTCTCCTTACTGAACTGCACTTTAGCAGTCCCGTTACCGAACTGCTTCACGAGGAAGGCATTGTTCCTCTTCACAATCTCCCAAACGAGCTCCCCCGGAATGCTGGCCATCTCAAGCTGCAAACCTATCAAACCCAGGATCGAGATAAGATCAAAGGTCGAGAAATACTCGCGAAACCATCAAAGCGAGCCGAAATCAGAGATCTTTCGGATTAAAGCGAGAAAATTAGATTCAAAAATTGGAAAAATAAGGAGAATCGCGAGGATTACAAATCAAGATATTCAATAATACGATGAAATAAACGACTAACAAGAAAGATCGTCTTCGTTTACCTCTTGGACAGGCCGAGATTGAAGCCTACGATCTCTGCACTTGACGGAGCGGCTCTAGCGAAGAAGAACGAGAGAGTATTTATAGGACGGATGAAGAAACCCTAACTGGGCTTTTAAAGGGTATCATAAAAAAGTAACATAAAACCCCTCAAAGAATAATATTTGGTGAAATACATCCTTCAGATGGCTCAGCCTTGGTGAAATCATGAGTTTTTTTTAAAAAAATTAGTTCTACTATTTTTAGCGAAATATTTAGTGAGTTATGATACAATGGATTGGGTTTTCATATTGAGTTCTACTTAATAAGTGATCAAGAAGATTTTTTGTGATACTCTTAGAATCATGTGGATTTTAAACACCTTGAGAAATCTGAAGTTTTGGATTGAAGTTATTTGGATTGAATTTATGTGTAAAAAAATAAATTATGGGTGTCCATGTGCTATTCATGTAAGTTATATCTCTTACTCTGTATCTTTTTTTTCTCACTACCTATATATCTATGCAGCTATGTATCTGCCATTTTTAAAAGAAAATTTGCTCCGATATCAGCTATGTATATATATCTTTTGTCTGCTTGGAAATTCTGACAGTGGTTTACATCAAGAGGAGTACAATATAAAGCCTTGGAAATATCAATTTTAAGATTCTCTCTCTCTCGTGTAATTTCCAGAACTTAGCAGAGTACCATATCGACTCCACATCACATTGATTTGATTACATGAACTTGATCTCTACCTTAGATCCAGGTCCCTTATTGGCCTAATTTAGTAAGTGACTTTCCGAATGCAAAGTGATGAATAGCTCCAAAATTCTTTCCTTTACAAATGGTTATGTTCAGTAGTGGGTCTTTCTCAGGTTTAGCTCATGCATTGGGTTCCCCCATGGACACTGTGTCAAGCCAATCACATTGTTTCATCATCTTTAATTTTGTGGGAATAAATATGTATTCATCTTTATTCTAGTGTAATGTTTATAATGGAGTCCCTGAATACATGTAATGACTTGGAAATTATTATGAGATCATAATATATGATCGCAAGTCTTTAAACATGTACTTTAACTTTTCTGTTTGATAGGATATAAAAAAATCACATTATTTGATCCTACTCATATGCTACAAGTAGTTGATCATGTGTCCTTAGTCGCCATTTGGGGAAATATTTCTTTGAATTTATCTGCACAAATCTGTGAATGGTATTATACAATAACATTAGTCAACTTGATTCATGTAACATTTGTATAAGTGGTCCTTACACTTGAGCCACCAAAGGCATATGTGGATGTACATATATGTTTTAACTAAAATTTGCGAGTACATAATTATTAGATTTAAATAAGTCTTAGCTCGAATACAGCAAGAAATATATGAGAGTGAGTGAGCAGTCAATATGGGCGGGCCGTTCACCCTCTGAATATGAGGATGATTACTTAAGGAAGACTATCAAGATGGTTTTTTGTTTTGTTTTCACAATATATTTTCCAACCTGCTATCTCAATGCAAGGGATTTCCTTGGGGATACAACGATTCACATAGTCAGTGGTGAGACCTTTTCCTTCGCATAATCTACTACGACCAAACATAATTCTTTGTGACCCGCTCATCTCCTCTCCTCTCCTCTCCTAAAGTCGCCCCTCCAGTTATTATTCTCTCAAATGCTGAACCAGCTTGACTTTCGTAAAAGAATGTTCTGAAAGAAATCGTTAGCTGAGCAAAGTCAGGTTGCACATTGAGAGACTTCCCCAGTCAACATAGAGAAGGTAACACGAAGTGTTATTAAGTTGAGCAATTAAAAATTCTTAACCTTCCTTCACAGTTGGTGTTCCATATTCGAATTAATAGCCATTGCTTCTTTCAGATGCTGAATATTTGGTTCAGCATGAATGGACCTTATTTTGACTTCTTTGCAGTTCTTGCATGACTTGTGAAGAGTCATACTCCGAAGCAGTGTGAATAGCATTGAAAAAGCTTTCGTGTGGTGGGTTTATTTCATTGATTAGCATCACCTTATGAGATGGGAGAGCAGAAAGCCAAACATAGTACTCTTCGGAGAAGGTTCTGAAATCTCTAAGCTGACTATCTAGAGAGAAAAAATCATTCAAAATGGAACTCAAGATAAGGAGGATCAAGTGCAACATGGAATTGATGCACAATTAGTTTTTCTGAACCTACTTTACTAATAACCTTTGGATTATTTGATGTGTTGTTAATTATAATGATTCCAATTGTTTCACAAGTATGATGGTTTTATTGGGGATAATTAATTTTTTAGCCGAGGGTAGGGGCTTTAGAAAAACTTACACTTTTCAAGGATTTGATTAGTGCACATTGTGAAAATATTAAAACAAATTTCATTTTTTCTCAAATCTAGTTGATTTCATATTATTTTAATCAATGCATGTAATATTCACTATTATATGTGAGCATTAGATATAATCATGTTCAACATCTTGTTCTTGAAAACATAACTATATGATAGAATCCTCACGTACATTAAGGATAATTCATGGGAAGAGCAACTCTAAGTGCATGCAAGGGGGTTTTAAGGTTTACAAACCCATAAATCTAAGCAATCATTAAGCTCATACTATACCATTTTCAAAAAATTATACTTTTCAGCCTCTGATTCACCTATCTGTAACATGCGCTGATTACTTCGTACACAGAAATCCTTTCGTTTCTGTAGCAAGGTGTAGCATTTATCATCCTTTTGGACACTTAATATTTATTGATATTGGGAGTCCCTTGATCCACGAAGGGATAAAAAACCTCTTCAGGTGAATAAGCTACCAATCTAATAATGATAGCACATGGGTAGGATGGGCACCATTTTGAGTGAGTGAGTAAGTTTATGTGTTTACATGCTGCAAAAAATCCGTAATTAACTCTACAATAGCCATAAATAATGCATGATGACTAGGACTGACACGGGTAGGATAGGCTAACGCAACTATGGACAGACAAAACAGACCACAAATCAACACGATTGATTTCAAACATTTAAATACAGGGAAAATGTTGATGGTGCAGCCCCTTTCCTCGATCAAGGGCGGGAGGACAGTCTTACAACCATCGCGGTGAAAACAAAGCTCCAAATCTACTATCTTGAACGGTTGATCACAAGAAGATTCAAACATATTCAACTAGGTCTGACAGTAGTGGAAAAATAGACGAGAAACACTTGACGAGAAACACCAACACCAAAGAGGGAAGAATGTACCTTTGGCACAAGAGAAGTGCGAAAAGGAGATACAGGAAATTCTCGACGCGTCGTTGGCAGGGCCGAGTGACGTGCACTTCAACAGGGTGTCACGGATCCAACTACACAGTCAGTTGGGGGGGTGTCAAGGGGGGAGTAGCCCCCTTGCGGTGTTCGGGGAAGCGCCCCGAAACCTAAACGTTGGGCGCAATGACCAGTGGCTGCGCAGGCGACCTTGGGGCACGAGGTTGCACGCGATGGCCAAGCGACAGGCAACAGTGCTGGCGGTTGCAAGTGGCAGCAGAGCGGGCAGGGGTGGCACTCGGTGCTCAGGTGGGTGGTCGTGCGTGTGGCGGGCGCGGGCAAGCGAACTTGCGTGCGGCAGACACTGGCAGACATGTGCGCTGGGGGGAGGGGCGACGATGATGGTCAGAGAATTCCCCTCTCAACGGCAGTGACAGTGACGAGAGGTGGCAGTGGCGAGAGGTGGCGATAGCGAGAGGCAGCGGCGACGGCAGCATAGAAGGGACTAGGGCAAATTCTCTTGGAAGAAGAAAAACTTCAATTCCAAAAGAAAAATCACCAAGTAGTCCATTACAGTATTGGCCAATATATAGGCCTAGGAGGAAAGATAAAACATAAGGTAAGTGTAAAATTCAAATCCAATTTTACATGACGCTAGGATCCTGGTTCAGAAGTTGACGTTGGCGATGTGTCATGACACGAGATGTCTTGTGCAGTAGTGGTGTCACATCTGGTGGTAGTGCGAGGTCGTGTGCGCCATCAATAAATCATCTCCATTTTTTTCTAGATCATCTAATCCCCATTCTCATTAGGCAAGTGTAAAGTTGAAGTTTTATGATTTTAGTTGAATATTTTTTAAAAAAGAAGAAACATCTTTTGAAAAAAGTTAAAAAAGGGAAAGAAGAGTTTGTATGGGAAGTTACCTCCTGCGCGTTTTACTCAATTGTATTTATAGCCATTATGTATAGAAAAGATGATAGTTTTTATACTTTTTGTGCTCCTCTCGTCCACTCTTCATCGTGCAAGGGGGATATCCACTATTGATTTGGATATGGTAAATTATTTTATGATATTTTCACCATTACCATGCCATTCCACTAAGCCATATTTGTAGGTTATTTAACTATACATTTTATTCATGTTTTACCTCTCTCAAGGTCGAGCCATTTGACATTAAAAATTAAAATTTAGAAACTTTAATTTTTTTAGGAGTTAAGCAGATGAACAAGGAAGCAAAGAGACGGAAGCAAATATCAGAAGAATCAAATTTTCCTAATTTGACTTTTTAAGTGAAACTAGTGATTCCTATAAAAGAATCCATGTTGTCTAATTTTTTTATTTTAGGGTGGCGTGGGTTTTAAAAAAGTTGAATTAGAAAAAAATGGAAAAAAATAATTAAAAATACCTTAGTAAATCAAAATGTATGAAAACTGGAAGTTACATTATTTATTTCAAAATTGTAATCATTTTATGGCCAAAAAGCAAAAAAATATAGGCGTGGGGCCGGGGAAACATCAGACGGGGATGCACTAATTTGGAGGTGTTCCAACCAACCATCACAGTTACTTGTGAGCGGGGTCCATCACACCAATGTGGAGGGCCCAACACATCTCCTGTGTGGCATATGGCGACCCATAGATGGCTAAGAGCAGTTATTCGTAAGAATATTCATTATATGCCCTTATATGCTTCCAATAATTTAAAAAATTCCAATAAGAACATGAGTCATTGCAAAACGATCTAACAATAAAGACCTGTTCAAAGAGGTAAGTACTATGGATCCCAAAATGTATAGGATGTGGCCTCTCCAATGATACCACATAACATCGTCTTAACTGTCCATATGAACCTATTTAAGTTTTTTCTCTCTTCATAGTAGAGTACTCGAGAAACCCTTGATCGCTCAAGCGCGAAGTGATGTTTCTTTGGTCAATAATAGAAATATTTGCGTTGTTAACTTGGCGACCATTTTATTGGTGCAAACATTTTGTCAATCCATCAAAGGAAGAAGGAGAATCATTTCCAACATGAAAAAATGTTCCAAAGGCATAGAATGAGCTGATTAACAATGTAAAAATTGGTGGATATAATGTGTCCATCAATCCAAATCATAACTCCATGTTTTATTTAAGTTCATTGAATAAAATATTATGTTCATTATTATTCAAGTGTGATGTTTATAATGAAGTCTATGAATATGTGCAATGACATAGTGAATGTTCTAAGTTATATGAAAGGCTACTAAGTTTGAACGTATAGTGAACAAGTCAAATCACAAATTTAGGATTTCAATTTTCTATGACATGATGATTAATATAAGCTCCAACACTGTTCAAATATTTTTGTGCATTTGACCTCATTTGATTAGTTTAATGAAAATTTCAAATTTCTTATTTCTACCTTCGGTATTTAAGGCCAAATTTATTGTTGATTTCATGAAGAGTATATACAAGAAGATATTACTATCCAATTTTTATATCTTTAGTAAAATGATGTATTAAACACAACAGCAATCTCCAGATTTTTTAAGACTGAAATGGTTGGCATAACGTCTAGTTTTGCTCTTAACACTAGAGAGGTTTTTAGAACTTGTGGTTAAACGGTAACTATACTCATTTGAAATTCAAAGGGTTATCATTTCATACTGTTCAATAATAATCAACACATATTAATAAATTACCATTATTCCCTTTCGGATCTCTAAGTCCAAATATACACTTTTGAGCCCTAATTTCAATTACATTACATACATGTTTTTTTACTAGCCATATTTGCATGCTATCATATTTAAATGGACATAAATGACTTGAACTATAGTTTTATGATTGTTTTTAATTTTTTAGTATTTTTTACATGACACTCAACTTGAGTGCATTGAAGAATTATTTTTTGCAGGGCGTAAAATACTTGGCTAGAGGTTGTTAAGGGTTGTAATATTTTTTTAAAATTTGTGACCATTATATAGCCAAGATATAATTTTTAGAACTGAAATAATGTGTTTTACGATTTATTTTAGTATTTTAAAAATGTATTTTTAATGAATTTTGTGGTATCCACGTTATTCGTCCAAAAATTCAGGCGAATGATTGGATGCATCAAATGAGCACTTTATTGGCTCATTATGGCATCGCAATGGGCGATGTCATAATGAAAAAATCATTATCTCAAAAAACAACATGGCGTGGGCGGCGAGGAAAAAGGTACACTGTGTTTTTTATTTTATTCGGATTTTTCGTGCAATAAGTGCATGCGGAGAATTGATCTCCACTTGCATTTATGAAATAAGAATATTCCACATAATCAATGAACACAGAATTGATTTGCCGCAGGCCTTGATTGCACGTGGTCATCGATTCCGCACGCATTGATTTTAAGAAAACAAAAACGAAAATATTTGTCTTTTCTAACTTTTTTATAGATAAGTGGAATAGGCAACGTGGTGCCTTCCGAGGCGCTCAAAAAGCATCACAATTCGACAATGATTGCGCCCTTTGGAAGCATGAAAAAATGTGGCAACGCGTAATTCGAGTGTGGAGAAAACAAAAGGTGTTGGTGAATCAGAAAATGCCATTTTTTATTGCGCGGAGGAAGATAAAAGAAATCCAACAGCTAGGATTAATTGCCAGTAAAATGGCGATATCTTGAGTTCGAGCCGTCAGATTGCAATCAAATTTTGAGGGTCGGTTTTTCTTTTCATCCTCTATGATCCATACGGTTGATTATAAATCAGAGGTTGGGAAGAAAGGGAAATGGTCCGAGGAAGCTCTCCCAAAAGAAATTGGCCATGAAGGACACATGTGCTGCTTCTGAAGTTGACATATCTTGGTTCAAGCATCAAAGTTGTAAGTTTCTTCTTCACTATTGGAACTTCTTCTTGAACGATTTCAAAATTCCAAGGCATGGGCGAAATATGCCCTTGGAGATGATTTTAATGGTGATTAGCACTCCTATATGAATTTGATTCAAGATCTGACTTTTAATTCTTAGTTCTACATTGATTTTCATCTCAATATGCATCTTAGATCCCTAGATTAGAGTTAACTTTCATCTGTAATTCATTTCCCCCGATTTTTTCTTTTTTCTCTCTCTAGGTTAATTCATGCATTTTCTCTCTCGAGATCTAGAAATTGATTGTTTGAAAATTAAATTCAACATTTATGAAACCTAAATCCAAAATTTGATTAAAAATTTTGTCCATTTTCAAGCCCAATTTCAAATCCCATTTCTTGCTTATAATTCCCAATTTTAATACATAAAAAATTGTGTTGATAAATCTTGATAATCCAAATTAATCTGATTCAATAATCAAAATTATCCTATCTAGAGTGTCTTGACTGAAAATATTAAGATCACTATTAGGCTTTTGCTTAATTTTGATTAATTACAAAACAAACTTAAACACAATTATGGCTCTTAAATAAAAAAGTAAATTCATTTGAATAAGGATAAAAATTCTTTCAAAGTACCTCCCTGTGGTTCGACCCCTTTCGCATCCTAAACATTCTATATCTTTAAAAAGGAAATTCTATAAATTTATTGTATAAGCTTAAATCAAAATGACACTTCTAATTTGCATTTAACAACATCAAATTTAGGCTTATCACCCTTCGGCTTGCCCTTTGAAAAGTGTAGTAAAAAGCTAGAGATATCTTTTACTTCATGAAGCAATTTTCAAGCAGTTTTTCAGCATTTCTGATAAAGGATATATGTTGATAACATCTATCCGTGTCCATAGAACATAAAATTATGTTTTTTTGGTGCAGGGTGAGTCAAGATTCGAAGGAAAGAATGCTGGCCTCCAAATTTGCAAGTTCTCAACCCTTGTGATAAGTTTGAAATCTTTAGCATTAATTTTAGATTAAAGACCTATATGTTTTTGAACTTTGATGCATAGAAATCAGGTGGTTGACTAATAATGTGGAAATATTAACCTCTTGAGATCGATTCAATTTTATTTTGAATATTTTGTATGAGATAACAGTTGTTTGTAATTTTGTTCCAGAACCAAATTATTTGGAATCATTTTGTTATATTTAGGGAATGAAGGAAACATTTTAGTTTTAATCACCAAAGGTCAAACACAAATAAAAATTTTTTATCCAAAGAGATACATGGAGAAGAAGATGATTAGAGGAAAGAGCGACCCAAAACATGGAGGTATTGCTGCACGGAAGTCATAAATACATTAGCAAATATTTATCTCTGAACTAATAAATTTCTAATCTAAAAAATATTCCTTCTGAAATACATGAAATTAGGCCTTGTCTTGAATAATACTCAAAGAGATTGATTATATAATGAGTGCCGTTGGGAAGAAATCCATTATGTTCCAAAATGTATTATTCTTGTTAGAATTTTGTGGTCAGTCAGGTTAAGGTTTTGGGGGCCATAAGAAGAAGGGTTTGGGGTTCATAAGAAGAAAGCTTTAGGGGCCAAAGTTGAGAAGGCTTTAGGGGCTTAGTTGAAGTAGGACAAAAATCATCATTTAGTGGAAGTCTTTTAGAGGTCTCGGATGAAAGAGCTTCACCAGCTTGTTGCCTTTTTTGTATCCTTGTTCAGTCCTATTTTCAGGAAAAAATAACTTCCTCCCATTTCCTCTACCTCATTTTCTTTAAAGAAAAATTGATGGCACATAGCAGCCAGAGTCCCCAAAGACATATTCAGAGATGCAGCCATCGTCATCAGTGCCACCGCCAGTTTGTGTTCAACCTGAGCGGCACGCCAGGCGACCGTGAGGGCACCCAGGTTCAAATATCCTGGGTGAAGAGTGTGTCGTATTTGTTCGAGTTCTCTTGGTATCATTCTGTTTTCTAGTGTTTGTGTTTTAGTCTGTGTTTTCTTGTGCGTGTGCCCTTAATTCCGTTTGTGATGGGGGGGAGACCTAGCCGTTTGGATCCCTCCCCCCTACCCTTTATGTTCCCTCATTTTGTTGTAATGGGGGTCCATCTTATAAGGGCCCCCCTTAACGGACTATCTCCTCTCCCCCCCTTCTTATGAACCTCCTAGGGCCCATTTACCTCTTCTTTATAAGGGAAGGATGGCGCCCTTGGATAAGGAGACTCGTTTTTTTGAATTGTGTTGTTGTTTTGAGAAGCACAGGTCTCACCCATCCCCTAGAAGGAGGATGAAGAAGGCTGAAGGGAGGACTGTGCGAGACAGGATGGACGTTCCAAGAGAGTACTAGTTGGGTAACGCTGACCCGCCCCTCGGCGCTCTGTCAGAGATCAACGACCGTTCACCCTTGGCGGTGAAAATGACCAAGCCGGGAATAGACGACCGCCAGTATTTGCAGTGCAATGGGGCCTCATCAGGGGCTGACAACCGCGGTCGGCAGCTCTAGGCGCACTCGGACTGCATCAAGGATTGAGGATCACTCTCTAGGGGTGGGATAATCGGTCCACGCCTGGAGCTGACGACCGCCCCCATCTGACGTGCACGGTTCTGAAATAAAACTTTAATGACAAATCCGGTCCGATGGCTGTTCTCCACTAACCACAAGGATATAGGTACTCTATATTTCATCTTCGGTGCCGTGTCAAGGGTCGATGACTGCCCTCCCCTAGTGATACAATTCATCTGTGCCAGGATCCGACGACCTGGCTCCCCACCCGGTCGTGGGCGCATCTGACCAACCACACATAGTTTGACCACCGTGTCGTAGGGGTTGTCTCCAAAGGAGGCTTTTGCCCGAGATGTCCACCCTCCATTTCCAGTCTGCTGATGTTGTGATTAGTGCCAGGCAAACTATTGGCTGGCGACGCCGAGTCCCACCGACTGTGGAAGCCATTAGCTGCTCACTTGGGGAGGGGCTTACTCTCTTAGAGCTGAAGCCCCATCTCCGCCACCCTCTCTACCGATGTCCTCCTTATCTGGAGCAGTGACGCCCGTTGAGTCGTTATTAGTGCCAGACTTGCCCGATGTTGCACCGCATCATCGTAGCTCCCCCTTTCATACCGACTTCCGACTGCGCGCTCCAGTCCGAGGCCTATCGAGCTACGTGGGCCCCCTTCTCTGGCATCTCTCACTTTTTGACTCCACTTGCAATCACACCGGCAGCATTCAACGCAGGGATTCATTGATGAGCACTAGCCGACGAGGTACGCCGTCTTCGCTTGCCTGTTATATTATCTTCTGCAATATAATTTTGATTGCCTCCACTGCGCTTGGCATAGATATATGTGAGAGGAAAATTGAGAGACAACTATGAGAACGTGAGCGTCTTACTGGTATAGGCCGAGCCCGTTCGTTATGTGCTAGCGCCTATGGATTGATTCCGTTGGGCGCCGTAGTCGCCTTCCTACGAGGCTTGAGATTCTACCGTCACTGTCACCCGGCAACCCCTTCGGAGCTCGGAGCTTGGCATCTCCATCGAGTCAGGGCCTGAAAGTATGATCCCTATGACACATTCATTTGCAATGTAGTTACATCACCCGTTAGGGTTTTATCAGTCGGATGACGGCTCCGTCGCCGTTTGACATCATTTTCTAGGTACAGAGCAATTGACTCGGTACCGACCAGACGATGTCCTGGACGACGTCTGGCATAAAAGATTCTATGTTGCTTAAGAGGAAAAATATAATATGGCTAGAGAACCTAATACAAACCAACCCCGCGCCCATGTTAAATCTTAGCCAGTTAAACTAACATTTGCATTATATTATCATATCGAAACATCTATCAAATTGTATAAACTCTCAATCCACTTGTCAAGAATGAAAAAATTTCGACTCACCTAAGCCTTTATCGTAAACTAAGATGGGAACATTCAACACCACATATTTCCAATGTATTTTGCCATGGGTATTTTTGTATAATATACGAGTAACCCTCTAGATTTCTTCATCTTGTTTTTTCCAAAGTAAGGGCCTTATTTTAAAAAAATCACCACATTGTCAATATTTGGATTCAATGAATCCAAAACTGATTCTTTAGTCTGATCATGCAACCCTTATTTCTGTATTCATTTACATTGACAATTTTCATATCAGAGGATCTGAAAAGAAGGGAGTTCAAACTATTCTTAAGCTTCTTAATATTTTTATTTGTAACTTGAAATCTAAGCAATTATGTTTATCTTCTTGGCATTGAACTAGTTCCTCACAAAATTAGTTAAAATTTATCTAAATACATTGCATTTTTTACTAAATGCCACTACATGGGTGATTGCAAACCACTATCAACTTCATGCTCCATCTTTTTATTATTTAATTAATTCTTGAATTACAGTTAAATCAACTGATTTCCTATGGCATTGTTAGAATGCTTCTCATTAATAAATGTTCTAACACTTTGCTCAATGCCAGTAGCATTGCGGATTGGTATGAAGGTTGATTTAAGATAAATGCTGAGACTTTGTTGACAAGCGAAGCGATCCTCGAGGCCTCCACACCGAGGGCACAACAAGCGAAGCAATAATCGAGGCCTCCGTGCCGAGGTCACCCGCGGTTTTAAGTTTAGAGACAAGCCAGAAATAACGCTGTACAGCGAAGTGCTACTTGAGACCGAAGGGTTAAGGGTAGTTGTACCCCGTTCAAAGACAGGTGCTGGCATTTTCTTTCACCGCTTAGTCAAGCGTATCCCAAAAGAGAAGCGCAGAACTAAGCGACCAAAGAAAGAAAATATGTTCGACCCGAGGAGACCGAGGGATGCGGGGTCGGAGTTATGGAGTTATGGAGTTATGGAGTCAGAGTTCTGGAGTTTTGGAGTTTGCAGTCCAACAAGAACGCTAGAGAGAAGCAACACTCAAGGCCCATAGGCCGAGGGGACCTGGAGTTACGGGTTCAGAAAAGAGGTTTGCAGTTTAGAGTTCTGGAGTGTTGGAGTTTCCGGAGTTCTGGAGATCAACAAGAAAAACTGTCGAACACGCTAGAGCGAAGCAACACTCGAGGCCTTCAGGCCGAGGGCACCTGGAGTTCCCGGTTTAAGAAATGCATGAATTCGGGAGTTCTGGAGTTTGGAGTTTTTGATTTCTGGCGAGGGAGCGGTTCTCGAAAGCACATGAATTTCAGGAGTTTTGGTGTTCTGTTTACGAGTTTCGGATGCAGCCAAGTAGATCTAGAAGCCACTAACCAGGACAAGGAGATCCCAGTTTGCTTTTCAAGAAGTTCTGGAAGTTTTGGATTTCTAAGTGTGACTTCAGCTTGAGAAACTGACTTGAGACTTTCTCAAATTCAGGACGGGAGTTGCATTTCAACAAAAACAGCAATTTCAGGTTTAGGGTTAAGCAGCAAGGAAAACTCGATTTGCGATTTCTGATTGTTATCCGAGGGGAAGTCGGAATACAGCAAAGAGAAAAGGAGAAGATTTCAAAATGCAAGTGCTTGGCTTGGTTTCAGGCTCATGATTTTGACTTGGAGAGGTTGCCCGACGTGACCTGAGCGAATAACAGTTTGGATGAGAGCGTATACTTGAGGCGATGGTGAATTGAAATCGTGGTTTTAGAGTAGAGCGAGCCAAGGGCCCAAGTGCTGGAATGGCAAGTTCTGGATTGGGCAAGGCATTTACTTGCATGCGAGTGCGCACGACGCGCAATGGTGAAACCCGCCTTAAAACTAACATTTTCGACCCCAAACGATGTTTGTATCATCAAAGCCAAAAACTCCGGTTTTAGACATGGAGTGCTATTGCGCATTAAGCATCCACAAACAACCCACCAACATGTACCTTCTCTACCTGTAAGTAAATCTGATATCCTGGAGTTCCAAGAAAAAGCAAGAATTTGTAAGATTAAGCACCAAGCATGAATAAAAAGCACCGGCAAATGCTGCAACAGAACTGTTGTGGATACAATCACTCCAGAAAATCACATGAGCAAGTGATCTCTTCCTTCCCTCTGTGATAACATCAAGGCAGCCTATTAGCAATCTCCCTTGTGTTTCGTGCATGGTCAAAATATCTGGAAGTTGTTTTCTAATTTTTCAGGAAACAAGTGGCTTTTCAGTAACTTCAAATTTACTTGGTTACCAGATAAGTTCAACATTTTTCCTTAAATGAACTTGCAGGGGGGGAAATAAGACACTCATAAAGTCTGACCTGAAGTGATCTCACTCACACCAAGAAGCCCAATGATCAAGCATAAGTGCAGCTGATTTTCCCCAATTACTGTCCAGAATGCTTATAAACTTGTATGATGGAAATCCCCCAGTAAGTTTAGTATGTGCCATCGGTATAAATCAAATGTTACAATGATATATCTATAAATTTAAATCATATAATAACATCAAGATGGATTCAAGATTATCTCACCTTTCTTTTGTATTTTTTCATCCTCTTCTTTCTTGAATTCTTCAAAGAGAGAAGATAAATAGAGAGAGAGATGTGACAAATGAGGGGCGACAGAGAGAGAGAGATATGGAAAAAGAGGGAAAGAGAGAGAAAAAGGAAAAGGAGAATCACAAGCCAGTGAAAATAATCAGCCGGGCAAATGCCACGAGGATAGCAGGTGCTGACATGGACCTCAGCACACCTCTCCACGGCCGATGCTCTTCGCAAACGTCGCTGCAACCAGCAATGGAAACGCAATGGTTGCATCACAGTGGACCTGCATGGTCAAACAAAACAAGGCACGGTCAATGCTGACCTGTAGGACAACATAAATGTGCTTGGCTCTCATGCCTTAATGGGCCTTGCGGATCCTCTGATCTTCCCCCAGGACACGGCCTCGTCAGGGTGGGCCCCAGAGTCGCTGCCGTCAAACTCCTCCCCCGTGTTGATATACGTGGCAAAATCAGCGCCATTCCTCATCATATTTGCGTTGCACACATGGTGCTTTGCCAGTCCACCACCAAGGATAATCATCCCAGTCTTTCGCGGCGTGGCCCGTGTAGCCTCCAAATATATCCCCTTTATATCTGCCACCGAATTTCCAAGGAATCATTCAATTAAAATTAGATCGAATAGTTACAGGAGAATTAAAATTCAAGTTAACCTTGAACAATGTCGATGGCCAGTCCACGATCTTTGCCCAGACAATGGGAGCGCAACATGTCGCCCAGGGCACCATCAGTCAATGCGGGGCAGAACACAGGGATGGCATTCTGCATGCAGGTCTGAGGGATCAGAGCATTGACCAAAAAGGTAAACAGAAAAGTCAACTACAAAAAAACCTTTGATGCCCAGTAGAGATAGGAACTCGGGTCGTTGACTTCCTTCCCGAGGCGGGCAGCCACCTTCGACGGCGACCAAACAACACCCTGCACACACAAATGACAATAATTAAGAGAATTTGAATGATTTTAAATATTGATGGTACTAAATATAGCGTTGACAGTGATCCCGATGATGATACGACGATGAGAAAAATATGTTACTAATATGATGATAATGATATTAATAGTGATGATGATAGTGATAGTTATTATAACAATGATAATGGTAAGAAGGATGATGATCATGAAGATGATGGCAATGATAGCACTAATAATGACTATGAAAATGATACAATAATAATGATGGTGATTTTTTTCTGAAACATAATAATGATGGTGATGATAACAACACTTTCTTAAAAGAACAATTATGATGACAGCAATAATAGTGATAGTGATAACAATCAAAGTAAGAATGATGATAATGACAATAACATTAATGATGGTCATGACAACTGTATAGTGAAATTGATGATGATGATGAAATAATAGTAATAATGGGGATAATGACGATGATAGTGGTAATGGTAATGGTAAGAATGCTGATGATAGTAATGACACCGGTGATGTTAACAATAATAATGACACTGATGTGTAACAAAGGGAATGATAACAGCGAATACAGATATTGTGTTGCATGATCCTGTCAGTGAAAAAACTATAATGAGGATGATGATGATCATGATCATGATGAGGAATGAAGGGACATTGATTTGCCTCATTTTGCTGCTCTTCCAGCATGCGATCAAGAATGGGAAGAATCCAATCTTTGAATTTCCAGAGATTGGTATCAGCAACCAGTAAATTTCCAATTCGGGAAAATCCTTTCGAGCGCAGGTAATCCCCAGGAAGGGAAAAATCGCCTCTGAAGGTTGGCATGAGGCATTTAATGAGGTCCTCAGCTATGCCGCCTGCTGTCGTTACCAATACATCCACCTGTATCCAAATAAATAATCATTCATCTCTCTTTCGACATATCTCTCTCTAAAAAATATATTCTTCTTACCATTCTGTGCTCTGCAAGAAAGCGAATCGTATCTCTTACACCAGAAGAGATGAGATTGGAAGTGACGCCCAAGAAAATCTTGCACTTGACAGTCTCTCTAAAAGCCAGACTCCATTCATCTTCCGGACAGCCAATGTCGATATCCTCATGAGAGAGCCTCCAATCAATCTTTCATGAAACCCCAAAAATTAAAGTATTTATGAGTACATTTAGAAATAAAAATGAAAACGAGAACATTATTTTAAGTCAAATGAATGGAACCATCTGATTAACGACGTCAATGGCGTCGCTGAGATTTGATGCCTGGAACCCAGTGGACCCAAAAGATTTGATCAGATCAGCGAGATCGACGCCACAGTTGAAATCATACCCATCCACTTTCACAAGTTTCATTCCGTCTAAATCTTCTGATCGCCTAAATAAGCATGGGTTGATAGACGCCTCAACTTTTTTTGCCTCACTTTCCTCCAAAACCCTAAATTTAGATTGATCGCGATCACACAGATTGTACATAAGCAAATCAATGACCAAAGTTATGATTATAAGCATTGCACCTTTGTAATGTGCCTGCATAGGCGGTTTTCATCACCCTCCCAGCAAAAGTTGCGGCAACAAGCAGAGGGAAAGCGATTGTTGCATCACAGAAAACCTAATCAATTCAGGGAAAGATCACAAGAACAGTTGCATTTAGCAGAATAATGGAAAAGAACACCACACTAGAGTTCTGAGACTTCATTGAATAGACCAGATTGAGATTGGATTGACGAGTTCCATTCGTCAAACTGCCTTGATAATTGATCAACTCTGCTCGATTGAGGTCTGGCCAACAAATCCAATCAAGATGGACGGATGAATAGATTGCTCAGATCCTGATTGCTTGAATGGATCAACCTGAACTATAATTTGCCAAATGGATTGATCCTGATTGATAAAATGGATCAATCTGAACTTGAGTTTTTTTTTTTTGAAGAAACAATCTGATCTCGAGTTTGCCAAAGGGATTGATCCTGAACAATAAAATGGATCAATCTGAACTAGAGAAACACAGAGAAAGAGAGAGCAGGAAGCACATCTATGTAGAAATTTTTTTGTTCTTTTTTGATATATCAAAATGATCCTTCAAAATCCTTATTTATTTGAATCAATCAATCAATCACTATGATCAGATCAATAACCGTCGTGGCGAAATTCATCAATTGAATCATATCGATCTATTTGATTGATCGTTATAATGCCTAACTCATGATATAAAGTGTGGTCCTAAAATTTACCTACTTTTATGTACTTTGCTGTGGTTTTTATTCTCCCCCACGAGATGGCCTCATCAGGATGCGCTCCAGAATCACTCCCATCAAATTCTTGTCCCGTGTTTATAAAAACAGCATAGTCAGCGCCACCGCATATTGCATTCACTTGACAAATATGATGCTTGGGGAGTCCTCCCCCCAGGAGTATCATTCCAGTCATTCTATGATTTAGGCTGGTGGCCTCAGAAGATATCTTTATAACATCTGAAAATAGAAGACATTGAACTTAATTCTTGAAATCTCAAATTTGGGGCTTAAACTTCTATGGTTAAGATTGGTGGAGCGGGCATACATATTCATAACATCTGAAAATGAAAAATAATGCACATAATTGTTACATAAAATCTCAAAGCTGTGACATTTAATGTGATACCTTCAACAATGTCGATAATCAACCCAGGACTGCGGATTGAATGGAAGCCCAGCATGTCTCCCAGCGAGCCATCCGTCAGCGCTGGACAGAAGACCGGTATGTTGTTCTGGGTAAATTTCACGAAGAAATAAACGTGCTAATAAATCTAAGAAAGATAAATGCGATGGGAAACATATGCCAGATTCAGAGAATACTTTTTAACATTTTACCTTGAATGCCCAGTATAAATAGGAATCTGTATTGTTTATTTCCTTTCCAAGACGTGAGATCACTTTTGATGGTGTCCAACGCACATTCTGCAACAGGGAATTTCAGTTACTACATAGCAGAAATTCTCGATTGTCATATTTTACCATACTTCAATGTCAAAACTAGCAGATATACACGAAAGATTCTAAGGAAGCATAATCCCATATTAAAGAAAATGGTCATAACCATTAAAAAATTAATCAAACGGCACAGTAAAAATGTTTCAATTCGGATATTTCTTCGTATTTCTATGAGAAAAATATTCTATGTAGATGCATTAGACTTGAGAGTGTGTTTCCACCAAAAAAGTTAAACTTTAGAGAGTGTTTCAGGTTAACTAAACCGGGTAAAAAGAGAGAACACTAATGGAAAAAATAATGATCAATTTTACATTATAGAGATAGATAACGCGACGAATTAAACAATTTCAGAAATTTAACCTCAGTGCTCTGCTCCAAAAGCATTTGATCGAAAATGGGCATAATCCAATCTTCAAATTTGCAGTAGTTGTTATTTGGGACAAGCAAGTTCCCAATCCTGTTGAGCCCTTTCGAGCGTAAATAAGCTCCAGAGAGGGCAAAGTCACCCTTGTACGTGGGCCCAAGACATTTTATTAGGTCCTCCTCTATACCACCTGCCGTTGTAACAAGCACATCTACCTGTAAAAATAAGGTTAATTAAAAGAAAGGCGATAAATCTTAATTTTTAATTTTTAATTGACACAAGCAGATGGTTCCTTGAAAGACAGAAGGAACTCAAAAAGAGCAATCCCGTCTTTCAGTTTTCTTTCTTTCTGTTTGCTCTCCACATAAACCAGATAAAAGAACTTCTTATTCAATCAAAATTAAGATTAAACCACGCAGAAACCAGTGAGAGCCATTCATTTCTCACCATTTTGTGCTCCACTAGAAATCGAATTGTCTCTCTAATCCCAGACGAGACGAGATTTGACGTGAAACCCAGAAATATCTTGCATCTTGAGTGGGTTGGCGTCGACGATAACTTCAAGAAAATCAAGCCAAAACGAGGAGATCACACAAGATATCAGAGAATCAAAATGTAATAATTAAAAAACCAACTTCTTATCAGGGTTTTGCTTGGCATGTAGCGAATAGTAATCTGAGATCATCATAAAAAAATAAGAGTACCATTTGATTGACAATGTCGACAGCGTCCCCCAAGTTGGACGCTTGGAACCCAGTCGAACGGAAGGATTTAAGCAGCTCGACGAGATCCAGTCCACGGTTGAAGTCGAAGCCGGATACCTTCAGTATTCTCGCCTCGTCCAGATCTTCCGACTGCTTGAAGACGGATGAGCGGGCCGCCTCAAGCGTTGGCTCTTCTTCTACTCTTCGAACATCCATGGCAGAAGTTTGGGAACAAGAGCAAAACCCAGAAACGAGAATGAAATCAGCTTCAAAAACCGGCCTTTTGAAAGACCCGGGATTTGAAAATGCTTCATATCGATGAAGAACTCAAAACGATTCGCAGTGAAAGACATAATGAAGAACTCAAAATATCGAAATAAATGGCCGCGCCGATCACATGTGTGATTTCTTGGATCATTGACCGATGGCAGCTGGTTCAAGACGTGGACGTGAAGCCAGCCGTCATCCGTCACGTCCCACATCATGGTGACGGTAACGTGATGGATGATGTGATGGTGACGGTGACGAAATTAGTGGCCCGTGACGATGACGGTGACAGTGACGGATGACAAACTGGGCATGACGGTGATGGAGGGCCTCAGACAAGTGCGTCGGACAGATGACGTCCGTGATGGATTTTTAAAAATGACCACAAAAGCTTTAAAAATATTAGATTTAAGCTTTTTGACGACCGAGAATTCGCCACGTGGTGTCGCTAACTCAATTTCTTGGCATTTTGCAGAAAAGTCCTTGCATTAATTCGCGCGTGCAAAAGGGTGTCGTCCAAAGATAATTGGAGATATTCCCCTCCAATTCTCTATCTTCCGGATGGTTCTTTTTCTTGTCACAAAAGTTTCGTCACGTCACCATCTCGTCACATGTCCTAGGAATTAAGAAAAAACCATCGCATTTGCGTCACCGTCATGGTTTGCGTCACCCTCCGTCACGGATCGTCATCCGCCTTGTCATGTCCAGAGCATCACGTCTCGAACGTGCCGTTGTCTAAGTTGAGCTGCTCATATCTGCAGCCTCTTGACGTATCCACTCGGTCCACGTCACATTGAATCTCCTACTTTGCCTTGATGAGCTCCGTTTAACCGCGGTCGTCGCGGTTACACCATCCCAGTCGCATGAGGAGTGTCGAGGAGCTAAGACGAGAATGGAGAAGAAGATGAACACCCCTAAATTAACTATATCATCATAAAGATAAATTGGTGTCGGATCAATTTAACCTAGTTGACAGGTTTAGTCTCCAATCCCTAGGGTACTAAGATACAACTCGTGTTATAGAAGACAAAGGAGTGTACGTCGACTCACTCCTAAAACATATTCAAGTCATTTATTATTGTGTACACATAGTCCATCATCTACTTGATGCTCCTATGATGACTTAGGGTGTGCTCAACTGTCAAACCCTGATTGGACATCCAAGTCAGTATTAATATGTTCAAACATCATCGAAGAACTATTCTTTGATATTTCATTGCATTGCCTAAGAACGTCATCACATTGTTTTCCTTGAGTCGTCTACTCTTATATCGAAGGTGGAGGACCATATCTTGACCACTTGATTAGCCTTGTGAACTTCTTGATACACCCGAACTAAAACTGCTTAGAATCTCATGATTAGAGTCTTTAAGGTCATATTCAAAGTACAATTGTCCATCCACAAGACGTCTTTGTTGTCTTGCGTCTAATAATTACTTACACAACCATGATGTGAATCAACTTAATTGATAATTTAGTACAATATTATTTATGGATTTTTAGGGATCAATTCAATGAACTATTTTCACTAAAGAGAAACCACAATTTATCCTTAGTGTCTCCACTCTAATGGATATAGAACTGACCATACTCTTTGTATGAGTGACACTAGATAGTGTTATTCTCTCTAAATACTTTAATGTCCTTCTCGAGTATACTTCTATTAGGAATGTTTAAGTACATGCTTAAAAACAAGTGATCATCATTTTACGATCTCACCATAGTTCACTTAATCCAATTATGTGTTCGTGGACTTCATTATAAGCATCATACACACACTATAATTTAAATGTTATATTAACAAACATGGAACAAAATATGGAATATGCAATTGGCTTGTTGACCACATATATTTCCGCCAAAAGGTAAGAAGTAGAATGAAGAAGAGAAGAATTGATACTTATGGTAGGAGAAAGAAGGTATTAGAAGTGGAGTTATGGATTAGATCATAGAAGTTGCACATACATATACATATACATATACATATACATATACATATACATATACATATACATATACATATACATATACATATACATATACATATACATATACATATACATATACATATACATATATATATATATATATGTATATGTATATGTATATGTATATGTATGTGCGTACGTGTGTGCTTAGATTTTAAGAATAATCAACACAGGTAGGAGTGTAGTGATTATCCAACTTATAAGAAATTAAGTTGATAGATAAAAAGGATATTAATACAGTTAAGTTAACTAAATAGATAGAGACACTAAAATTTTGTTTCATTTTGGAAGAACTTAGGTAGAGGGGAAAATAATGAGTGAGAAATAGTAGTTTAATATGGATGCTTTAGTATTTAAGAATAAGAGAGGTAAGTAACAGAATAAGGATTATCTAATTATTAAGAACGAATTTAATTAGATTAGGAAGGAGAATCTAAGCAAGTATTTTGATCATTTTATGTTTATATTTATCTTAGGATAATAGAATTATGATATAAATACAGGTAGATATATTTAATAGGTATATTTTTAGTACTTATTCGTAAGGTAACATCGAGAAGGAAATGGAATAAATCAGGGAAAAAGGACTTTAACAGGATTTTTCATCAATGAAATGTAGCAATGGAATCGCAATACTGAGTCTCTACAAAATCAATCTTGATAGGTGATTGAATTGAACGAATCTGATCTATATTATTTTGCTAATGATTCTCAACCAGATTGAGCAAAGGTGAGGTATTAGATCTGCCCTAATTTAGGTGAGCAAGAGTAAGGGCACCGATCGCCTCCTACGGAGAGCAGGTATTAGATGTGTATTCTTGCTCGTCATTCTTCATGCTGGTCTAGATGTGAGTCTCTTTTACTCTCTCTAGAGCCATCCAAGGCTGTTAAAAAAGTGTCACCCTTCTCTCACTCATCCAGTACCAAGAATTGGTCTCTTATTGTTATGCTTCTATGGTATGATGTTTTGTTAAGCCTAAAAAAATCACATTAAGAGGGTCGAGAGAGAAGTTCTATCAACCCTTCACTCGCTCTCTCCCTATTGCACGTGTACTCCAAGTTGTTGGGTTACCTTATGGTTCCCCCCCCGACCATCACTTGCCTCTGCTAGCCGGCCAAGGGAGACAATGGTTGGGGTGTCTTTGTGATGAAACACAACATGCCGGGATCAAACGACCCGTGTTACACCACATGGGGAAAAGCCACGAGGATGGGAGAGGCAATCAAGTGAAAATCAATGAGAAAATATGATGGACAAACACTAACATATGACAATAGGCCAGATAACGACATAAGGGGTCTAGGGTAGCGGCACGCTCCCAATGACCCGACATACCAGCTCAAAGACTGACGGATGGGGGACAATCACCATTCGCAGGTGTCCACAACTGTTGTTGAGCGCAATGTGGGCCAACACCAAGAACGAGGTTCCGATCTCTCAATTTAATGGCTAATCCTATGACTCAACGATTCTCGACAGAGGAGCAGTCGAGATAGGCATTGACAAAAGTAATGATACTCTAAAGAGGGGAGATTGATGTGACGTTTCAAGCCAGGGCGTGAACGCTCGGGGCAGGTCGTTTCAGTTGCGAGCGATAATTTTAAATTTAGGAGTTTTAATTGTCGTCAATAATTGAGATTACTCAATATATTTAACTATCCTTAGGACTATTTAGTTAATGATGATTACAGATTGTCTCCACATGGAATGATGATTAAAGATTTAATTTTCTTACTGTAGTGATTATGAGAAGAGATGAAGACAATAATATAATATGTGAACTAGTGATATCAAGCAAAATGATGCAATATGGAAAGTGATGTGTGGGTAGAGTTATGTGAAGGAAAATTAATAAAGAAAAGAGGAAGTGAATGTAGGATTATGCAAAGCAATATGTGGATGAGATAGAGAACATGAAGGATACTATAGTGATTGAATGTAGGAACAGTGTGATGGAAAACATAGAGACAAGATAAGGGGGACGCAATGAAAGTAAAATCTAACTAAGCTAAAGATGATGTTGAGAAAGAGCAACGTAAGGCAAAGATGCTTACCTTAGATCTTTACATTCTGCCAGGATCATAGTGATTTGCGAGTGTCAGTAAGCTCCCCCTCTTCTCTAATGCTTCTTCCCACACACCCAACACATTAAGAACACACTTGATGGATCTCAAGACTCACTATCTTTCAATTAGCTCACACAAGTAGGAATCAAGTTCAAGATGAATTTCAGAGTAATCCAGACCTCTATTTATAGATCAGAAGGCATAAATGGAAAGAGGAGGGGGAGACAAAACAATGCTGGAAATTTTAGCTCAATTAGAGTTCTAGATCGTTAGATATCACCATTTTAAGTTGGAGAAATCCTAGCCCTTATATTTTCTATCTCCTTGTCATCATCTCTAACGATTCCTCTTTTTTCATTTTCGGTTGCATTACCAAATTATTTGAAATTCCGTGTAGCATCGTCTTCCATGCTCACTTTTTTTGGAGACGACACTTGTACATGTAGGAAGAAAAAGACAAAATAGAATCATACTATTAATATTATTTAAATATTTCACTTATCATTCTCGCAACTTACGCTGCATCGCATCAACTCAAGCCACATCAGCGATGGTCCAATAAAAACCCCACAGCCATGCCATGTGTACACACGAGTGCCACATGTACATGTGGTGCCATGGCGTTGCGCCACGTCGTCCTGCGGCCATTATTGACTTTCCAAGAAAAAAGAGAGGAAAAAAGTAAAATTTTGTCTTTTTGCGCCTCATTCTACGTACGCATTTATTGTGAAGAAATTCATCCCTTTTTTATTGTTCCAGAAGATCTAAAAATCAAGTCATGAGTCATAAATGCAATCATGGATTTGCTAATCGCGATACCATGATTGCTCGGCTAAATGATTGGTTGTTTCCAATCATTACCGCTAGTTGTATTCCTCGCTGTTCGATGAATTGAACGACAACATGTGGCAGCGCGAGATAAAGGGGCTAGAAAATCTTCTAAATTTCATATTAAATAAAGTAAAGGCCCAAAAATATAAGTAATTTTATTTCTACTTAGAAAATTCATATATTTTTGAATTTAACGTCAAACAATTTTAGAAAAATCATATTCCGTCACAAAAACTATATTATTTTAGAATCTATTGTCAGAATAATCCAAAAAATGCATAAAATTTAACATAATTCTAAAAATATATTTAATCATTTTAAGCTTGATAACATGCAAATATAATGATTTAATGCCAAAAAAACATCTAAATATGATCGGATTAGAGTACTAAAATCTATGTTATAAGACCCCCCCAAGTTAACTCATTGCCAGTCTCTTAGAAACTTGGGTATGAAGTGAGATTTGAAGATTCCATGGGTTGTTACACACATTGTGACCCAAGAAATTTGGTTATGAAGTATTAATGATATCAAGTACACTTCTAGCTAAGAATACTTCCATGCATTGTTGGACCATAAATGACGAATTCCTCTCACTAGAATGTTAAAAGGTGAACATTCTTCTCCTATTTTTTGAGCACAGAATATCAACTGTGTATCAACAAATCATGGGTAGTGGAATTTCTATCTAACTAAGGGAAAAAAAGAAGCGAATGATGGATGCCTTAGAAGAATGGGTAAGGGTAGTTAAGAGATGTCGGGTGGATAGGTAATACTTATAATACACTAGAAGGACATAGAGAATGATGATGTCAAAGCTCTGAGGTTGGAACCAAAATGGTCGCGAGCGGCCGGATCGGTCGTGGATGGCTGGCTAAGCTTTGACGGCCGAGGTGGACGCGGCGGCTTGACAGGGTGTCGGCGGTCGTGAGAGCGCTGGCCATCGGTAGGTCGCAGGTGGCCAGGAAGGAAGGCTGGCGGTTGGCAGGATTCGGGCAGCCATCAGGGTCGCGTGCGGCCAAAATTGTTGTGGGCGATTTGAATGGTCGCGGGCCACCGACAAGCTTGGCCAGCTGAGCCAGATGTGGGCGGGCGGCATGAGTGGACTGGTGCCAGTGGGCCATAGGCAACCGGCGCGACTTAGGCGGCCGAGTCATGGTGACTAGGGTGATGGGGGACCATCCAGCCGACTCCACTTTGACCCGTCGCCAGCCCTGTCGCGGAACCCGAGCCGACGTGAAGAATACACAGTTCCACTACTAGGTTTGATAAGCGGCATTGTCATCTCGCTACGTGTCTAATGTCCAGGTGCAAAATTTTATGATTTTATGTTTTCATTGTTGTTGGACTGACGGGAGGCCCCTCCTGCATGAGTACCGACCTCCTGAATGTTTTCCTCATTTGAATTTGCTTAGTGTCCTCTTTAGGGGAAGAAAACCTTGTTGGGTTTCTCTTCCCCTAAAGAATCCTCTTAAGGGAAGCCCAATAGGCTCCCCTTAAGAGGGGGGATGGGGCCCAATAGGGCCACCTTCCCCCCACAACTGCCACTTCCCCAGTATAAGAGGGGAAGAGTTGGAGAGGAGAAGAAGTCATTGTGAAACTTTCAGATCTCATTTTTTTAGTGTGACAGTTATTTCTTTTGTTCATTGTGCTTGTCGTATGAAATAAGAAGGAGAGGTTGAAGAAGGAGCCCCAGCAGATCACCACGGGACAAATAAGGGTGGATTTTCGTCAGAAATCCATAGAATATTTGACATCGACCATCCTTCACTGCCGTTGTGCCCAAGACCTCAAAAGAATCATCGATTTCTCCTCACCGTTGATATCGTGGTAATAGAAGAAGTGGCTATTCCCCTTTGCCGTGGGATCTCCCCGTTGGAATTCCTCATCGTTGAGATCATCAGTGAGGACTCCCGAGCACCGTTGAGAATTGAAGAAAGCGATGAATTCTCCCTTGCTGCAGGATCTTCCAGTTGATATCTCTCATCGTTGAGAACGCCGCTGAAAACCTCCCTCTTACTTCGAGAGAGAAGAAAGGAAAGGGAGGAGAAGAGGAATGGTGGACATGCTAGCGGTTGAATTTCCTGAAGAATAGAGGAGACTGGACGTTACTCCCACTTGTTCCCAAAATTTTGCTCACGGTTCCATTTGTCGCGAAGGAAGGAAGCATCACCGTGTGAATATCCGGTCGCGCCTCTTTCTTCTAGCATCGGCGCCAAACAACGGGAAAATGCCTTCACAGCCCTCCGCCTGCCGCAGAACAAGGGCATAATCCCCGACCGTGCAGGGGCTTGGCTGCATCCTTCTATTCTTGCATCGGCGGCAGTCAGTGAGCACACCGTCTGTCATCCTCCTTTGACACGGAGCTAGGGAGAAAGTCCTGATTGTGCAGGGAATTGGTCACGTCCCTCTACTCGTGCGCCAGAAACAGCCTACGGCAGAAGATTTATGTCCAAACGGACGTTCCCTTCATTAATGAGCGCCCTACCTATGGCTGATTGAGGAAAACATCATCACCCGTTGTGGTCCACATCGTCTGCACCACCAATCTGCACCGCCGCCCAGCTCTCTCTTTGTCTACACCTTCTTCCACGACATCGTTCCAGCGACAAGATACCATTGCTTGTCAAGCGACATCCTATCCCACCTCCTCCATATCTGCCCGCATCGCCCTGTGCCGCATCAAGATCTTGACGACGAACGCCGCCAGTGACAAGAAGACCACTCGACCAATCAAACTCCAAGGATTAGCGTCCAAATTGAGCTCGCAGGTTCCACCTCTGTTCCCCTCCTTGTTTATAGTCTTAATTACTATCGTCAGTGCTGATTTTACGATTGCTCCGCTGCCTCGAGAGAGCTTGATACAAAATTTAGGAA
The DNA here is from genome assembly GCF_029677425.1 of Wolffia australiana. Taxonomy (NCBI): domain Eukaryota; kingdom Viridiplantae; phylum Streptophyta; class Magnoliopsida; order Alismatales; family Araceae; genus Wolffia; species Wolffia australiana. Next base: position 15,708,176 of record NC_135845.1, read on the forward strand.
TAGCCACCTTTATCTGTGTAGAACTTTATTAACGGTGTTGGAACTGATCGCCTGCATTGACAGTGGGGACGCTCTTGGACTTGAACGTCTCCACGCGTCGACTTTCGATCTAGCCACCCGGGTTATTGGGAGTCTGCTCGTGGCATAACCCGTTACGTGTAACCCAATTTAATTACGTCTCTAGTCGGTCAACGATCAACGTACTTCTTGTTACTATTTTCTTGAATCATCTTGACATTCCTGACATTAACATTCCATTTTGTATTTGTCATGTTTAGTAGAACACGAACCACTCCGGGGCAGTCGTTGTTTTACACCATAGGGTAGTCACAGCGGCCAGCAACAGAACTTCTGGCCGGTAAGTTGCGGATGGCCTACGAGGCTCGGGCAGTCAGCGAGCGGGTGCACGCGGTCGATATGGTTGCCCGCAGTCGAAATGGTCATGGGCAGCCAGTGAGCTTGGACGGCCGGGCTGGACGCGAGCGGTCAACGTAGCAGAGGTGGCTTGGTGGAGCTTGAAAGGCTGGACGGTGGTGGCAGCGGCGACGGCGGTGGCGATGGCAACGTCTATGACATCTAGGGGGACTCCTCCCATGCAAGGATAATTTTGTAAATATACATAACTAGGAAAATATTAATGAAACTTAGGAAAACTAGATCTATGCAATTTTTGACACACTCAAATTTTCATAATATTGCTTCCTAATGGTCCCTTGGGCACACCTTCTCTTATGTAGGGTAGGGGTTGCCCTAATGAGCCCAATTAGGGAAAAGTCCTAACACGGTCATTCCCTTAATGTGTCGAAGGAAGCCAAAAGACGGGAAAAGAAGTGGGGAGCCTGAAACATGGGGGGGGGGGGTGGCTCCATTAAATCCATACAAAAAATGAGCACAAATAAAATGAACAGACAATGGTGTACCCCCATTATTTGATCTCCATAAGAATGGGTTAATGGTTGTGATTAAATCATAATCGTGGACCCGTTCATAAATGGTGTACCCTTTCTCGCCACGCTTGTGGCCTCATCAGTATGGCCAGTAGTGTTCACCTTTGTGATTCATCCGTTTAGGAGTCCCTCAATCCTTGTATTCACCATAGCCAATCAAGAGCCTAGAAAATAAAGAAATAATAATGAACTTGGATGTTTTCAATCCAATGTGCAATAGTCTTTAAAACGATTGAACAGTTGAGGTTTGATCCTTGCTCTTAAAACAGTTGAACAGTTGAGATTTTATGGCATGGGCTTCATGCCAGTTTTGCTCGAAGCCCACGCACACTTTCTTTCTAGTTTTCTTCATTTCACAGCCTGTTGGACAGTGATCCATCTCTACAATTCGCGACCTAGCCCATACCATTCTGAACCTTTAAAGTCAATCATTAATCCCATATTGGAACATTCTAAAATAAGAAACGATATATGAATGCCATTCTCTTGCATCCTTTGAAATATAGTTCGCATTTTTGCTTGCGTGCGTGGGTCTGTGCGGGCGTTATGTAGGCCACGATGCAGATCCTATAGGTGCAGCAGTGCTCGTCAGATGTAGGCAGGCTTTCATGCCTCTACACTCGCCTGCCTGTGGCCGACATAGCTGTGTGTGGTGCTTGGCTTGTCTGTTCACTCAACCCTCCTTTTTTTACTTCTCTCTCATTAATGTTTGTTATGAAAATATAGAATAACTACTAGAAAGAAAGTAGCCCATTAATACTTCCAAAATTATTTTGCATGAATGTATTTGAGCTAGTGATTTATGCAAAAATTACATGAAAAATTATTGTTGTAACCAGTTACTATATTTAATGCAGGAGATTAAATTCACTTAAAGATGATGATAATGTAGATAAGATGATCTCAAAATTGGCATCAGAACATGCATAATTTCATGATGAATTTAGAGTTCATCATCTATCTATCTACCTCACTTTCATATCTATATCACTATCTCTCCATCTTATTTATCCTTCTCTCTATATCACTGTCTTATCTATATCCCTATCTATATATCTCTCTATCTCTCTAACTTATATATCCATCTCTTTATCGCACTGTCTTATCTATCTGTCTTGTTGTATTATCTATCTATATATCTCAATTTCTTATCTATCTATCCACCTACTTGTTTTTGTCCATGTATGTATTTATGTCTCTATTTGGGCTAACAGATAATTTATAACCTTGTTATTGGATCCCAGATGCTTAGGAATCCTATATAATTAAAATAATTGTTAGCAAAAGCTATCTAACCAAAATATTTATATATCAGTCTCAAGAATGTCAAATTTACTACATACTTTGTTCAATCACACTACTCACTATACCTATGAATATTATAGATAAATTCAATATCATGATCAATTACATCTTTAAAAGCGCTTATGTTATCAAAATAGTGATGATGTTTGCTTCAATATCCCAATTGAACCTCATTTCAAAATCAATTTCACAATCCTCTGTTTAACGACACTATTCCGTTTAGTATGAGACTTTAAATCAGATAAGCTTTTCAATATTAATCAACATAAAAATCACTTTTCAATAAATAGTAATTAAAAATAAGTTGACCATTTATCAATGCATCAAAGTAATATAAGTAAAAATGCAAATAAATATTAAAAAGTTGCATTCAATCTAATACCAGTATGTTAGTCAATCAAGTAATAAAACACTATATTTTCTTTAAAATGACAATTTGATTCTAAATTACCTATATTAATATTATATTAATAATCAGAATTAACTTAATCATCACTCTGTGATATCAAATTATTATTAATAACTTTAAAAACCTAATATAAATAATTATATCTAGTAGTATACTAATAAAATAGTAACTAATTAATGAATTTTTGTAATCAATCAAAGTTTTTAAAATAATTCATAATTAATGTTGAGCTAACGATGAATCCAAAATAATGCATGAAAAATTATGCATTTTAAAGCCATTTTTGCATCATTTCATTGATATTAGCTTCATTTTTGCATCATCTTTTTGGGATCTGGATTGGGCCTGCTCCATAGTGGGCTTGATTGTGCTTTATCTCCCTCTCTTCTCGATCATTGATTTATCATTAATATTCTAATTACCTAAGTTCTGTCATATGATGAAACTTCAAGGAAATCATGAGAAAAATAAACCACTTGATTCAAGAGAATCAAATGGGGTTAGTTCATCAATCATGTAACCCTATTAGTTGGGAACAATTTGAGAACTGAGTGTTAGTTTCATTTTCAACATGATAAATGATAATTTTTGTGCATATTCTCGATATACATATTAAAATATATAATAAAATACATATTTATCACTACACACTTGATGTCATCAATTTATTCCTTCGCATGATTAAATTCATCACTAGTTGAAGTTATGTGGAAATCATGAATTTTCATTTGAAATCTCACGAATGCACCTAAAAACATGATTCCAAACCCTTCGGATATGGTATGATGGTAGCGACACCTTCTCCAACATAGTAGAGCACCATAAAAATTAGTCATACATCACAGTTTGAGCATTTTTAGTACATCACATGCCAATACCTAGAGCTATTTCCTACTTACACACTAATGCTGGCAAATTCTGACTTCGTCTGTGTAATTGCTTGCATAATCTACTGATTGGAATGATGGAAATGGGTATTTTAATTGATTTTCTGCTCTATAAATCTCCTGAAAATGTCTAAATATTATAAAGAACAATATAATCAATTAAAAAATAAAACAAATATTTATTTACATTATTTATAACTACTTTCTTACATTTAATTGAACTCTATTCTTAGAAACACCTAAAAAAATATTTAAAAGTATATTTTAATAAATTTTTTCTCTCAGTACCTGCTCCTTGTGGATTTTATGCTTACTTACCCAGTACCAAGGAAAAGGTTACAAGTATTGTTGCATAAATCAAAGCGTTAAAATGACTTATTTAACCCAAATTATGGTACATCAAAATAATCATAATTAAAATCCATAACAATTTCAACATGAAACATCTTGTGTTTATCACCTGCTTGTTTCTAAACAAGTACCTTATACCACTTGACTAGGACCACTCTTTTTGATTCAATATACAAATATAAAATCTCATAGAATAAATTAATTAATTTTGACCACCTTTGCAGGACTTGGGAGGCTACCCATACCTTCGAATGAATATGATTAAGAGTACCTAAAGTTTCATGTGCTAACATGACAAAGCTAACTCTATTAGAAAAGCTAATAGAAAAGCTACACAAAGGGACACAAGTACCTGGAAATGACACCATTTTGTCTTCCTCTAAGGTACCAGACATTTCTGGGTCATTTTCAAGTCGATTCTAATTTATCATTTTCTTGGTCATTTCTAAACTTACACCCTAATTTGTTGAAGCAAAATTGGAGTGTACTTTTAATTTCATTAAAAATTAATTTTCCTTGATCAGATAAAATTTTACTTTAAGACTCACTCAAATATGTATAGCGGTGAGTGAGGTCATCTCCACATGAACGAGAATTTATAGGTTGTTGAACTGAAGAAAAAATCAGAGAAAGCTTTTTAAAATATAAGAAGATCATAATAGAGTAGGGAACATTCTATAATATTTTCACTTAATAATTTAAGATAATAACAAAAAGAAACAACATATTAATACATGAATAATGATAATATGTATCAAATTAATTTTAAAATGCCTTAGTTCAAAAATTCACAGGCATAATATGATTTAAAATATCATTCAAATACATTATAAGATGGCTGCTTCCTGTCAGTTATAAAGTATTTTCTGGGCAGTCCCTCAAAGCCTAGCCATAGTCAACAGTCAGAAACATTTAGGAAGCTACAAACGTCTGTCCGTTGATTTAATCCAAGCATGAAAGTATCGTATGTATACATTTTAAGGATGATTTTTTCTATTAGGTATTACACTAATACAAATGAAAAAAATCTTTCAAAGATGTAATCAGGATGAATAACTATAATAGTAGAAAAAATATGGAAATATTTTTGATGAATTATTCAAAGTAATTTCCCAAGAAAATTCCAGATGTTTCTTCAAAAAACTTCTCTAATATTATCGATATAATTTTAATAAATTTTTTATTCTTTAATCTCATCACAAAAAATCATATTTAATAATAATTTCAGATGATTCCTTTGGATAAATTCAAAAATATTGCAGACCATTTTGAGATTATAAATTTAAATAATAGTTTTTCGAGAACAGAGACATGACAGTTTAGAAAATTTGAACGCAGCTTTATTTATCTCAGCTTTTTCCTAGTTTTCAGTCTACACCCTTAGTCTCTTCTTAGTGTCTCATTCCTTATTCCTCTTAACTTTTTTATATGTTCTTAATATTTAGGTCTTCTATATGTTGACGGATTCATCAATATCTTTATCAAAGCTCTTTTATGGATGACATATGCATGAAAAACTGTTCAATTTTACTTTTGTTTATTCTCACACTCATTTTATTTTTAATTTCACTAATGCTCTTATTTAATGTTCAATTTTCATTCGTATTTTATCAATAAAAGAATAGTATCAAAAGGATAATTTTAGGATGGAAAGATCATCTTTCAACAACATAAACATTTCTACATAAAACATGTGAAATCCAGCTCAGTTGCTCTATCATTCTATTTCGGTAATGTCACGTTCTTCTTTGCTCATGAAAAGAAAAATACCAAACCATGATCTTAAGAATGGTATTTATCCAATGGTCCAACTACCTTGTCTTCAAGGATTCTTCTCAAGAATCTGCTCCTAGTGGAATCCCGTATTTTTTATGTTTGTCATATGATAAAAAAGAGCAAACACCATTTTTTGTTTTGAATTTGTGAATGAGTTGATGAAAATATTTATTTATAAAACTTAGGGAGCCAGAGTTTCAATTTTTTTTAAAAGTCAATGAGAGAAAAATAAATAAGAAAAATATTAAGTGAGAAGGATCTTTAATTACTTTTTTTGCTTTCCAAAACTAGAGCTGTTGGACGAAAAGGGATGATGTTTTTGAACGGGCGGAACAGGAATAAATGGACTTCTGTTCCATTATCCTTCCAGTGAATTTTGTTTCGTTCGTTTCGTCATTCATCACAGTCTCATCATCATCACAAGTCCGTCATCAGTCCCGTTCTGTTATTCGTCCGTTACAGAAAATGGAAAAGAAAACAGACGAATGGATGATGATGTAGACTGAGAGAGAGAGAGAGAGAGAGAGAGAGAGAGAGAGAGAGAGAGAGAGAGAGAGAGAGAGAGAGAGAGAGAGAGAGAGAGAGAGAGAGAGAGAGAGAGAGAGATAGAGAGATAGATAGAGAGAGATAGAGAGAGAGAGCGATTGAGAGAGAGAGAGAGAGAGGAAGCAAGTGAGAGAGATATTTCCCTCCACTGAAAGTCATCCGCCCGTTCCATCATCCGTTCGTTATCTCCGTCATCTTTCGTCCGTCAGATGATGGATGACTAATGACGGATGACAAAAAACTGTCCGTTCAGTCATCTGCCTGTTGCTCCAGACGATGACGGATGATGTTTTTTGAACAGATGGATGACAAAACGTTATCCATCCTCCAGCTCTATCCAAAACCTAAAAATTTTACTGTTCCTCATTGTTGTTCCCTCGCGGTAGTTGTGGCCGATTGGGAGAATTGATGATTGCATCAACAATGCATTGCTAGTACATCATCTGATAATGATTAACTGCTCACAAAGATGGAAACTGCCAAACATCGCGAACTACCTGTGAAGGAGTTAGGAACATAAACAAAGAGAAGCGAGAACCACTTTAATGAGGAGTCAATGGTATTTCATCCTTTGTTCCCCAAAGTAACTTGAGTTCCCATTTATAAAATCAAATGAAAAATTAAAAGTAGCTAAAAATTTTTGGTCATTTTAAGATACAAAACTTGAAAACTGGAATGTTGTGAATGCAATAATTTTTTTAAAATAAAATTTATTTTTATATTTTTGTTCAGAAGTTAATCAAATAAATCAGACATAATTGGAAACATCATTGATATATGCACTGACCACCAATTGTTACATTCCAAACAAGACCTTTTGCATCTGAATTTTTAAGCAATAGTATAATACATGATATTCTAAATATCATATTAACTTCAAGTCCTACGTCGATCATTTGCCTTGTTGACCAAATGGTCAAATCCAACAATTTTTATTTGATCATTTGCCAAAGTAAACTTATGATTTAATTATTTTTTCCATCTTTCAACTTCCCTTTGCTGACATATGGTTCATCAAACATAGATATTCATTTTTTTTTAAAATGTCTTGGACTTTAACCTTCAGAATATTAGGAGAGTGAAGTCTTAAAATTGCTGAGTAAAACCATCTAGATTTATTATAGTAATGAAATTGGAGATAAGGTGCTTCAAGGCACATGGAGAGAACGTTTGTGATTATTATATAGATGATATCATCTGATTTAGAGCCTTAGTGACCTAATTGGATCTAATTCCAACCTTGATGACCAGCATACAAGAGACACTGATGGATTTGATCATGAATTACCTATTTTGAACCCTTCATTTTTCAGTTTTGAGCTATGATTTGTAATAAATCAAATGGCGATTTGAATTAAAATCATTCACACAAAATTATTAGTTTATTCAAAATTTTAATCCTTCATAGGCACGTGGCATTTAATTTCAATCATAAGAATTTAAATTATGGTTGGGGGACATGTCAAAAATTTGTATTACTATCTTGATCATTACGATGAGTTATGTTATGATTGAAACTTCAAAATTGTGGTTTCTCCATACAGGTGCACGAAACAAAATCAATAAACCAGGTCAAGTGGGAGAAAATTTTAAACATTTATTATCCTCAGCATTGGCTGACCCGTTTCTATGACTGGATTGAGTTGAACAGAGTTCTGAGATGTTTGAGGGAAGTTATGGAGTGTCATATTTAAGTGCCGTCTCACTGGTTTTATCCTGTATCTAGCTATCTTCATCTGTTTTCTCGCTACATCCACCTCCATTTCAGCAAAGATTAATTTCACACTGATATAATCCGCAAAGAATGGGCTTCAAGCATCAAGTTTTGGTTCATGGTGCCTTCAGATTAATCCACAAGCATTTATTATGCTCAACTTGATTTCTTGAAGTTTATATGAAGCAGAAAGGTGTGGTAAAATGTAATCTGTGAACCTCAATTTACAAAACGTGTGGGAATCGCTATGGTAAAATGTAATCTTGGTTTTGCTCAAAGGGAGAGAGAAAGTCCATGAAATTGACGGGCCTCCCATGTTGATCTTGACCATGCATGACGACAGTTGGATAGAATGCTCGTTCATTCACGGGCAGCTTCTTCCGATGACTTTGCAAACATTCAGACGAAGAGAGAAAGAGAGAGATGGAGTCTGAGAGAGCGGTAGACCGAAAGAGAGAGAGAGAGATGAAGTACGAGAGAGAGACAGAAAGAGAGATGGAGTAAGAGAGAGAGTGATGAGGGACACAAAAATAGATTCGTGAATTTAGTGTAATATCATAAATATATTGTTAATTATGTATCCTTGAGGGTGATGCGAAGTCGGTATAATCCTATAGGAAGGGATTACGTAAATGGAGCAGGGGCTCAACAAGGCACTTTGGTAATACAATAACGTGATAACTAATGGGAATATAGAATTTGAGATAGTCGTCTAAAGCATAACACGGAAATTCTAAGTAACTCTCACTTGAGCAAATTAATAATTATCATGAACCATATATATCTCAAAAGTTAAGGTGTCTCAAGGTACCTGAGAGATGGGAGCCAATAGCTTGAGTATCTTGATGTTGAATGGCCTTGAATTACGTTGAACTGCAGCTCCACAAGTGATGCAAATGGAGAGAGGGGAAGGTGTGGAAAGATGGATAGAAGGAAATGTGTGATTTGATCGGCAAAAGAGGAGGTTGATGGGTAAGATGCAAGGAGTGGAGGTGAAGTGTGAGGTTGGAGGAATTGGATGGGACGCGGTGTGGGAATTGGTGAAATGAAGAAGAAGGATGGCAAGTTGAACGAGGTGAAGATGGTGGGTTAATTTGAAGGAAAGTGTTCAATGATGGGGAATGGTGGGGATAAGTGGATAAGTAAATTATGGAGAGGGAAGTATGGAGAAAGAGGAGGAAGAAACCCAAGAGGAGTTGTTGATGTTGAAGTAGACAAGCTACAAGCTCAGTCCGTTGTTGATACGTCGCCTGTTGCTGTTATCGCCAAAAGAAATCACCAAGAATCACTCTTTTCTCACAAAATAACTTCACAATAATTCTTCAGCAAAAGATGTTCATACAAGCAGGCTCATGGCCCTTTTAAAGGGAGAGAAACATGCAGTTACAAGGAAACTAAACTGTCACTTCGAAATGGTGGTTGAAGAGAAAATGGTATGGAGAAGGGTGGCTCCACGTAGAGAAAGTTATGAGAGTCATGGAGAAAGGTGAGGGGGAGAGTTATGAGAAAATTCAAATGGGAAGTTGTGAGAGAAAAGAGAAAGAGAGAAAATTAGAGAGGAAAAGAAAGGTGAAATAGTCAATAATTGTAGGCGGTTAAAAAGGATGAGAGAACTCATAGAAGAAAGAGAATGAGCGGCGAAGAAAAGTTTGAGTGAGGAGAGAGAGAAAGGAACGTGAGAGAGATGGAAAGAAAAGTCAAAGAATAGACAGAGGAGAGAGAAAAAAGAATGGTTAACCATTTCCCATCAGAGATGGTGTCTGAGAGAGCGGGAGACCGAAAGAGAGAGATAGAGAGAGAGGAGAGAGAGAGAGAGAGAGAGAGAGAGAGAGAGAGAGAGAGAGAGAGAGAGAGAGAGAGAGAGAGAGAGAGAGAGAGAGAGAGAGAGAGAGAGAGAGAGAGAGAGAGAGAGAGAGAGAGAGAGAGAGAGAGGGAAGAGACATGTTGAGGGGGCTGTCTTATGAGTCAACATGTTGTCAGCTTCGTCTTTGGAGTAATGGGGACTCTCAAAGATTAAACTTCACTTAACTCAAAGATTTATCCTTATTCACAAGAAAAGAAAATAAACTTTTTCTTTAGTCAGACCCAAGTTAACCCATCAGTTAAATTAGGATGACAACATTTACACCTGTATTTAACCTCAGACTTAATGAAATCTCTAAATATTTAAATTATCACAAGTAAATTACTTTATGAAGGATTAAATGGAAGCTAATCCTCTAAAATTTTAAACGTTATTTTCCATTAGGAGATTCCAAATGTATCGATACAGATGGACACACAGATACGAGATGAAAATAGATGATGGGAGCACTGTACAAGAGAGATTGATCTCAAATACAAGACAAGAAAAATGAACTTAACTTCATTAGTATTTATACAAAATTAGATTCATAATGCTTCCCAAGGAGATATGCCAAAGAATTAGAAATCCTAAGAATGTGATCATTTTAAAAGAAATCAGCTTAAGGTCAGCGAGATTCATTCCTCATCTTCTGAAGTTGGGGTCTGCCTGAGTGTTTGAGGCTAACATCATTAGTATCACCAAAACTTCCTAAAATCTCCTGTTGTCAGCAAGATCTCACCTGTGTTTTGGGGGAAGAAGAGGGGGAGAGGAGAGAGAGAGAGAGAGAGAATTTCTAGGGTTTGAGACACCAATCTGTGACAATCTCCTGTTGACTTGGGAAGATACTGGAAAAACCTTAGACTGCGGATAGTCATCTTGTCCACTCTCCTCTAAGTTAGGAAGGGGGGAAAAAGCCTCTAGGACTGGGGATGTCCTTATGCTCCACTCGATTCTCTGACTTGGGATGAGAGAGAAAAACCCTAGAGCTTGTGATGTCCTTATGCCCCACTTTATCATCTGACTTGGCATGAGAGAAAATAACCCTAGGGCTGGGAATGCCCTTATTATGCTCTACTATATCCTCTGAATTGGGATGAGAGAGAAAAACCCTAGGGCTAGGGATGTCCTTATGCTCCAATCTATCCTCTGAATTGGGATGAGAGAGAAAAACCTTAGGGCTAGGGATGTCCTTATGCTCCAATCTATCCTCTGAATTGGGATGAGAGAGAAAAACCTTTGGGCTAGGGATGTCCTTATGCTCCACTCTATCCTCTGAATTGGGATGAGAGAGAAAAACCTTAGGGCTAGGGATGTCCTTATGCTCCACTCTATCCTCTGACTTGGGATGAGAGAGAAAAACCCTAGGGCTGGGAATACACATGCTCCAACCCCTTCCTTGACTTGGGAAGAGAGAGAGAAACCCTAGGGCTGGGGATGCCAAGGTGCTCCCCTCTCTCCTTAGATTTGGGATGAAAGAGAGAAACCCTAGGGCTTGGGATGCCCATTTGGGCCAACCTTGGAGACAGCCTCATCCTAGGGCTTGGGCGAGGAGAAGGGATAGGACCCTTGTTCCCTGTCGGCGTTGCCCCCGTTCTGGGCGATAGTTTAACCTGCTCCAGCGCCATGAACTGAAGGTCAACCGGGTAGTCCCTCACGCATCCAATACGAGGGCCTACGCCGGAGCTCCATTTACATGGCAGTGTTCCACTGTGCCCAAACGTGGACCGCTCAGACACTGCACCGCATCCCCCATGAGAGGAGTCCTCTGAGCTTCTATCCTCTTCTGTTATCTCCTCTTCTATCCTTGTCGAACGTTCATCAGCGATAGCGAGGATGGGAAACACGTCGTCGTCGATCGAACATTTCTGGATTTTCACAGGTAAAATTCATATCATGCACTGTTCTTTAATGATCTCTTATATGTTAATTGTTTGATAGTTACCTTGACGTTAGAAAGATCGACGTTGTTCTCCAACAGGAAGTTGATAAACTCCTTGAAGTTCTCCTCCGTTGGGAGATAGTGGCCGCTGTAAGGCCATATTGCCTGAACATCGAAATCATTAATTAACTAAGGAAAAGAAAATTAAATTTATCGTAAGGAATTGCACTTATGATACCTTCAGAACGCCATTAATTTACTAAGGAAAAGAAAATTAAATTCATCGTAAGGAATTGCACTTATGATACCTTCAGAACGCCATCTACAACAACCAGTCTCCCAGCAGAAGTTGTGGCACCCCCTGATAGGAAGCTCGAGTGCTGGAACTTACCCTTCTCCTTCTGCAAACAAACCGTGTTAAAACATTAGAAAAAGAATAAACTCCACAAATATAATCAATAAACTAAACAGATATGAGATTTATCATAGTGATACCTGTGCAATGTATAGTTTCCTTGATGTGCTGAGGACAAAAATCCATTTAGATCCGTCTACGGAGTTAAGTGATGTCTGGGTTTGCTTGTAGATGAGCTTCCCGTTGTTCACAACTACTTCATAAGCTCTCCTCTCCTTCTGCAATAACCGAAGAAAACCCAGTCATGAAAAATGATCAAGATCACGATCATGATCAAGAGACATGTGATTGGAGACGCACCGGGCCAAGATATCGAATGCATTGATGCTGAAGCTTGATTCTTGGGCATTTTTCTAGATTGACCTCTTTCCCACTCCCAATGTCCAGCCTAATTTTTTTTTGAAAAAAATGATTGAAATTAGTGGATCAGAGGACTGATAAGAAAGTTTAATTTCAAAGGATTTGTAAAAAATCCAATTACCAGTAGAAAAAAGGCTCGTTGCTCACGCTATTAAACCATATATCGTAGTACTGGTGAAGATTGTGGCCATAACGGTGGCGGGGATCGATCTGAAGGGAATTTCTAATTTAAAACTTGTACTTTTTCTTTAAATGGTTGAGATATGGTCGGAGATAACTGACCGCTTCCAGCCAGTGCCTCAGTGCAAGTTTCTGTGCTTTCTCGTCCTTGGACAGGCCTTTACCCACCTGATTATTCATCCATATCATCAATAATTTCTAACATAGAACTTTTTTATCCAACTAAGTCTCGCAATTTCCCAAAATCGATCACTTTTGTAAGTTTCTAAAATTGATGAGCGTCAGAAAATTAAAAAGAGATGGTGTTAAAATCTTCTTAAAATAGTTGGATTTTGTATACTAAGAGTTCGTGATAAATATTTTCTTAAAAAATGATGATTTAATTTTCTGAAAAAACTACCTTAGCGGCTCTTGTTATGGCCCTTGCCCAGCGCGACGTTGCTGTCTGCGGTTTCTCATCACTGAAGAATGAAATTGAGCTGTTGGAAAGAGCTGCAAAATCCAGCGCTTTCCACCTGCGTTAAGAGAGATTAAATATTCCTGAGGTTAGAGATTGATGACAGATGACGGTTAATGATGGATGAGACAGGGACCGAGCGGGGCCTTTTGTTCTGTTCCTGTCCAAGGGTTTGAAAATGACAGATGCCATAAGAGAAGTACTATAATATTAATATTCAAGCTGCGTACCAACTGTGCTAAAAGCTATAGCTGATATTAAGGGTGCTACTTTTTACTTGTGGTTCTTCAATACTCCCCCATTAACCTGGCACCAACTAACTTTGCTAAAATCATCTTGTTATTTACTATAAATATTCTAGTGCAAACCAGCTATACTAAAAGCTATAACTGAAAGCAAAGGAAAAGTTTGGCCAAAGCTTGCAATACATTTATGTGATTTGATTCCTAGCTCCGATTCCATATTAAGATTCAAGCGCCTACCAACTATGCTAAAAGATATAGGTGATAGCAAGTACGCCACTTTCCCCCTTAAGCAAAATGTTGTTCGTCAACACGACATATGAGTTGATTGACGACCAATTGGGTTCTGCCCTTTTACTTTTTGTCATCAACCCAGGTTAGGAAAATAAGAAGAAAAATAGACAAACGTCAAGTAAAGACCATAACCTAACAGAACGGGATGGAACAGGAACCAGTCAGAAAGGATGTCGGATATGTCCCGTTCCGTTCCGTTGTCTTATCAGGAAATTAGAAATTAAATGCTGGATTTGCATAGCGCGTGAATAAAACATCAATATAACATAACTCTTACCATAATTCCTCAACAACAACGGCACAATCAGCGAGATTTCGACGAGTTCTATAACTCTTGTAGAACTTCTGCAGCTGCGTGGCTGCCGCCTCCTTATCATGCACCGGCGATTCAGCGAGCTCTCCATGGCCAGGCAGCCGTGCGATGACAGTCGTCCGATCTATGGATGCAGCAGAATCCCGCTTCCTGATCCCCGAGAACCAATCCAGGCCGTTCGCTTTGTTTATGATGTTGACAGCATGAAGAGTTTTCTTGATGTTGTGTCTACGAAGGCTAAGAAACTTCAACAGAACAGAGATTTCAATGTATCCTGTCAAATTTGACGCCTTGTTTCTAAACAATCTTCCCCACGGCGACGAGAGATATGAAACAGAGAGGCCCATAAGCCTAAGAAACCTTAATCTGGAGCCACCTGAAGATGAAGATAGACAAAGAACAAGGTTGGATTTTGTATTTCTAGAGCAAGTTTCAAGGAAATAAGAGTAAAATGAAATGGGTATGTTTCCGGCCTCACCTTCTTCTTTGTTTTTGTGCAGGGAAGGGTCGTGAGAGAAGCGATATTTATGGAAGAAGTGGGGATTTGGCGTTTGAAATAGACCAGACGGAATAAGTGTGGAGCCACGGTACTTTCAAAGATGAAATCTTGACGAAGTGGACCGCGTTTCTGTAGCGACAGATTTGGCTCCAAACTACGTTCCGAAAGAGAGAGAGAAAGAGATAGATAGATAAATAGATAGATAGTCAGAGAGATAGATAGATAGATAGATAGATAGATAGAGAGAGAGAGATAGAACGAGAGATAGAGATAGAGATCGAGAGTGCAGGTCCGGGACCTTTGGCGATGAGCATGGCCAACCGAATTAGCAGTTGGCCAAGAATTAATCATGCGTATTAGATTTAAATGAATAATTTAAAAGCTTCGACAAATAATTCAACGAGAGCTCTATTTTTTACTAGACTATCAGAGAATAATAAGGTCAATGAGGGGGGGCGACAGGGAGAAAAACAGACCCCCCATCTAAAAACAGTCAATCCCACGCGGGCTGCATTCTCTGCCTTCCATTGGCCGAGTATCTTGGGTTCTTTTTCTTATTTTTTTCTTTTTTAGGATCTTGGGTTCTTTTTCTTATTTTTCTCATTTTTAGGATCTTGGGCTCTTTTTTTTTTATCTTTCTTAGGATCTTGGGTTCTTTTTCTTTTTTCTTCTTATTTTTTCAGGGTCTTGGATTCTTTTTCTCTTTTGATCTTTTTTAGGATCTTGGGTTTTTTTCTTCTTATTTTATCAGGATCTTTGTTTTTTTTCTTCTTATTTTATCAGGATCTTGTGTTTTTTCTTCTTATTTTACCAGGATTTTGGGTTTTTTGTCGTCTTATTTTTTCAGGATCTTGGGCTCTTTTTCTCTTTTTATTTTTTTCAGGATCTTGGGCTCTTTTTCTCTTTTTATATTTTTCAGGATCTTGGGTTTTTTATTTCTTATTTTTTAGGATCTTGGGTCTTTTTTCTTCTTATTTTTTCCGGATCTTTGGTTTTTTACTTCTTATTTTTTCAGGATCTTGGGTTTTTTACTTCTTATTTTCTCAAAAACTTCGGTTCTTTTTCTTTTTTTCTAGGATACTGGATTCATTTTCTTTCTATCTTTTTGGATCTTGGGTCGCAGTAATATTCAACATAGTCAGAAAAGTCAACTTTGGAATATGTTTTCTTCTTTCCCAAACAAGGGGAGAACGTACGTAGGAATCGGTACCTTAAACCGAGTCTGTCGCCGGGTCAAGCTTCCGAGTCAAATCCGCGTCGTCGTCTCACAAAGACTTCAACGCCTACGGATCATTCAGCTAACGACGACCGCTCCTCACCACCATCCGTCCCAAAACCCTAAAACCGGGCCGAACTAAAACTGGGAATTCAACCAACGGTGGAAACAGATTTTCCAATTCTGGGTTGAAACGGACTTGCTTCATGGCTGCATGGCGAGAAGGAAAACTGATAATTGGGTTTCCGGGGTAGCGACAACGGCGGCGATGGCGGCGAGGAAGGCGGTGGTGGTCGTCTTCTTCGTCTTGGTGGTGGCGACGACGGCGTGGAAAGGAGAGGCCGTTCCTTGTTTTAAAGACTGTCTGGGACAATGTCTTCTGGTGAAGAACGCACCGTTTGAGGGATGCGCTGAACAGTGCAACGATGCCTGCGTCTCTCTCGGTCTTCCTGGTCGACCGCGGCGCCATCAAATTCCTTCGCCCCCCGGGAATGAAGAGACCCACCATTGATCGCTTTGATTTCTCTTTCTTGCTGTAATTCTCATTTCTGTAAGAAATAAAACCACGGCCGGTAGTATACGTCTCGCTCTCTTTGTTTGTTTGTTTGTTTGTTTGTGCTCTGTATGAAGTTTGAAGCCTCATGGTCGGGATCTATTGGGAAAATAGTATGTGATAAGTCGTCCGTTTACATTCTTAGATTAATTTTCTGGTCGTTGTTGTATGACTGTTGGCGGTTTATGTAAGTGTGTTTATTTTTAGGAAATTGTTTGGTTACTTCTCGCTCTCTTTGTTTGTTTGTACTCCGTATGAAAGTTTATTGGAAAAAGTATGTGATAAGTCGTCCGTTTTACATTCTTAGATTAATTTTCTTGTCGTTGTTGTATGGCTGTCGGTGGTTTATGTAATTCGTTTTACATTCATCAAAGCCCTTCGTCCCCCGGGAATGAAGAGACCCACCGTTGATTGCATTGATTTCTCTTTGTTGATGTAATTCTCATTTCTGTAAGAAATAAAACCACGGCCTGTAGTATACTTCTCGCTCTCTTTGTTTGTTTGTTTGTGTTTTGTATGAAAGTTGATGCCTCATGATCGGGATTTATTTGTTTGGGAAAAGTACGTGATAATTCGTTCGTTTTACACTCTTAAATTAATTTTCTTGTCATTATTGTATGACTGTTGGCGGTTTATGTAAGTGTATTTATTTTTAGGAAATTGTTCGGTTATCTAGAGAGAAGAGATAATAGCTGGTTTCCGAGTATACTTCTCGCTCTCTTTGTTTGTTTGTTTGTGCTCTGTATTCGTCAATTGGATCTATTGGAAAAAGTATGTGATAAGTCGTTCGTTTTACATTCTTAGATTAATTTTCTTGTCGTTGTTGTATGACTGTTGGCGGTTTATGTAAGTGTAGTTATTTCTAGGAAATTGTTTGGTTATCTAGAGAGAAGATATAATAGCTGGTTTCCGAGAATTTGTTCTTGTAATGGTTATTGCTTTAAGAACCAAAATGACAGTTTACACCTCTCTTTCTCCCTATCTATGCTTTGCATGAAAGTTGAAGCAACCATCACATTAAGCCTCATATGAATAAAAAATGAATGCTTGCACGTTCGACTTGCATTCTAAAATTATTTTCCTTCTAATCGTTATATGACTGTTAGCGGTTTATGCACATGTATTTGAACAAAATCGCTTGTCCATCTAGAGAGAAAAGCTAAATATTGTTTTCCATATCATAATCTCTTTTTGAGTTATCAAATTTCATGTTCTTCAGCCCTGATGAGGTTATGAATTCGCATGAGTTGTAGAAATACGAGTAGCTCAAAGCTTTTATCTGGTAGCGTGGAACTTGATCTATTTTATAAGCGTACATTGAACCAAAAATATCCACTTTATATCTGATAATATGGTATCGAACTAAAGATGACCTGATATAGCAGGATCGCTAGATGTGCTTCGGTGATTATACAGGGGTAACTATAGTTGAATAGTATCTTTTTTTTGTGAAAACAATAGTTGAATAGTATCTTAATTGTATGTTTTGATATTGTTGTATTCATTATTCTATTTAGAAATACTGAACGTTAAGCCCAAAGACAAAATGGTTTATGCAATTTCTTAGACGATGCTTTATATTAGCATTCCAGCATGATTCTAGTCCACTTTTCTTATGGCACTCCAAACACTTCAAAGAAAACACCTATATTTGATTGGAACTATAGTATGTAATCCGCTAATCTTTTTAACCTGATATTCCCCTAGATCCTTAAAATGTTGGTTGGGGACAGCCAAACAAATTTGCATCACATTTATATCCCTTTGAACCTCTTGGGTATTGACATTCAGATTCACCTTGGAACCCCCCTGGAAATGTTGAGAGGATCCCTGATCCCTTTGTAGCTTATGGATGTTTGCTTTAACTCCTCACAAGTCACACACATGTTCTGGAACTTCTTGTCTAAGGTTTGGCTGATTTTTCATAAGATATAAAAAATTAAAACATTTACTTTTAGATGAATTAACTTACAGCATGGTGTGGATATTTGGATTGTATTCCTTTATATTTAGATGAACGACCATGAGATGGATCTATTTGGGAAAACATTTAATTTTTTCGTTCCTAATGTGCGGTCACATATTATTTATTAATTCTAGATCATATAGCTGGTGTTCAGATTCATTCCATAACATTATAATTCATAAAACATATATTTTAACTTTTATAAAATGATTTTATCTTGTACACTTGGATCAACCCTTAAGACATGCACTTGAACAAGTATACCTCCTTGCATGTATTTCAACTTACTTATAAATTTTGGTGAAAGTAGATCAATAATTAATAGGTTATTTTTTTATTTCATGTATTTAGACCTTTAAAATCTCTTTATGGTGAGTATTAATGAAGTTAAAGAATTGAATTTTGGGAAAATATGGAAAGTAGTTCTTTTATTGGTTAAAACTACTATAAAGATTGTATAATCAAGATAATCAGGTCAACTGAGACTAGAGTGTATCCAACCATGCAAGGCAGTTAACATTTTGATACATGAAACAGGTTTATAAATAGATCTAGCGAGATAGGGGATTTCTTATAAGTGTCCTTATCAAGACTCATGCACACAAACCCATCCTTGCATATCTATGAACGAAGCTGGTCCATAGAAATAATCAGTACTAATATTTTGGAAAAAATATGTTTATTCAACAGAGAACTTAAATTTAAAATAGGAATATGATCCTGGAATGTTTTATTATAATCATGCTAAAAAATTACTCTTAATTTATATCGCTATCAGGATGACGCTTAAGAAAACCTCTATTGATGAAATTTTCACATCATACATCAATGATATTACATTGACCAGTGAGTAATGCCTTTAGTGACCAAATAACATTTCTTAATTATCTATATCAACACACACACACACACATATTAATTAATCAAAGATATATTTAACCTACTCGACAAGTTGAGTTTCTAGCTCACGGAGTGACAAGCTACACCTTGTTTTCTAGAAGATACAAATGAGTATATTGACTCTCATGGAACTATACTATCACTGATTGTCATGTATATGGTCCCTCATTGGCTTGATGCTCTTAGGATGACGTAGGGTGCGGTCAATTGTCAAACCATAATCAATCATCCCAATTAGCACTTATGTGTTGAGAAATCAATGCATCATCTTCCTTGAGTTTTGTCCTGTTATACCAAGGGTAGATGGTCCCCTCTCAAACACTCTATCATCTTTGTCAAGTTCTTTCTGTGCTGTGCTAAGACGGTTTGAAATTACATGAATAAAAACACATATTTCATAGTTAAAGGACAGTCATACTTCAACAAGACATTTTTGATGTCCCTGGTCAAAGGACAACTTACACAACTATGTCATGAGTCAAACTAACATAAATTTAGGTACAATAACATTCAAGTATTCCTAGAGACAGTTTAGTGAACACTTACCCTAAAGATAACCCATTATTTTTCCATAGTGTTTCCATACTAATGGCTACAAGGTTGGCAATACTCATCTTATGAGTGACTAGATAGTGTTATTCTGTACTGATGTTTTGAATCCTTATCAAGCGTCCTTTTGAGTAGGATTACCTAGACTACATACTCAAAGACTAATGATCTCAATATTATGACCCAATCATGATTCACTTAGTTTAATAGCTTATTTATGAAGCATCACACATGCATTATACCGAATTATTGTATCAGTGCACATTTGACAAGCTATGGAATTTGGAATTCGCCTACTGGCCATGTGTCTTTCTATAAATTACGAAGATAATAAAAAAATATTTTGATATATTCAACACATCAAATATTTAGTTAATACTAATGCCTGAACACATCAAATATGTTAATTTGATTTCATGCATATCAAGGAACCCATGTCCTACTTAACCCCATCGTTGGATCTTTAGCCCACAAGCTAGGCACTATAATGGTGGAATGCCATGGGGATGCCTTTTTAGTTGGTTAACAAAGGTAGTATCAACATGAATACGGACAGGTCCGTATTCAAGTATATGGACAAGTCCTCAACAGTTAGCACGGATGCCTCTATGAAATATTTAGGTATACTTATGTAACTGATATTAGAAAATTAGCTCTCTGAAGGGTTCTCCTCACAAAATAGTTTTCATATATTCTAATTTTAACCTTTGAATGTGCCTGAAGATACCAACAGACTAATTTCTTGACCATGATGTTGATTTTTTTAAAACTAAAGAAATTTGCATCTGAAAAGTGTACGGACAGGCTAATTTCTTGACCATGATGTTGATTTTTTTGAGATACCAACATTCCTGCACATTCAAAGGTTCATATTCAAGTATAGGGACAGGTCCTTAACAGTTAGCACGGAGGCCTCCGTGCAGGAATGCCGCCTAATATGGGTCCTTATATTTAGGTATATTTATGTGACTAATATTAAAAAATTAGCTCTTTGAAGTGTTCTCCTCACAAACTAGTTTTCATATATTCTAATTTTAACCTATGAATGTGGCTGAAGATACCAACAGACTAATTTCTTGACCATGATGTTGATTTTTTTTATCTAAAGAAACATGCATATGAAAAGTGCACAGAGCAATTTTCCTATCTAAGAAGACCCATTAGGCCCATTTAAATGTTCCATATTTTTATTTATTTATATACTGTTTAATGTTCACAAGCGATCCGACTGGGTTTGGGTTGAACTCAGTTCGGAGTGGCAGCGATTTCGCCATCCAGTTTGAGATTGACATCGGTCGGGCTCGGAGGAGCGGTTTCATCTTGAGAAGGGTTTTGTGGGTTTGTTCTTCTTTCAGAATCAACACCCGGTAATGACGAAATCTCCATTTTTTTTTCTCCTCAAGCTTCGGTTTTCATGTTTTTGGGACTCTGGTCTCCTTCTCACGCTTGTGAAACCCGGAAAATGGTTGTCAGATTATCAATTTTCTCATAATTCTGGTGAGGAATTAATATTTTTTATGAGCCTTCTTGTTGTACCCATCCGCTTTATCCTGTTACATTCAGGGGAGTCGGCGAGGTTTTGAAGGTTATTTCTATTTGGGCTCTCTTTAAAGTTCTTAAATTTCAATTTCATGCGGTTCCCATGGTTTTTTTTCTATTGGGATTTAGCTTCCTGATCGCATCAAAACAACCAATCGTTGCCAAGCTTTTTTATGATCGGTATAATCTGTAAATTTCGAGCTATGATCATGTTTTCAATCTTCTTGTGATTTTTGCCTGCTTTCATATCTGCTCCGGAATCCTTTAATCTACATTCGACCTCACTGCTAGCGCCAGAGAAGTTCTTATACTTTTTCGTTACCTTCTGATGGCAGCTCAGCGAGTTGATTTTTTGCTGAAGCCATGGGAATCCTGGAAAGAATAAAAGAAATTGAAGCCGAGATGGCTCGGACCCAGAAGAACAAGGCAACTGGTATCTCTTACTCCTTTCATCGAAAACTTTTTCAAGCGTAGACTACAGATTATTTTACTGTCGTTTGATGGAGTAATAACTATTTTAGTCAGCTCAGAAATGTTTGAAAGGTTGCTAATGTCTATTTTTTTGATATATTTCTTGAACCATTTTCTACCTAA
This sequence comes from Wolffia australiana, assembly GCF_029677425.1. Lineage (NCBI taxonomy): Eukaryota > Viridiplantae > Streptophyta > Magnoliopsida > Alismatales > Araceae > Wolffia > Wolffia australiana. The sequence goes on from NC_135845.1 coordinate 15,729,913, forward strand.
AACTTAGTTGTTAAGTGAAGAATAAGTTTCTCCTATGGTTCAAGTGTAAGATTTAATAGAAAAAACTTTCAAAACGTTTCAGCGGGATTGTCATCAACACAAAGTAAGAATTTGACATCTCATTAATGCAAGAAGCCATTATCGTCCTTTATATTAAAATTTTCCACCACCGTTGGCTTACTCATTTCAATTGTTACTTCCTCAGCTTTGTAAAGGTGTCTCAGAAAACCTCCCTTTCAATCCACAAGTCCTCTAAATTTGAGTAAAAACGATCATTTTATTGAAAAGGTGAATTTATAAGCTATCTCTATGAAAATTGTCGCTATTGAAATATACTTATGCGGATGCTCGCCTTTTCGGAGCTATCCATTCATCATTTAAAATATTTTTTTGAGTACCTTACTTTCAAAGTTTCATCTATCTTCTGCATCTGCTCTTCTTATTCTGATGATTAAATCTGGTTTGAATTTTAGTCATTCTATTCTATTAGATCAAAGAGTTGTCTTCTCTTCTAAGATTGGATTGATGCACGTCACTTTGTTTATTTATTCCAACGCATGAATCAATGTGCAGAGTATCATCTTGGGCAACTAAAGGCAAAGTTGGCAAAATTAAGAACACAGTTACTAGAACCGCCGAAGGTATTACTCTTTCACTGTGCAAGATCTCAAACTTTTAATCAGCTGTGGGAATGCAGAAGTTCATGTTTCAAGCTTTCCTTTGTTGAATGACAAGTCAAGACGAATATGTAATTATGGAAGCTCGAAAGCTAGTTATTCAGTTGCTGGGGAGGCAATTAAACAACCAATTATCATATTCAGTAACGCAATTATGATTATCACCCTTTAACAAACCACCTTCCCTTACAGTGGGTTTCTTTTAGAAAATTCTTTGGAAACTTTTTGTTGTCAATTTCTCTGGAAACTACCTTCCCATTCGGCTCAAGGTGGCAAATAATTATTCAGAAACAGCTGTCCATGAATTTTTTCCTTGGAAGCCATATCTTCGGGCCATTTTATGAAAGAAAACGATTGGATTTGGCATGTCTCAACGTTTTTAATCCATAACTGTGCATGTATGTTTGATTCAAAGCGAAGTTTCTAATTTCTAAAATATTTATGAAATCGGTGTATTGGTGTTAAACATCATATAAAGGCCTGGTTTGATGACAATTAAGAGAGAAAGCGTCCAATTTACTGGATCTCGCCGAATTGAAATTAGTGATCATGAATGGCTCTAGAATGCCTCAAGGTTTTTATTTTATGTCGTTACCATTTTTTATTTATTTTGAATTCTTAACTTTATTGTAGACTATATTTGTATTTTTTACTGTATCAGTGTTAGCTTATTTTATAAACTACGCACCTTTTTTACTGACAAAGTCTGGGAAATTAGGGTTCCAGTGGGGCTGGAGATGGCTTCGAAGTTACAAAATTTGGCCATGGTCGTGTGGCACTGATTGGGTTTCCCAGGTGTGCCTCATCTTGCTTCTCTCTATCCCTTCTGATTTCCCCTCACTCCGTCAAACTTTCAGAATTAGTAAAGCTACAGACCATGCCATCTGTGAGGAAGAGCATGAATTATGAATAAGATCGTGCAGTTATATACTCTTCGAATTGTATTAAAAACCCTATTGACGTGTTATCAATTAATTCCCTTATGTAATAAGAGAATATTTTGATCTTTACCTGATATTCTTTAAGTTGAATTATCGTTTCCTAGTTCCCTCGTATTTTGGGAGGAAAATAAGTTTTCTTTTCAAAAAAAGTTGTGGTACATAAAGTTGTGTTTAGGATCGTAGTGTAGCTTTATTATGAACATGCCCATGGTATGAGTGAATCTTATTAAAAACACGCACACAGAGTTCAGCTTTATTGAAAGGCATACATATCGTTTAGATTTAGTAGATCTCAAAACTAGCTTTTGTTTGCAACCAGCATCTCGCTTTTAGTATGTGCTCCATCTGGGTTCGCATCTTTATAAAATTGGATAATATCTTTATTGGATCCGCTTGTCTCTTTCCCGTCTGGTATAAAATAATGTGATAGAGACCAAGGTCGGTCTCTGATACAACTTCATGTTGGCCGGAAAATGTCTTAATCGTTTCCCTAAGCTGTAAGGGTATAAATAACCCTAGATGTACTGGATTTGGATCATGTATTCATTTTTTTCTTTTTTTCATCCTTTCCTCTCTCGCTTTCTTGGCTTTCCGATACATTCTCATCTTGGACCGCATTATTTTCCATTAGGAAAAGGTCTTGAATGGCTAGAGAAAGATGAAAAAATGGAAGAAAGAGAGTGATAGAGAGGAAGATTGAAGTAACGATGGTTACTAGCCCGGATTGGTACTTGAACCCCATCTGGGAGGAATTCCCAGCCAAATGCAACAGCTTCTTGCCTGTAATCGTTTGGTAAGGGTTTCAAGTATCTTATTGGAACTAATCTAAGGGAAAAAGGCTGCGTAAAGTTTTTACACTTCTAAATTATCTCACAACAGCTCATGGTAATGATCAGATTTTCCAGATGGCAAAAAAAAGCAAGGAAAAATAAAAATGGAAAATGGTTAATTCATACGAGATTTAAATACTTGGTGTTATTTTCCCGTCAAGCATGACCTGGAGAGAGATACAAATAGGGCAAAGAAAATCATGTTTACTCCATATACATTGAGATGCTACAATTAAGCAACACATAGTTTAACGTGAGTTACCCATTACTTATACCGGGTTCCATTGTTTGGGTCTCAAGGACCTGTAATGATGGATCCAGTCAAAACAAACTCCATTAGGGTAGTTATACAATAACCTGAAATACAGGGTTTATGGAGGAAAGAGAGCATAAAGAAAAGAAAATAGGCGCCTACTGACAAAAGCAGACATCTGATATTGATTTTTCTGATATTAAATGAAGACTAAATATTTTTCCTTTAGCTCGAAGCTTTTAATATTCCTGTAACAGAATCAAATTCTAACTCCACTTTATGATGCTAGCGTGGGAAAATCAACACTTTTGACCATGTTAACGGGGACACATTCTGAAGCTGCATCATATGAGTTCACCACTCTCACGTGCATCCCAGGGATTATTCAATACAATGATACTAAAATTCAGCTTCTTGATCTACCTGGAATCATAGAAGGCGCTTCAGAGGGCAAGGGACGTGGAAGACAGGTTGATGAGTTTTACTCTCTCATCTTTCTTTTGTCGGATGCATATTCGCTGTATTCTTTTATGGTTATAGTTAAATTTCATCATTTTTATTTGGACGGACAACTCACATTGCGTGTGGTTGTGTTTGGTCGTAGGTTATCGCTGTTGCCAAGTCTTCAGACATCGTGCTTATGGTACTTGATGCATCAAAAGTACGTTTTGTTATTTATTAATGCATTTAACTTCTTGCTTTAGTTCCAACTTTAGAGGAATTTCTAAACACTAATCCCTGATCACTAAATTCCGGGGGCCTGTAAGCATCCTTCTATATATTTCTATATATCCTTCTCTGTACCCTTCCAAGATCGTCCCTGATGGAGACCTACCCGAGGTCTCCATCAGAAACTAGGGGACCTGTTCTTCATAGGTGCAGTCTTTTCATCCTTATTTTTCTTTGGTGTTGCATATCATTCGATATGTCTTTCTTCCAATCCGTGTAATGAAAGATTGATCAAAATATTATCCTGACTTTTATACGGTGCATGATCGATATCAGAGTGAGGGTCATCGCCAAATCTTGACTAAGGAGCTTGAAGCAGTTGGCTTACGACTCAACAAGAGGCCTCCTCAGGTATGTTAAATTTTTTTTCAAAGACCCCTGCGATTTAGGCATCCCAACTATTTGTGTAGGGGAGTTTTTTTCAGTGGACATCTGTTCGTGAAGATGCGACTCTTAACTTGGACTTTCTCCAACTACATGCAGATATATTTCAAGAAGAAGAAGACAGGTGGTATTTCCTTCAACAGCACGCAAGCATTGACCCACATAGATGAGAAGCTTTGCTACCAAATTCTACATGAGTACAAAATACACAATGCAGAGGTATTTCCGACTGCATTTTATTGATTTACCTTCTTTTGAGAAAAAATATTTCTTATCATCCCATTTTTAATAATTTGGAATAATTACAGGTATTGTTTAGAGAGGATGCAACCGTTGATGATTTTATTGATGTGATTGAGGGGAACCGCAAATACATGAAGTGTATATATGTCTACAATAAGATTGACGTCGTAGGTATTGATGATGTCGACAGATTAGCACGTCAACCAAACTCTGTTGTCATCAGCTGCAATCTGAAGGTGGGTTCCACTACTGATTTCGGAAAATAAAAATCTTTTGCTAGTCTTTTATTAACATCAATATCTAAAATAAACGGGAATGCCTTAACCGATCTTGCTGCAGCTTAATCTGGACAGACTTCTCGCAAAGATGTGGGAGGAGATGGGTCTTGTCAGAGTTTACACAAAGCCCCAGGGTCAGCAGCCCGATTTTTCAGATCCTGTGGTTCTTTCAAACGTGAGACAAATACCCCTCCAAAATATATCTTTTGTTCATTTCCATTAAAAATATATATTGAAATCCAGTTTCAAACATTTATTGAAAGATTTTAGTTTAATATTAGCTTCAATTTTTTATAAATATTTGTTTGCATTATTTAAATATAATTATCTTCAAATTATAATTTCAGAATTCTATTTTAAAAGTTCAAAAAGTTTTAAGAAAAAGTATGTTAAAATATTTTTATTTTTAATTATATTTTATAAAATTAAATTTAAAAGTTGTAGATTTTCATATTTTTCAGTAAAATATTTCAAATTTATTTTGCTTTTTAGTTTTCAAAAGAAAATATCTTAATATTATAAGAATTATTTTTAGAAAATATCTCAGAGGAGATGAACTTTTGAATTCCATCTACATAAAAATATTTAAAACTTTGCCTTTAATATTTTTTTTATAATCATGAATTTTAAAACATTCGTTTTAGAAAATATTTGGTAGTTCATTCATTTTGTTCAAGTTTATTTCAGAAGATGTAACTGTTTTTGCGTTTAAACGCATCTCAGGACAGGGGAGGATGCACGGTTGAAGACTTCTGTAATCACATTCACAGGAGCCTTCTGAAGGATGTGAAGTATGTTCTTGTTTGGGGGCTTAGCTCCAAGCACTACCCCCAGCGATGTGGTCTCTCCCACACTCTGAGTGACGAGGACGTTGTTCAAATTGTCAAGAAAAAGGTGAGGATGTTTCCCAATTCGGGAATCTCGATTCATCTGATCTCATCGGAGCTTCCTCCACCGACTGATGCATCTGTTCATGGTCCCAGGTGCAGGAAAAAGAAGAAGGGGGAAGAGGCCGCTTCAAGTCTCACTCCAATGCCCCTGCCCGGATATCTGACAGGGAGAAGAAGGCACCTTTGAAGACATGAGATCAATTGCGTCTGCCCTTTTCCTTTTTCCAGGTGATGTTATTTCATAAATTGCCTCAGGCCAATGATTTTTTTATGAGTTTTTTAAAGCCCAGTTAAGCCTTTGAAAAAAATCAACCTTTTCTGAATCTGGGTAGCAAAAAGGAGATCATCTTGATAGGTGTCAACTATTTTGAAGCCATGGGAAGGGCTTCCCTGGCAGTTTTGGTGAGGGTTCGTTCACTAAACCCTTGTCAATTGAGTTGTTTGGCCCAGCCATTCTGATCAGTCCATTAAGCTCATTTGCCCTTTGAATAAGAACATAGAACACGTTGTAGAGGTCCGCAATCAACCTGGATTGACTGGTTTAAGGCCAACAGAGCTGAGTCATCTGTGTTGACTCAACCAAGATGACCAATCTGAAATTGGATAGATTTTGGCCAAATTGATCAGTCATCCTTACTAGACCTTCTGATCCTATCATGATTGTGTTGAACCTTGGTTATCCTACGTGATGCCTCTACAGTGGTCTTCACACTAGTGTCTGTCCATCCGATATCCGTCCATTCTACCAATAACTGATATCCGAATGAAATCAAGCAGATTTCAGAGACTGGTAGTAATATATCGAATGGGTATCAAATATCCATCGATATTGTGGAGGTTATCATAGGGGTCAGGATGTGGAGGATGCCGGTTCTGGATATCAGACCTGATATCCAGTCATGAGAATCCGAGATCCAGATATTGGATAATAAAATATGTATTGAAAGCCGGCTACGGATTTGGGGATATTGTTTTAAAATCTACGCAGTCCCATATGAAAAAAAAAAGCACAAAACAGTAAACATTATTTATAAGGAAATCATATTGTAATACAAATTTCGCTCTATGTAGCTTGTGTTTAACAGTGTTGAACTAGTTTGCCAAATGTACCCTGTTTTGGGCTGCTCCGGCATTGGATATTGGAAACAGTATTGGATATTGGTATTGTAACAACCCATATCTGATATTATCATCTGATATCAGATTTTTCCCATTTTCAATATCTGGAACAGCAACCGACTGATTCCATCATTTGATATCGGGGTTCGGATGGGGGAGTATTTCATACTCCTACAAGTGAGGGTCATCGCCAAATCTGACGTAGTTCATGGGCAGAGAGATCGATGGGTAGAGAGAGAGATATATATATATCAGATAGACAAGACGAACAGAGAGGGAATAGATAGATGCATAAGTAGATAGATAGACAGACAGAAAGAGAGAAAGAAAGACAGACAAAGAGTAACAAAGATACAAGCGCACATTTCCAGAGATTGATTTAAAGATATATATATATTTATATATAGTCGGACATTAGATTAATGTTTAGAGAGAGAGAAGATAGACAGAGAGAGAGGGAAAGAGGAAGAGACGGGCAGAGAGAGAGAGAGAGAGGGAGAGAGGGAGAGTGATGCCGGACGTTGTCCGGCCGACACCGAGGGTAGCGGCTCGGTATCGAATTAGGATCTCTATCGGACAACGACGGTAAGTGTCGTCCGATAATGTGGATGGACAGATATGAACAATGACGGAAATGCGAAGAGTCCTAACTGTAGTACGTGCAAATGCAGACTCGTGGTGATGCCTTTCTAGAGATCCGATGGGGTTGCCTAGGGTAGGGTCAACCAGACCGCCCGTACCTCGCCCGAGAGCGTCGAGGACGACTATGTCGCCAAACGGGAATATCCCGCTTAGATGCTCACGTTCGTCGGGCTCGCCCGACTCTTACCAGCCAGGTAAGACTCTCAAAGAATTCGTCTAACCAGTCGGTTTCTCAACCTGTCTCACTCTCACCTACGTCTAACCTGTCTCACTCTCACCTACTGGAAAAGGTAAGAGATAAAGGGCAGTGGAGAGGGGTACCTTCGTCGCATCTGGCGACAGCTATCTCGGGACGACGCCACGTGACTAGAGGCGAGGTGGCGTGTGGGGTCGCGCGGACGGTCGCAGGGCGGCGGCGGGCGCAGCTGGCACACGAGCGGGCGAGGCGCGACGGCGCGCGGACGGCACCCCGACGACGCACCGGCAGGCGCGGACAGCGCACGAGGGCGGTGCACGGGCGGCGTTAAGCGCGCAGAGTGGGGGCGGCGCGCGGCTGCGTGTGCCTGCGGCAGGGGGCGCGCGGACCGGGCGAGGTCAGCGAG
>NC_135845.1:15742500-15942500 GCF_029677425.1 Wolffia australiana
TCTATCAATCTTTTTTTTACTAAAAGGAATTTTCATTGATATGAATGTGATAGTACATTGTTTTTAAATGCCCGCTGTGCATAAATAATAGGGATAGGATAACTTTTGTGTTGTGGAAATTTGATTTGTACGTTATGCAGTCTGTGCATTCTCTATTCTGAATCTTTGTCTTCTCCCTTTCCTTGTGTTGTATGACTGCTTCCTCTGGCCTTAATTTCCATCAGTTGAAAGATTCTGCATGTACCATCACGGCCAATCCTTCTAGTCTCGTGTGCCTTTCTATCTCTCTCTGAATATCTTGTATGTTGCCTTCGCGTCTTCACCCATTTCTTCTTCTTTATCTTCATGTATAAGAATGTATATTTTACTCAAATACTCTCGGGCTTGGTGAGACGAATGTTGCAAAAATGGCGCATTCGGTGATTGCTGATTTGTTTCTAGTTAGTGTAATAATTCTTCCATGGTTCGCCTAGTGAAGCTGGGGGTAAGTGGCTTTTGCTATAGGTCTGCATGACAGTTTTTTTGAAGCACCTTCAGAAAATTTGTATTTATAAAATCTGCCATACACAAGAACAGTTTACTGTATTAGGTTAAACAACGAATAACATACTCATGACTAATGCAATGATATTGTGCGTATGAAAATGGTTTTTAGAATGATAATACTATTCCAAGTTGATCTGATTGCCCTATTGGATCAATTTATTTAAGATGTACTGCTAGATGTTCTAAATCTGTAATCCATGTGAAGTTAATGGAGGTAAATGGAGATAAATCATGCCACTGTAGATATAACCTGAAACCTGCAATTCGAGCGATACAACATGCTCTGCACTAGTTAGCTGTATGCAGTATACTACTGTTCCCCCAAAGTTAGTTGCAGGGACATCTGAAGTTGATGAGTATTAGCATCAACCATGCCTGAAGGTAAAGAGAATCTGAATATTGAGAACTAAGCTTGAACAATTTTGGATGGCTTGCATGTTGCTCTTTATGATTGAGGCTCACTGAGCTATTTATCCCTCAACTTCATTGTATTCTTTTCCTTGGATGCATTCATTATGCTATTTGGTACCTCACTGTCTTTTGGGCTGTCGCTTTTACTCTTTTTTGTGTCATTACTTTGCTTCATATTGCACATTCGTTCTTTATCAACTAGCTCCTCCCTTTCCCCCAAGTCTGATATTTTGGTTTCCCCGGTCGCCCTGAGCTGCTCTGATAAAAAACTCTTGGGGTAAAAGCTTACACTGTATATGGCGAACAACACAGAAAACAGTGTACCATTTTTAAAAACAAGGCAGTTTATTCCACAATAGCATGAGAAACCTCCAATGATCTCACTTCTCTTCCATTGGATACTTCATCAGTAGGACTAGTCATGAAACATCTACTTAAGGTGACTCCAACATCTTAATTGCATGACTTTTATCTTCTCTCCATCATTCATTTGTAAAAACTCACAGTTGAATGGGGAAAATGTAGGTAGTTAATTCAAATTTAAGGAAATAAATAAATAGGATAATTTCCAAGATAATGAACCCCAAATTCTAATGATGTAAAATCTTAAGGGTTCTCATCATGTTTCATCTACATGTCATTTCATACATATCGAAGAGAAAGTAAGAGAGAAAATGATGATGCTTTTCAGCATTGCTTAACCCTTTAGCTTTAACTGAGACATGATTGATTGACAGAAAAGGGTGATTTAGGGTTCATATTTAAGTTTTAATGTTAAAGGTAATAAATGGAAATTTCAATGATTATGGAAGAATTTGTGAGGGTTAAACCTCATTAGAATATCTTATTTTTTTGCAAGAATGTGATAAATACTTCGATGAACCCTTCATTCTTTGTTTCATATAAATAATACGTGAAATTAAGATGCAATACAATAGGAAACAACATGAAGATAAGGAGAACTAAGTTTAATTGAAATGAATTACATTTACAAGGGACTTGCAATGGTTTGGTCGAGAGTATCATAACATGCACTTTTTTGTATATTTTGAGCTATAAATTGCATAAAATTATTAGTATTATCCATTTTCATGCGTCATATTTTTTGTCATTTATAATGACTCAAAGTATTATTGAAATCATGGATTTTATTTGATACTAACCCCATTCAACTTCATAGAAGTTAACGCTCTTTTTCTGCTTTTATTTTGATTTCTTGAATGCAAATCAACTAAGCACCAAGTAGGTTTGAATCAGATGATGAATGGCTTGAAGGATGGACTTGGGTTCGCTCATCAAGGGCTTGTCACATGGGCCTAATGGGCCTGAGACAAGCCAATGACTTGAACACATTCAAGCCCATTAAAGATGCATTCATTAGCCTGGAAAAGAGGGAAAATAGTATCCATGGTTGCATCTAGTCCATCCATTCACATCCATATATAGGTTGAAGGACCATCTAATGACTCGTACAGATGCGCACACATAGGCTGGACTTCCAACACCAAGACAGACAGTTGTTGCGAAGGGCACAACGTCTGAAAAAGCTAGAAGAATTAGGCCTAAATATATAAATATAAATATGTGGGCTAGATGGAGGGAAATTTATATCATTTCTCTTTCCCCCACTCTCCACACTTTGGTTGAGAATCCAGCTTAGCCTAGCCTGTTTAAAACCCTCTTCCCTAAACCACTCATTTACCTCATTTTCCCATCAATCCATCCTCAAACTCACTCCACCACACTCCCCCCTCCCCTAACCCTCCTAACCTCACCTTCTGCCAACCATTTAAAGCCTCTTTTATGGAGTTTTTGGATCACGATTCTACTTTGATCGTTATGGACTGGTACCAAACAAGATTTTTAATTAAAAAAAAATTCTAAGCAATGAAAATGGTACCAATCAGAACATTATCATAAAATTGTTCCTTTATGAAGTTAAAAAAATGACATAAAGGAAAATGAAAGATAAAAAAACTTTAAATTTTATATTTAATAAGCAAAAAAAAAGTAATCAGTACACTTCACAAAAAAATAGAAATACACTCGACCATTGTTACCAAACTTTGTCCCCATCATGCATTTTAAATTGCAATCAATTCTCGAGTTTTGCGTAGCCCCTAATCAGGCACTTAAATTACTATATAACTACACTTCTCTATACTTCACAGTCTACAATTTATTATTACATACAAGTAACAGTACAATTTATATTACTGAGAATTATAGTTCCGGATCGTCCGGGACATGGACGATGGATGGGACCGGACAAAGATCATCCCGTTCGACGTCCGGAATCAGTACAGGGACACGGATGGGACGGTTTTTTCTCCCGAGACCTCCGGAAGGTATGATTTTTTCGTCCGAGACCTCCGGATGGGACGATTCTTTCGTCTGAGTGGAGGAAAACCAGCCCGTCCGTTCGTCTCGGGACGAATTTCCATCCCGCTTTTCGTCCAACCTCGCGGACGGGATGATTTTTTCGTCCTAGGACGGTTTTCATCCTGGGATATTCGTCTCAAAGGTGCTGTAAGTGGTCTACGTGGATACCGCATGTACCAAATATGATATTGGCATCCAAATAGACAAACCACTATCGATATATTGGGTACCGGATAAACCAAATACAGACCCGATACCAGAATCCGATATGAGAGCCGTAACGGGCAAATCCCTATATTACCGTTGCCGAGGGGGAGAGAAGACCGCTCTGTAGCGCAAGTTTCTTCCTCCCATGCCTGCGCCGAGAATCCTCGTCAGCGGCGACGTTCTTGGCCAGTTCAATCAGCTCTTCAAGCGAGTTCAATCGGTGGGCAACGGTTCAAATTCTCCGTTTTTTTCCTTTTTTTTCATCAAAATCTTCAAACCCAAGATCTATTTCGCTGTTTTTCTTGTTTTTTTCTTGATGGGTATTGATGGGTTGATCATAATCTTTCCTTCTCTTCAGGTTAATGCCTCGAGCGGCCCTTTCGATGCTCTCTTCTGCGTTGGCCAGTTCTTCCCCAGTTTGATAAATGGAACAGATGAGATTTCAGATTATTTAGAAGGCCGATCTGTAATCCCAATTCCTACTTATTTCATTGGTGATTATGGCGCCGGCGCCGCTAAGTACTTGTTGGCCACCTCTCAGCTTCATAAGAACTTGGGTTTTATCTCTGATGGGCTCAAAGTATGTGATAATCTTTACTGGCTAAGAGGCAGTGGAGTAATTTCCTTCAAGGGTACTGTTGAGATTTATTTTTCTATGATTTTCTTCCTATTTTAGAGTTGTGTTTGATGAGAGAAATGTTTTTTGGGCAGATCTGCGGATTGCTTACTTATCGGGGAGATCTCAGTATAATGATGATGATGTGGGGGCGCTTAGATTGCTGGCTGAAGAACAGCAAATCTTTGATATCTTCCTAACATATCCTTTTTCTTGCTTGCTTTTTCTTATGTTCCTTCTTTAAGTTTGTTTGTTTTAAAATGCCGATGCTTTTATTTGTTTTTCTAGTTGAACCTTCGATAATTTTGTGCTATTTTATTGTAATATTGGAGAAGATGAATAAAAAGGTATTGATTTGATAATTTTCTCCTTCTTCTAAATATTATTGGAAAATGCCTAAAGTTGTTTGCTCTATTATTTCATCCATTGGTTTATTTTTTTTGTTGCCAATGCACCCTCTGCTGTTCCTGTCGAATTAATGATAACCGTAAACTTACAAAAAAGAGTTTAGTCAATGGCACCTTTCCAGAGTTTTATTTAACAAATAAAAATCTGAGGATGAAGAGAGAAACAAAGAGTGTCAGTACAGTGTTAAAGGAAAATTTTGAGAGTAATATTTACTCAAATCTCGAGAATCATTTGTGGGAAAAAGAATAAATAGATTGTCCATTTGCGTTTTGTAATAATAAACCACTGTTTTGACATGTCAGTCATGGAAAAGAATAGTTGAATTGGCCTTGACCCATGATTACTAACGAATGGCCGAGAGGCATTACGAACCGTGCCGATACATCTACTGCCCCGGCAGGCGTTTCTGATCCTGGTTTTGGCAACTCCGTCGTATCAGAGCTGGCCTCAGAGATCAAACCCCGGTGAGTCCCATTGAAGGGCATTAGCTTCTTCCCCTTTAAATGTGTAGCCCTCCGGTTCGGTGGGCAGCAAATGTGTAATGTAGGCATTTTAGTTTGGTTTAGTCGTTGTTCGTCCTTTGGCGGCAGTGCTTCATCGTCCCCGATGTTCTACCATTCCTGGGTTCCAAACCCTCACCTCCTTCATCATCTAAGGATCAAACCTGTCTGCTATGGAATGAAGCTATCGTTCATTTCCTATGATCTTCGTGCACGAGTGCGGAAGTAGCTTCAGAAAAAAAAGAACCTTTAAAAAAATTCGTTTATGTTAGGGTATAAATGTCATAAACTCTTTAATTGGTAGTTAAATGATAAAGCTTTCCCTCAGACACTTTGATATGGTGAAAAATGTCATAAATGGATTTTGCATGTTCTGTATTGTAGGAATATCATTGAGCAATAATTATATTAGAAACAGAGACCTTTTATTCCAATATCTGTTTTCCCTCATATGAGCAAACAAACACGATAAGTTTTATTTAAGATCTCTGTGTCGAGTACCAAAGAAAGAAAAAAACATTCTTTACGATAAAATGCGTTGCTGTGCCAGAGGAAGAACTGCTATACTGATTTGGTATAACTGTGAATACACCTTCGTGATCACTTTTTTGCTTATATCTGTGGGCAGTTATCACTTTGCAGGAACAAATTCCATATTTTATGCTCGGGAACCTTTCTTAAATGATATTGCCAGGCATGTGACTCGCTTTGTGGGTCTTGCTGCTGTTGGAAACAAGAATAAACAGGTAACTTTTCCTCTTTTTCTTTTGAAGAGAACAGGTAATTTTTGCTTCAAGAAAATGATGATTTTTTCTCTAAATGGAAATATATTTCAGAATGTTACGGTAATTCATTTATGGCCATACCTCCACTTTTTATTGTCATTTTTAAACCCTTGTTTCCTCTGAGGGTCTGAGGGTCGACAATAGTGAAGAACTTTTCAGATGTTCAACTGAGTATAGATTAATCTTTGCAAGCATTTGTTAGCAGATAAGTGATGAAATAAATCTATGCTCAATGACACATCACTGTCATGCCCTTTAGGCTATCTAATGGCCCGGCGACGTTTCAAGCATTGATGAATTCAAGGGCATGACAATCAGTTATGGATCAACTTCATAAAGTGCAGTTTCTTGTCATTCTGTCTCTACTCTTCATTGGCTTGACAAGGTAGCACTCATCAAAGAAGTTTTGGTAGACCCCAAATTATCTCACATAATCATTATCTTCCAACGATCCCAGTCAGTTGCATTATTCAATACAAAATGATCTTCTGTTTTATCAGAGGAAATTGATTTTACCAAAGTCGTCTTCCATGATTTCTCTTATCCTTTGAGAGTTTCACGATGCCAATATAGGGGGCATGGCAGGTTCCTTAAAAACATACAAAAGATTTTCGCAACAGCTGTACAGGCAAGGTATGAAGAAGCAAATGCAGTCATATTTTCATATTTAATCCCTGTGGTACTACTTCAACCATTGCCCATTCCCACCCAAATCTGGGAAGATGTCTCCATGAATTTTACAGAAGGGTTGTCCTTATCATATGGATATAATTCTATCATTGTAGTGGTCCACAGACTTTCTAAATACAGCCATTTCCTCACTCTTAAGCATCCCTTTTCGGCTCAGAATGTTGCAGATCTCTTCACGAAAGAAATAGTCCGTCTCCATGGAGTTCCCAATTCCATTATATCCGACCAGGGCAGGGGGTGCACCTGCTCATTCTGATGTGAACTCCAGCTCTGAAGCTCATTTCATTTTACCATCCAGAGTCTGATGGGTTGACAGAAGTTACAGATTGAAGCCTGGAATTCTACCTAAGATGTTTTACATCAGAATGCCCCAAAGCAATGGATCAATTGGCTATCCTGGGAAGAGTATAGCTATGACACCTCATATCATTCTGCCCAAAAGATAACACCCTTTAGGATAGAACTTGCCGAATCACGAAGTAACGTGAGAGGTAACCACCCAAAGGCATGTTGGGCCTTTTGCGTCTAAAGGTTCCACTAAAGATAAAGATTTTTGGATGGCTCTTACTGCGCAAAAGACTTGTGACCCACATCATTGGCACGAGGATGTATCCAGATTTTTTGGCGGCGTGAACTTAATGCACAAGAGGAGACGAGCACTGCAAACAATTATTCTTCGAGTGCCTCTTTGCCCGTTCGATTTGGACCACCCAAGCGTTGCTTGCGGTGAATGCGAAATCAGAGGAGGCCTTCTGAGAGTTCATTCGGAGAAGCAGCCCTAGGAAGGAAGGGGGACCAAGTGATGACAATGCTTTGGGCAATATGGCTTCACCGTAATGGGGTAGAATTTAAATGGAGCAAAGCTTCTATGGACAGGCTCGCCCACGAGGTCAACGGCCTCGTGGCGTCTTGGTTCCCTCAAGGCGTAACCACTTAGAGGAGGGGCTGAGCATGTATGAGTAGAGCTTTAGGGCCCGTCTCACATACCTTTGGGTGGTTACCGCATTGTTGGGTGACCGCTTTAAATCATCTTTCAAAAAAAAACAAAGCGACATGGGAGGATGTTCTCATCATGCAACGTCAGTTTCCCAATTTCCAAATTGAGGACAATTTGGTTCTCGAGGAGGGGATTATTGTTATGACTCGCACATGCAGATTCAAATCACTCGGGAGAGTGGCAATGAAGTGCGAAGAATCGATCTCTATAAATAAATGGAGAGGGTGATACAGAAGGGCATCAAGAAGTCTGGCAGTTTGATCATGGTGCCTGGAAGTGCAGGAGATCCAATCCAGTGGCAGGCTCAACCAATCCTGTTAGGCTGAGTTCTTCTGTCTGATTCTTGTCCGTTGTTCTCCCCCTACATATATGATAAACGTTCATTGAAAACTTACCAAAAGAAGAAAAGAAAGGTCGGGACCCTGGCACGTGCGAACTAATCCCACGTGCGGGATGGTTTGAAATAAGGTGGGAAACGGGCAACTCAAAAGAAGAGGACACAAGGCTATAAATAAGAGGAGAATTCAAGCTGAAGGCATCAATAAAGTGGTACCTGACTTCGTCGACGGAGATCCTCCGGTCAGCACAGTCCTCTCGTCACAGGGAGATCTATCCCCTTTCTCTGCAGATTTCTCTTCGTTCTCTGTTTCTTTCGCGGTTATCCTGTCCGTGGTTATCCAAACCTTGGATCGTGGAAATTTCAATCGTATTATTGTATTGGAGTCCTAGAGACTATTTGAGGATATACATTTTCACTAGATCGATCTCGACGCGATACTCAAGGAGATTTCTTCAGTATTCTAACTGAAGAACAACGCGATACTTGAAGTGTGAGGAATCGATCTCTATAAATAAAGGGAGAGGGTGATACAGAAGGGCATCAAGAAGTTTGGCAGTTTGATCATGGTGCCTGGAAGTGCAGGAGATCCAATCCAGTGGCAGGCTCAACCAATCCTGTTAGGCTGAGTTCTTCTATCTGATTCTTGTCCGTTGTTCTTCCCCTACATATACTATTCCCTTGTATGACATCCAAGACTTTGAGATTATTACTTCGATTGGCTATTCTTGAAGATCTTGACCTGATCCTATTCTCGTTATCTACCTCTCTCTCCAGAAGAGTGTCGGGGCATGTTGGTCTTTTATTGTTATATCGATGCCACTGCCTGTTTTCCCTTTGGAGATCTCTCAGAAATCCCATGATCTTAATGCAAGGCAAGCAGGGAACCATATATATTTTAATTGCTTCCATTGCATAATTTCCCAGTCTAAAATTGTGTAATAAAACAGTTTAATAGATTTAATATTTTTTCAATAATCCTTGGCAGTTTGCTGTCATCGTCTATTACCATTCTAATGAAATAATAATAAGTCTTTTCACATCTTTGAATTCATATACTTTGTTTCAGGTATGTCCCCTATGGAATATGCTTTAGAATAACATTCAATGTTTCATGCCGGGATTATATATGACTGATTGATGTTGAATGCTCTTAGAAATTCCTTCATGCGATATCTCCGACCCCGGCGAAGAATATGTCCCCGGCAGATCTTAACGCAAGACCAGCTGGAACCACTATATCACCATATCTAACTTATGAAGGAAATGATCATCCGAATGCGGCGAAACGAGCGGCGGATGACGAACTTGGTCAGCAATCTTGGCGGTATGATATGCCACAGAAAAGGCAGCGGCAAGCGGGCGGAGACGGTGAAAGACTGTGTTTCAAGTTCACTTCCACGGGTTCATGCCCGAGAGACGGGAAATGCAATTTTCGGCATGACATGGAGGCCAGGGAACAGTATCTGAGAAATGTGTGCTTTGATTTCTTGAACAAGGGAAAATGTGAAAGGGGTCCAGACTGTAAATTCATCCACAGGCTGGCAGAAGAGAGTGACCCAGTTAGATCCAATTCCCAAGGGTGGGTTTATTTATTTATTTTATTTTCTGCCATTTTTCTCTCTCTACTTAATTTAATTTCTGAGCAGATTTTTTTGGGTTCTATCTGACTACCGTTTTCAGTTCATTATTTTTTTTAAAGTTGAGAGAGGGTCTATTTTGTTGGGCATCTGCTGGTTAATCTCTAACAATTCCAAATTTCTGGATTTTATTACCAAAAGAAAGTATTCTAAACTCTTTCTCAGAATTCTTCCAATTTCCCATTTTTCTGTTGAATAGTTTTTTTAAAGTCGAGATAGATTTATCGGATGACTAATCACTACCAAATCCCTGATTTCTGGATTTTTTCACCTAAATAAAGCAGTGTCTAATGAGTTAGAGGACAGCAAGCAATAAACTCGTTATCTCTCTCTGAATTATTCTTCCCTTTTGCATCAACAGTTTTTCCAAGTTCACCAGTTCATTTTCTCGATTTACTCTGATGTTCATCACGAACCAAAAATCACGCTGACATCATATTTCTCCCCGAAAACATATGCACATAATGGCATGACATTTGCTGGGTTCAAAATTCTTGGAATTTCTTGACTTTCAACCAAAAACAAAAGTGATATCTAACAGATTCCTCCTCCTTTGGATGTTATCTAACTGATCATCTCATTCGACTCCGATGTTCGTCGCGGACCAAAATTCTCGGGGGTTCATATATATTTCCAGCCATAAACCTATGTTTGATATCTGATGAGCTGACCTTGTTTGTTGACCCAGGCAGAGGTCAGAGAAAGGCTGCTGGTTCTGCTTGTCAAGCCCAAATGTGGAGTCCCATCTCATCATTTGTGTGGGGGAAAATTACTATTGTGCCCTTGCCAAGGGCCCACTGGTGGAGGACCATGCCCTACTCATCCCTGTTGAGCATTGCCCTAATACCCTTTCTCTCTCATCAGCATCTGATCCTGAGTTAGAGGGATTCAAGATATCCCTCAGAAAGTTCTTCCATAAGCGGCGCAAGGCTGTTATCTTCTTCGAGTTTCTGTTTCGGCGTAGCCCCCATGCCAATCTTCAGGTACCCTAACTCCTTGCTACATATCGTAATTATAATTTTGATCGGTTTAAACACGGTTTAAACACGATACCATTAAGGCTCGGAGACGGACGACGGTTTGAGATGGACGGCGAGGGACTGAACGGGCTTCCGTTCAGCCATCTGTTGTCGGGCTTCTTGTTTCATTCTGCTATTGTCCGCAGAGTTGTAGGGAACGGATGACGGACTGGATGACGAGACATTTAAAGGGTTTTTTGTGCCGTTCCCGTTCTGAGGTCTTGATGGATGACTTATGATGGAATGGATCGGTCCCATTTCGGTTGTCGTCCGTCCATAAGCCATTTATCCTATAAATACTTCTCTTCTCCTCAAAGTCCCTACATCAAGGTTTCTGTCATAACTGTGGTTATGATTTTATGATATTAAAATCATCGTAGACGGACGATGATTTGGGACGGACGGAGAGGGATTGAACGGGCTTCCGTTCAGCCATCTGTTACCAGGCTGGTTGTTTCATTCCGCTCCTGCCTGTGGGTTTTTACAGAATGGATGACGGACTGGGCGCCAAGACAATTAGACAAATTGACCGTCATTTGATAAGGGGATGAGGGCCGGTAAGGGATATGTCCCGTAGCGGCTGTTGTCAGTCCATGAGCCATTTAACCTAAAACTCTGAAAATCACTTCCATAATTGGAACCTATATCAAGGTTTCTATCATAACTGTAATTATGATTTTATGATATTAACAAGTGGATAACTATTTTCAATGCAGGTTGTTCCCGTTCCGTTGTCTAAGGCATCCAACGTGGAACGTGCTTTCGGCTTCGCAGCTAAGAACCTAGGGTTTGAGTATACAGTCACCAAACCTGGTGAGTCAAAACTTATGCTAATCCAAATAATACCGATAATGCTCGTAAGCTCAAGAAATAATTACTTTATTTAGATGCATATATCGCATTTTCCTAGGCCAACAAAAATATGTCGGCAGGTTTTAAATAAATAAGTGGAGAAAATATTAAGCTCCCTTTTTTTTACCAGACAGAGGCATAGACCAGTTTCGTAGCTCCCGTGGCACCATTTCAGAATTATCTCGATGAATCACTATCCCCATTAAAAGTAAATTTGGGAGCTAAAACTTTGAAATTTGGGAGCTAGAACAATGGTTATGCCACATGATCATTATTTTGTCGAAAAGGCAATGATTTAACTAATTATTCTGGATCATGTGGTATAACGACTGTTCTAGTTTAAAAAAAGAGTGAAACAGTCTTGAATAGTGATAAAAACATTCTACCGGACATTAATGGCGGTTAGGCCGCACAATAAATAGTTGAGACTTGATGAATCAAATTAGTTCCATGTTTAAAACCAAAAAAATTAAATATTTGAAGATTATGTGGCATAAACACTGATCTAGTTTAAGAAAAAAAATTAAGAGTCTTCAAAAAAATTATTTAAAGCCAAGCTTTGGGGCAAAATATTCTTCATTTTTTCTGTTATGATTTTCTATGGTGGGGATTGGGCAGGCCATGGTCGTGGTGCAAGAGAAAAATTAAGAGAGCAGTTCGATGGGAGATCGAATTTCTTCTATGTGGAGCTCCCGGACGGCACAATTTTGTCGTATGCAGTGGAGGACGAGGGGAAATTTCCTGTCCAATTTGGGCGCGAGGTACGAAAACTTCTTTCATCCTCTAGGGTTCGGCACTCGTCAACATTAACGTTATCGGCCCTGTTGACTTCGACGATGAGGTTGAAGTAGATAAATTTAGAGCAGTTGGCGAGGACAAAGATGGTGACGAAGTTTTCCTTGACGGTTGACGTTGACGAGGGGGTATCACAGACAGTCTCCATTGTCAACCCCATCAACGTCGGCATCTTCTGTTTCATCATCCTTCTATCAATCTCTCTATTTTTATAGCTACCATTCCTCGTCCCATCATCCCAACTTACCTGAGATCATCTTCTATAACCATTCATCATTCTTCCATCTCAATTAACTAATCTTTTCATCTTGCATCGTCTATGGTTAGAGTAAGAAATGGTACCCATTTCTCTTCTCTTACTGAAACATCGTCTATGGTTAAGTGATCCTTCTCTATCTATGCTGACATCACATACATCATCCCTCCATCTCTCTCTCCAGTTTGGCATATATATGTGTCTCCATCTAACATCTTAGTTGATCATATTTGCTTTATGATCACGTCAAAGATCATTCACGGGGTTTCCATGCAGGTGTTGGCAGGGCTGCTAAATGCGGCCGACAAAGCCGACTGGAGAAACTGCAACATGGACAAGGAAGAGGAATCGCGAATGGCAGAAGGGTTTCGCGACGGATTCGAAGAGTTCCACTCTGTTCGGTGACTGAGTACACCGAGGGAAGGTGCGCCGATTTGACGATGAGGATGTGGCATCAAAAGTTTTCATGTTTCTAGAGAGGGAAAGTTTTGCACTGGGAATTTATATTTTCAAAAGGAAAATTAATGGGGTCGCGTATCAAAGGACCGTATTCTCTCTCTAGAGTACCCACTATAAATATACTCAAAAGAATCAAGTGGCAACAGGTTAAATAATGAAGAGATTGAAGAGAGAAACAGTTATTACTCACTGTCATCTGGAGGCAGTGTTGGGCTCTTGGAACACATAACCTTGGCGTGTAGTTCTTTCAGACTTGCCACGGGGTCGCACAGGCCTGATGGACAGTAAAAACATCACTAGTTAACGTGCCTGTCTACGTGGTACAGAGAAGAGACAGAAATTAAGACAGACAACCCGAGAGAGAGAGAGAGAGAGAGAGAGAGAGAGAGAGAGAGAGAGATGAGTAAACTTATCAGCCACTTGCAAAGGGTGGAAAGCTCAGTATATCTTTGATTCATCAAGTAATTTAGACAGTGGGTTAGAGAGGGAGAGAGATTGGTACAAACTTGTGAGTCTCGAACGAAGGGTGGCGAGCTCAGTAGATCTTTGGTCATCAAGAAATTGAGAGTGGGTTAGAGAGAGAGATTGGTATAAAGTTATGAGTCTCCAGAGAAAGGTGGCAAACTCAGTAGACCTTAGATCTTTGGTCATCAATTAAGTTCGAGAGAGAAAGAAAGAAAAAGAGAGAGATTGGTATAAACTTAGTAATCTCTAGAAATGGTTCACAAGCTGAGTTGATCTTTGGTCACGAAGACAACATAGAATCTAGAGTCAATTTCTCCTAGCTCAGTTTATCCTGGGGTCATCAAGTCTTAACTCTAGTTGGTCAAATAAATAGATTAGTGAGACTAAGTGAGAAGGATAATCAGCCATTGGGGTACTTAAGTGACCTTCAGGATAGGGTGAGGATGAAAGGGACATTGGAAGAAGTGTTGTCAAGAATTCAGAGGACAGTTATTGTATATTTTTAATGAAAAGAAAGTAAAAACAAAACACATTGAAAATCATAATTAGATCCCTTTTCCGTCGGGAAAATTAGAGTAGATTTTATTTCAATTGAAGCCTTGAAGGTGGGATGAGCTAACCTGAGCATTTCGGCATGTCCCAAACAGCAATTGATGTGGGCATGCACCGAGCATCACACATGGCCCGATTATCTTCAAAGTTTACGTCCATCGCAAGCATCCACGATCCGAACGTCACATCTTCGTTATTGAATATCCGCAGGCTACTCAGAGAGAAAAAGTAGTGATTATAATTGGAAACAATAACACAATGAATGAATCTTCAGAAAAGGATTAAAAATACTGTCTTAGTGATCAACCTGCCGTTTCTCGCTTCTGAAAGTGCTGATGCCACATCAGCAGAGATAATGTAGATAGGACCATAGGCGTGCATGAAATACTCGTTACCAATTAAGTGACCGGAACTTTCATACCTGTGGTTCTTGTGGAGGGAAGCGCGTCAATAAGTCTAAAATTCAGAATAACTTAAGCTGAAACCAGAATTTTTCTTCGAGGAAAAGAGATAAAACGAACTCGCCTACCATTTCATCTTTGGATCCGTAACCACTGGCCCTTTCTTCATGCAGCCAATGTAAGTCCTTGGGTGAGGCCTTTCTTTAGCAAGAAGTGTTGCCAGACGGTCTGATGGACAAAAAGCAGGGATTTCAAACACTCCACAGTGATAGACACCTTGATGTAGGTTCCCATCAAGGAAGGGACTTAAATGAGAGGAAGAGAGAAAGAGAGAGAGAGAGAGAGAGAGAGAAAACTGGGATAGAGGAGAGATCAATCGGAGATGAGGAACGGATTGATGGATGATCTGGAGATAGAAAGATGATCACAGGGAAAGGGAATTGCAGGGGTTCAAGGGGGAGGACCTAGAGATGGAGGACGATTCGTTTGCAGCTGGCCTCCAAAGAGGATGTCTGCAACACTACCAGGTAAATGATACCCTTTGGTAGGGCTTGTCATGTCCCGATGACAATGACATGCGATGGACTTTGATGCTGGTGGACAGTTTTCTTCTGACGTCTTCAACATCAACGTCATCGTCATCGTTATCGTCAAACTTCCATAGTTTAAGATGATTTCCACCAATGTCATTGTCCTTATCAGCAATGACATTGACATAATTTTTTTTTAAGACAATGATCTTGACATTTGACCCTTTAGTGAGGAGGGAGTAAGATATTATCAAATAGATATCCTTTTCTCAGAAGAAAGACTGAAGCCTACCAGGCCGCAGATATATGTTGTCGTCAGCTTTTATATAGTATTCAGCTTCGAAAAGCTTGAAAGCAGCTTTAAAGAAGGCATGCCTGCAACATAGGAGCTTCCGTTTAATAAGAAAGCCAGAGAGATGAGAAAATAAAAGAGGTCTTTAGGTCGTACGTCTTGTAGGGTGGTCTGACATTTTTCTCGTCCACATCGATGAAAAGAAAATCGTGGTGTTTCTCTTCCTCTTGCTTGAGTTCCTCCATTTTCCTTAAATCCTTTGTTCGTCCAATGACAAATCTGAAGGCAAGACCCGTAGACTGTTCCAACCTACACCATGGCCAATTGATGGGTGAGACGAAGAAGGAGAAAATTGGAAAACGAAATCGTATTTGAAAGCATTTTACAATGTTTAAAAACCAACGATATATAACTATTTTCCAATGAAGGCAGACTAAATTCCAAGACTAAATTCAAAAGGGAAGATGCGTCCAGAGTGCCAAAAGAAAGTTCAGAGAAGGTGAGTCGAGTCTATTAACCTGATATCCTAATTCATAAAATCATATAATTAAGGAAATTATCTTTAAGCATCTGAAAAGGAAACATGGGTATTTCTGGCATTTTTATGGCGCTACTTTTCAAACAGGAAACCTGCTCATGAATTGAAGAAAATCAAGGAAGAACATGCAACAGCCAGTTCATCAAACAGAGAAAATTCCTTAGCTTTGAATTTATAGAGGAACTCACGCAAGAATCAAACTTTTCCTGGGAATCGGGATCTGGCAGGAACGGGGTACAATGCAAATTGATAAGCAAGAATAATTGTGAGCATCTAACGAGAGAAGACGTATGTCACTGAAATCAATAACAGTACTCCCAATGACGCGACACCTCTCATGAATTAAATCAAGGAAACTCAGACGACTATTTTTTTTCATCAAGCAGAAAATTTCCTAAAATTCACAAAGGGAACTCACACAAAATCGGACCTTCACAGCGATTCCGGATCCGGTGGGAAAGAGGTACAACAGATCGTTAAGCAAGACTATTTGTAAAAAATCTAACGAGAGAATTCTTATACCGCCAGAAACTACAACAAAACTCGCAATGAAACGACGCCGCTCATGAATCACGCAGAACTTCAATCAAAGAAGCACAGAAGACATTTTTCTCCAACAACCAGAAAAACTCCTACACTAACATAAAAAATTTACACAAGAATCAAATCTCTGCAGTGAATCAGGATCCGGCAGGAATGAGGTACAACGCAACTCCTACACTAAGATTATTTGTAACAATATAACGACAGAAGCCGGAACCAATGATCACACAAGACATTTTTCTCCAACAAACAGAAAAATTCCTACACTAGCTCAAAAAATTCACACAAGAATAAAACCTTCGCCGAGAATCCGGATCCGGAAGGAACCAGATACAAAGCAAATCGTTAAGCAAGATTATTTGAGTAAATATAACGACAGACGACGTACAACGCCGCTCATGAATCACGCAGAATTTAAATTAAGGAAGCACAGAAGACATTTTTCTCCAACAAACAGAAAAATTCCTACACTAGCTCAAAAAATTCACACAAGAATCAAACCTTCGCAGCGAATCCGGATCCGGAGTGAACCAGGTACAACGTAAATCTCTAAGCAAGATCATGAATTACTCAGAACTTAAATAAATGAAGCACAGAAGACATTTTTCTCCAACAAACAGAACAATGCCTACGCTAGCTCAAAAATTCACACAAGAATCAAACCTCTGCAGCGAATCCGGATGCGGAGGGAACCAGGTACTACGCAGAGCCGCGCGGCGTCCAGCCGACGAGACCGCCGTCAGAAGGCCAACGAGGCCGACGAGCTTCGGCCGAGGCACGATCTCCCCATCCTTATCGCCGATTCCGAGGGATTTCGATCTGAAAGTCCTCAGCGCGTCCTCCGCGCCTCCGCATCGGACGATCGGCACGATTCTGGGAGGCCGGAGAAGCGCGAACGCCGCCAAAGCGAGGCTTCCGATCCCGAAGAAGAAACACGCCACCGCCATGGCCGTCGCCAGGGAAGCTCCGCCGGCGGCATTTGGACGCGCGACGAGCCTCGTCTTCTTCGCCTTGTCGTCCTTGGAGTAGATCGGAATGCTCGCCGCGGCCGTCGGCATCTCCCTCCGCCTTCTACGCCATTACTCCGCGCTACTAGAAATTGTAAGGAGAGATGTCGAGTCTACTGTGCGCAGGAGTATTTATATTAGTACGTTTGGTCAACCCTTCGCAGTTATATTCAACGGTCAATGGTCAACGGGTCAAAGGATCAATGGTGAAAGGGTCAACGGGTCAAATAGTCAACGGTTTAGCTTTCGTTACATATTTCTTTCCCTCTCCACAATTCTAGCTCCCTCTTTCAAGGTATCTAATTTCCCTCTCAATATATCTCTTTCCCTCTCTACAATTCTAGCTCCGTCTCTCTGCATATCTCTACCAATCTCTTTCCCTCTCTACAATTCTAGCTCCGTCCCTCTGCATATCTCTACCTATCTCCTTCCCTCTCTACAATTCTAGTTCCCTCTCTCTATATACCTCTTTCCCTCTCTCTACATATGGCTTTACCTCTCTAAAATTCTAGCTCCCTCTCTCTAGATATCTCTTTCCTTCTCTGCAAATTAAGTTCTGTCACTCCACATATCCATTTCTCTTTCTACAATTCTAGCTCTCTCTCTACATATCTCTTTCCCTCTCTCTACATATCTCTTTCCCTTTCAACACTTCTAGCTCCCTCTCTCTACATATCTCTTTCCCTCTCTAAAATTCTAGCTCCCTCTCTCTAGATATCTATTCCCCTCTCTGCAAATATAGTTCTGTCTCTCCACATATCTATTTCCCTCTCTTCAATTCTAGCTCCATCTCTCTACAGATCTATCTCCCTCTCAATGATTGTATCTCCCTCTCTCTACATATCTCTTTCCCTCCCAACAATTCTAGCTCCCTCTCTCTACATACCTCTTCATATCTCTTTCCCTCTCTAAAATTCTAGTTCCCTCACTAAAGAATTCTAGAAAAGGGAAAGAGAAATGTAGAGAGAAGGAGCTATAACTGTAGATAGGGAAAGAGCTATGCAGGGAGGGAAATAGATGTATGGGGAGAGGGAACTAAAACTATAGCGAGGGAAAGCTTGGTTGTCTCTACATATCTCTTTCCCTCTTTACAATTATCTAGTGAGGGAACTAGAATGTAGATAGGGAAAAAGATATGCTGGGAAGGGAATATATATAGAGAGAGGAACAATAACTATAGAGAGGGAAATCTTGTTGCTGCATTATTTTCCCACACTCTTCTGGATAAATGATTCCATCTTAACTACACAATCACCTTTGTGGACTTGTTGCATCGGAGTCGAGGAAGTTTGGAACCTTCTTGTTAGAGCCTCATATGTCATTGTCAAAACACAAAATTCCATCTACTTATTATGCGTCTTCGGTATATCATGTCTAAGGACCATCTACAAAAAACTGACATGATTCAACCTAAGCTACATTAGGTTTAATACCATTCAGGATTCTTACCAAAATCACCAATTCAGCTGAACTCTTTCTCCATAGAGCACCCATTAACTATCATTTACGTCTTCATGCTAAAGGCTAATGGCCTCCTATAAGAAATACTCTGTAGTGCTATTATTTCTATATATTTTAATGGCCTTCTGGAGTATCCTCATAATGAGAATATTTAGAGAAATTGTTTAAAGACAAGTGATTGAGCTATAATGATCTCATCATAATTGATAAATTCCTTTGTGTGTATTCATGGATTTCAATTATATGCATTGCACAAGCATTATAATAAATATATTATAAAATTAATTATTCAACAAGATGTAGGATGTGCGATAAGGGCACATATTTCCAACACTTGATTCATTTCTCAATTGTTTAAGTGGCTCTAAGACTTGGGACACCAAGGATATCTTATTGATGATCGGTTATATTTTTATCATAACATATGATAACCTAATCATGAGATTCCAAATAGTCTTATCTCATATGCACTAACAAGTATACAGGGGTGGTTTTGTTAAGATGAGATTGTACGCTTGATAATGTCAAATTGGACCACTAAACTTATGATTTTTCACTTCTTTTTTACCACATATTTTTAGATTTTACTAGGATTATTCCTAAGCTTTATTTTTATATATTTTATTTATTTATTAGACTAACCCCACTGGACTCCTTAGAGTCAAAATGATTTCTCAAATATTCTTAGAGTTTTATTTGAAAAACAGGAGTTTGAGATACGAATGAGATGAAAGCAGAAACCCATGCCATCTGATGGATAATAAGAAGAGGACAAACAAACAGGAAGCCCACTCTCGATGCAAATTCAAACCTCCTTAAGGATTGGGTCAACTAAAGACATGAATTGTGGAACTAACCCACAATTTGAATTTGAATGTCCTGTTTTCAAATGTGGGAAGGAGGGACTTAGATCCAGGCTTAAAATAAAATAAATCTAACCCTCCAAACCCTTCGAGTTAAACCGAGTGGGTGAGAGAGTCATTGCACTTCCATTTAATATATTCTCATCTCTCTTTGTATCTCATCAAGGATTTCTACTGCCAACTTGTTGTTAGAGGCCTAGTGCATCATATTTTTCTGATCCATTATTTTCTAGAAGAGTGTGGGTGAGAGAGCTCAAAGGTGAACAAGATTCATGGAGGAAGAGCCAACATTAAGCCGTTGGGGGAAGTGACACCAAGGTTTGTGAGATTTCTTGAATGTTTGATTTTAATTTCTCGCCTTTTTCTCTAGATAAATGTTCCAATAGATATCCTAGAGTTCAAGCTTTGCAATGCATCAAAGAGCACTAAGAAATTCCTCCTCTAGCAAAAGTTACATCACCTTCAGTCCACTACCCAACGGTTTTCTTCAACCTTAATTTTTATTTCTTGCCATAAAAATTGTTGAAAAATTCCTAAAATCACATTAAATTATTAAAACGTATCTAAAACAAAAAATGTTGATTTCATTTATTTAAAATAGTTTTGGCTAGTTTTCATGTATTTCATTTATTTTCCTCTTTAGAAAGTATTTGAAAATTCAAAAAATATAAAATTACCTAAAAATTATTTTTAAATATATTTAAGATTCAAAAATTACTCTCTCATTACCTTCTCCTTGTGTATTTGACCCTTACTTACCCTATTCTGAGTTAGGAAATTTTTTAAGTATTGTTGAATAAATCAGAGCTTCAAAACAACTTATTTAACCCAGATTATGGTTTATCAATGCCATTATATTAGAGGAAACAGAATGAAGGAAGATGACAAGGTAAAGTCCTTGAAGAAGGTTGTGGAAATATCAAGACATAGGTTTTCTAATGATTTTCCAAATTCATTATAACTAGAATGACCAATTATATTATGAAACGAATGTGTAATTATATTATAACAAGAATGACTAATTAGGGTTTAACAAATTTTCATACTTCCAAATTCATTCTTGGAGAGTTTCAGGATGATATATTCAACTTGGATAACTACCAATTACATATAGGCTTTATGAAAAAGTTGATAAACGATTTTTGTCTTTTGGAACATGTGGTATATCTTTCCAACTCACCAGTTGGTGAATTAACCTATCTGTTGGGTTAAATAAATACATGATTGTGTAAATATATGTTAGATATGTTAATTAGGTTAGCTGACAATAATTTATTGAGAAAATGGAGTCATTAACTAGACTCGTAGATGGGCCTACAAGGTCACTCACATTAATTGAAAAGATTTTTATGAAAATATATGTTAGGTATAAATAAACTAAAAGTCTCATTTGAAAAAGAATCAATTGTCTATATTGATATGTTATTTTATAAAATTTGAGATGTTTTTTGCTTTATTTTTACCTTGGATATAGAATCTTGATACATAAACTTATAAATCATGCATGTCAGCCTGACCTTATGGGAAAACAAGCTAGGAGAAAGTAGGGATGGGAAGTTTGCATTTCGTCTTTGAACGAACACTGTTCGACGACGAATGAACAGATGAAAAATTAGGTTCATGTTTGTGTTCGGTTGTCCGTGATCGTTCGTGAACAAACACGAACGCAACACTTTTTTTAAAACGGTAAAAATGTATGATCAGGGAGATAGAGATAGAGAGAGAGGGAGCAACGGGGAGGGGAGCACGGGAGAGGGGGGGGGGAGCGAGAGAGAGATAGAGAGAAATGAGCGAGGGAGCACGGGGAGGAGAGCACAGGAGGGGGGGGGGGAAGAGAGAGAGAGAGAGAGAGAGAGAGAGAGAGAGAGAGAGAGAGAGAGAGAGAAAGAGAGAAAGAGATAGAGGGAGAGAGAGAGACACAGAGAGAGAGACCGGAGGCAGGGAAAAAGGGGTGGGAAGAGAGAGAAAGAGAGAGAGAGATAGATAGAGAGAGATAGATAGAGAGAGAGAGAGAGGGAGGTGGAGGCCAAAGGGGGGGGGGGAGAGAGAGGGGGGCATGGCCGCACACGGTGCATGGGAGAGGGGGGTGGGGAGAGGGGAGAGGTTCAGGGAGAGAGGGGGGGCACGGGATATGGAGCGGGGAGACTGAGTGAACGAGGGAGGGAGGGAGGGAGTGGAGAGGTTGGGACAACAGAGACGGGAGAGGAGGGCGGGAGAGGGAGAGAGATCCCCGTTCTCTCTCTCTCTCTATTGAAATAATAATAATAATTTATATTGAAAACAACATTGCTTCGGGAATGCCACCTGTTCGCGAACGGTTCGTCTGTTCGCGAACATGGTTATGTCCTATTTGGACTGTTCATGTTCGCGAACAAGCGAAACATTTTTTCCCAACCCTAGGAGAAAGTCAACCAAAAGTAGAAAAAGAAGAAAGAAATAAAGAATTTGCTTGAGGCAAAAAATATTTAAGAGCTTTATTCATCATCACTAATAATGTGACTTTGTTTTTATATCCAGGAATAAATATCATCACTTGGAATAACCAGATCAGATATAAGAAGCTGAAATAATGAAAAAGAGATAACGCCATTAGATAAAGTGCCCTCAAACTATAGTTGATGGACTTGAATCAGTTAAATTCAATTGAGATTAACATTTAAGAAGAGTTCTTTATTCTTTTTAATTTAGTTATTTGAATTGAAGGGGTGAGTTAGATTAGAGTGAGAGTTGGTGGAAAGTTAGAGAAGACTGAAAATGGAAATACGGAAATAATTGTATACTAAAGAAGTGGTATCTCGAGGAATTTTGGTTGCTGAAAATAGGACTTTACACTCGAATTGAGAGAGTTTCACTTTGGTTGATATACAGACACTTAAAAAGAATTTTATCAAGATTCAGAGACCTGGAGCTATTGTAAGTTAGTAGACTCATTGGTTGACATGGAAACGTCTGAAATGAGATCAAAATAGAAGAAAAGAAAATGAGCTTAATCATGAAGGAGCCTTGATTGGTCGACCTTAATCATGGAAGTGGCATCGAACTTAAGGTTGGGAGTCAATGGCCGGCTGGTTGGGGGATGGGTGGCATAAGGAAGATGTAATTGTGCCTGGAGATTGCATTGAACTCACCAAAGAGGCCCATATCAAGCTCAGTGTATCCCGAGGAAAAGTTAATTGTTGACAAGTGCACATTTAACAAAGGGGAACTCTTCTTCAGAGGTGGGCTGCAAAAACCCATTGCAAGTTCTTCCTCTATACAATATTTATTATTGCTCTATTCATCCCATTGGTTGTCTATGAAGAAAGTGAGGTGTGGAGGGGGAAAGACCCAAAGAGGGAGATAAAGAAGAGGGGGAGAAAGGAAAGGAATGTTCATTCATTGCTAGTGGTTATTTACAGTCAATGTACCTATCATCATGATTTTTTTCTACTTTGACATTGACTAGTCAACCAGACCTGACCCAGATCAAACAGCACCAAACTGAAACCATACCAAAATTTAGGTAAGGTTTAGATCTTTGCTAAAATCTGGGACCAAACCAGAACTGTAAAAAAAAAAGTAAGTTTATCATTAGAAGATATTTCCACCTGTATAAATTAATATCTCAGACCCGGATTCCTCTGTCCACCTTTATTATTATTGTTTTTTGTAGGCATATATCTCCAATCTTAGTTTTGTAAAATAACTGATTCACCCATTCTTAGGTTTACCCACCTCTTATAGAGACTAAAATTTTTAAAAGATGATATCAGTGTATAGTAAATAAAAGGTAATTGTTCTAGAATATAAATATTTAGAGATAATGAATGTTTAAAAGAGAGATTGTGCAAGGATAGAGAGATTTATCTTTTAATTTACTAATAAAAGAGAAATTTAGAGATGGTAGAGATTTAAAAAATAATTTAATGTACAAAAGAAAGAAAGCTTTTAGAAGAAATGGTCATATAATAGAAGAGAGAACGTGAGTATAGATCATAAAAGAGAGAATCGTACAATAAGAGAGAGAGAGAGAGAGAGAGAGAGAGAGAGAGAGAGAGAGAGCTAGAGTAAATTTTATGAAAGGGAAACAACAAAAATAAAACAAGAATAAAGCCATCCAAAAAGAACAAATAATAAAATAAGACAGAGGGAGAGAGAACTTTTTTTTTTTAAAGAAAAGAAGTTGATTAAGATTTTAAAAGATAGATTTGTACAATAATGGAGAGGTGAGATGGAACTATAGTAACGCTTTTAGAAGAGAATTGCAACAAAGATCCATCTCCAAAAGACATTAAAAACTCAAAGACTCAACAACCACTCTGAGTGTACCAGTCTGGCCAGCCGGCCCAGTCTGGACCGGATTTCTTTCATGACTCTACAGTCTTTGAGAAGGGGTTTCAAAATTTCCAACAAACAGAGTGAGCCTAAACAGGTATTACAAGGCCCAGCGCAGGCCCGAAGACAACCCAGCTTGGAAACTTTGTCAAGATAAAGACGGTCCGGGCCAAACCGATAACAGTCAATCCCAAGAAGCAATATAAAGAGAACCACAACCAGAATCACTTAAAATTAACATACCCGTTTCGCCCATCTCTCTCTTGTTCTTCTCATAGGGTAGAAAGGTAGATAGAGAAATGTGCCAGCGCCGATGAGGGTGAGGCCAGCCACATAATCAAGCAGCAGGGACTTTCCTCCCATCTTCGATGAAAAATATCGCATTCTCCGGCACCTAAGAACAGATATTGAAATACACGGTGAACTCCCAAGGTTTAAAGATTCATTTCTCATTGGCAAGGCAGTTATCTCTTCTGTTGATGCGTTCACAGAAAGAAAACAAATCAACGAAGAAATGATTAAAAATATAAAATAAATCGTTGCTTTGTAGGACTAGAAAAACATTGAATCATATCGAATGAACTCAATACATCAAGATTTTGAAGTCCCGTTTGTTCATCCACTTTTTTACAAGCGAGGGAAATATCTTTGCTGAAGAAACTCATCGGCATTATGACCCTACGAATTTCAATTTTCCTTTCCCCTTTGACTCATTAAGTCCTTATTTTATCAAACCAAAAATAAAATTGATGAACGACATAATTCAAAGGAGAAATAAAATAATGAGAGTTTTTAGAAGAAACTGACTGCTGGCCAAGTGTCTGTGATGAACTCTACAATATCGAGGGAGATGTCTCCTTGGACATCAATCTGCTCCTTCTCAGTAGGGCCCTGGTACAATCAGACGTCCATAAGCTTAGTATGCATCCTCATCTATCACCCAAAAATAATAAATTAGTATAATCAGAGTGATACCTTGACGACAGAGGCACCGGTGGCAAACCTCTTGCCCAGTTTCTTTGAAGCATCACTTAGTTTTATACCTAGGATTGTATGGCCCATGTCAAAGATCCCACCAAGAATAAGCAGGAAATCATGATAGAGGCAGAAAGCAAGGGGAATTTACTCACTGAAAAGTTCCAGGCCCTTCACAACAGTCACAGATTTGCGCTTATTACGAACAATCTTCTCAATCACGACTTCTTGTTTCTCCTGAGATTCGAAGATTGTGGAAACCAATTGAAATGATTACTAAAAAATGACAATAAACCTGATACAACCGTATACCCTCAGTGGGGATTTCTGTCATTTTACTTGGGGGGGATATTTTAATCTTTTGCCTTTAGTGCAGTTATGCTTAAAATATTTTTACCCACAAGTGTTTACCATCACGCACGACAATGATAAGAGAAGATGACGGAGCTGTCATCGTCATCGCTTCATCGTCAGCTCTCGTCATTCTACCTCTGTTAACCTCACTCAGATGACGACAGATTATGATGAAATTGTTATCTTCATCATCATTTGACCACGGCCAGGAAGACAATGACGATTTTCTCATCATCATTTAAGCTGCGGGCAATGACAATAAGGGCTTTGGGATGACGACGACGATTTTCTTCATCATCCCCACACTAGATAGATTCATCTCCTGTTTTCTTAATTAATTGTTTTCCTTCCCTCTCTCCCCCTTCCTCTCGAATTTCCTCACATCTTCCGACAACAACCTCGGAAGCCAACTCATAAACAGAGTATATTCAATTAATTAAATGCCAGAAAATGTGCGTAGATGAGAAAAGGCAAGGAAATTAGAAAGTACCTTTTTCTTTATTTTACCCCCAGGGAGACGTTTAACTTCTTCTGGCTTTGCTTGCGATTGGCTACCTGAGGGGGATAAGAATAAGCACGCTCATAAAATAAAGATGGATATAGTAAATGAAAAATAGAGTTTGGACAAATAATATTCTTCTGTCTTTTTTTTAAAGAAAAAACAACATTCTTTTCTCATGCCAACTTCTATAATGAAAAGACTGCGAAATCATCTATTCAATTTTAGATAAATGAAAGGATTATTCATCAAAACAGGAATGCTGCGATGGACCATTACACTTTAATTAATGATATAGACGGAAGTCAACAATGTACTAGCAGAGTAATGGCATCAGGCAAAACTTAGCGATCCTTCCATCAGTCATACAGAGAAGGTTCGATCCACACAAAAAGATTAGAAAGATTGAAGTGTTTAGCACCAAGTGGCTGCATTAGGTCTTGAATCCCACGGAAAAACTAAGTCCAGCCAAAGAAATGGATAAGATTGCGGAAGCATGATGAACAGAGAAATAGATGCTCTGTTCAACATGAAAACTAAAACTATTAAGAGACAAATTCTCAAGATATGCTCCGAGGACCCGTCTTATCTAATTTTCTCATTGTAGAAGTCAGTCTTAGCACAGTAACATTGCAATTTTGGAGAGAGGCTAGATTTCGCCAAGGTCAAAATTTGAATACAAAGACAACTTCGTGGAGAAAATCCGACGCCAAAAAACTCTATACAAAACCCAATTAAAGAAAGACCCCAGAAATTCTCTTCCATTTTATATCACTAGAAGTAGGGAAAGACGAATAATAACGCTTAGAATCAATCAATTAAAAGCCCTAAATCTTAAGTGAAGACGTAAATTTAACAAATCCAAATTCAAAACACCTGCAGAATCACTAGAAGCCTCAACACCGACGCCGGGACTAGAACCAGAAATATTCATAGACTGCATCTTCTCAACAGCCTTCTCTGATTCCCTCTCCTTAGCCTCTGCAAAACACGAGATCATCAACAATAAAAAAAAAACAAAATTTACCCATTAAAATAGAAAAAAAAGGCAGCGGATTACCCTTCGTGATGTCGGGATAGACATCGGGGGCGTTTTCTATTAGCCAAGGCTTGCATTTCTCAAAATCCGGGCTGAATTCGCAATACTCTGCCGGCATGCTACACACCTGGCAGTAAAGAACAGATAGTGGCTGGGGCTTCTCCGCCATCACGTTCTTCCTACTCTGATTACTTCACGATCTCCCTATGATTATCTCCCCAGAAGAAGAAAAAAACTATAATCAACTTCCGCTCTTCTGTAGAAATTAACCCTTAGTTCTTTCTTCTGATCAAATATTCTGTTTGGGGAAATTTTGTATATATAGTGATGGCTCTAACGGGCCTTGAGCTTTGGGCCTTGACCCACTAAATTGCTCTAATTAGTGATCTAATTAGGCTTAAATTATATGTTTTACACTGATTAACCTCTGTCATCTGTTCTGTCCACTCCCTGTAATTAGGATTTGACAATGGGGCAGACTCAGATGTTAATGTGAGTCAATGTTGATGTAGCAGATATCATATTTTGGTCCATATTAAACTCGTTATCCTTTGTCATTTGTTACGTCCGTCCCCAGTAATTAGGGTTTACCAATGGTATCCAAACTGATATTAGATATCCTACAAAATTGGGACATATTCAGATGTTAATGTGTGTCAAATGTTGATGTAGAAGATATCATATATTTGTCCTACTCCACACTCATTATCCTTTGTTATATGTTCTCTTGATCCCTTATAATTAGAGTTTGCCTACAATATCTAGACTGAGATTCAATATCCTAATAAATTGGAACGGATTTAGATGTCAATGTGTGTCATTGTTTATGTGGTACATATCAGATTTTGGTCCTTCTTCACACTCCTCATCCTCTGACATCTGATAATCTCGATCATTAAATAATCTCAATTTTACGGTTTTTATATATTAAATAAATATATATGCATATACCAGTACTTACTTAGGAATAGGTAGCTAGCAATGACTATTAAATAAATATATGTATATACCAGTACTTACTTAGGAATATGTAGCTAACAATGACTACAGAGCGTCTCCATTGGGAATGATGATTAAGGATTCAATATTCTGACTATGGTGATTATCAATATGAGAAGAGATAATGACGAGAAGATAATAGGCAAGATAGTGATGTTGAGTCAAACATTGTAGATAGTTATAATTCAAACATGAAATTAGGAAAGAAAAGATGAAATGAAAATAGAATGACGTGAAAAGTTACGTGAGTGAGGTAGAGAATGTGTCGGGTATGATAAGGATCAAGCGAGTGAAAGAGATGATGATGGAGAGACGAGATCATGGGGACCTTAGGAGGTGGTGTGATAGTGAAAAGATGATAGTAAGATCGAATTATGCTACATATGAGAAAGAATAATGTAAGGTGAAGACACTTACCATAGATCCTTGCATTCTGCCACGATCACACCGATTGACGAATGTCGGTATACCCTGTTGGGTTATAGAGGCCTAGATATGGATAAAGAATTCACAACGATTAGCAGCAGAAGACTTTAGCAAAATCGTAATGGCATCAATGAAACATTGAAAAAAAT
Organism: Wolffia australiana; assembly: GCF_029677425.1. Lineage (NCBI taxonomy): Eukaryota > Viridiplantae > Streptophyta > Magnoliopsida > Alismatales > Araceae > Wolffia > Wolffia australiana. The sequence continues at coordinate 15,770,808 of NC_135845.1, forward strand.
CACATGTGCACAGGTCGCATTTGTGATTTCTTTAATCCAGAAGCGAGACGTGTTAAGTTGCTCATGTTTGTAGCCTCTAAATATATCCGCGCAGTCCTCGGCACATCAAATTTTCTCCTTCTCATAGATGAGCCTTGTTCAACCTCCATTGTCGTCATTACATAATCCCAATTGCATTGGGCATGGAGCAGAGCCATGGGGAGAAGAGAAAAGAATGGGAAAGCCCCTCAATAATTCTGGCCTGGGTGAATTTTGTTCAAGGACTTCCCCTATTTATACTGAGTGAGTATTTTTCATACAACCCTCAAAACTTAATTATATCTTCTAACGTCCAAAGACCATTTTCGTGTGGCCCTCTAGGTCCATGTATCAGTCCAATTAACGACTCCAATGACTTAATAACCTTTATTTGTCTTCCAAATTAATTGACTATATCAATATCTAGATTAATTAATGTCGGATCCATTTAACCCAGCTGATAGGTTGAGTTTCCGACACGGGGGGTGCCAAGCTAAACCTCGTGCTCTAGAAGATACAAAGGAGTTTGTATCAACTCACTCATGGAACATGTTCATCAATGGTTACCGTGTCTGTATAGTCTCTCATCCACTTGACACTCTTAGGTTAACTTAGGGTATGGTCAAGTATCAAACCTCAATCGGTCTTCTGAGCTAATACTGATGCATTCAGAGATCATCTTAGAACTTTTCTCAGATATTTCAATGCCTAAGCCAAGGACTTCAACACATCATCTTCCTTGAGCTGTCACCTCTTATACCGAGGGCGGACGATCCCATCTTGACCGCTCAATCATCTTTGTGAAACTCTTGATGCGCCTGAAATAAAACTATTTAGAATCCCCTGATTAAGTACACTTAGATCATTATCAAAGTACAGTTGTATGTCCATAAGACGTCTTTGATGTTTCAAGTCTAAGGACCACTTACACAATTATGACGTGAACCAACTTGATTGACATTTCAATATAATACCATTGAGGGATTCATACAGAACAATTCAATGAACTCTTTTCATTAAAGAGCATTTACTATATATCCTTAGTGTCTCCACACTTAATGGTTACAAAAACGGCCATACTCATCATATGAGTAAAGCTAGATACTTTGATGTCCTTCTCACATATCCTTCGAATATGAATATTTACAACACATGCTTAAAAACTAATGATCTCCATACTATGATCTCATCGTAATTCACTAAGTCAGATCATGTATTCATATACTTCATTATAAGCATCACACATGCACTATAATGAATATGTTCCATTAATGAACATCAAACGAGATGTGGAATGTGTGATTGGCTTGTCAACTACATATATTTCTATCAATCTCCCTATATTTTCTAATGCTTTTTCCCTCACACCCAATGGACCAAGACACACTTGGTGGATCTCAAAAACTCAATATCTTTTAATCAACCTACATGAGTAAGAAGCAAGTTCAATGATGATTTTCACACTGATCATCTGCCTCTATTTATAGATCAGAGGGTATAGATGGAAAAAGGTGGGGGGGGGGGACACGAAGCAACCATGAAAACTTCAAACCCGTGGATCAATCCTAGCCCGATTGAACTCGTAGTTTGAATTTGGAGCAATCCTAGCCCTTAATTTTTCTCTCTCCTCGTCATCAGCACTAACGCTTCCTCTTTTTCTGTTTTGGTTGAACTATCAACTCATCTAGATTCCTCATTGCCTTGTCTTCCACGCTCATGCCTTTAAAAGAATCCATATGTACCTCTAGATTCCCGTTAAGTGAATGATGCGCTGACATGCATCATTCACGATAGGGAAAAAGGAAGATTCCATTTTTAGTCTCTAACATGGCGCATGTTTATGTGTTGTGCATTAGTTTTTTGTCTTTCTCCTTATTTTTAATAATTTGCTCTAGTACACATGCGTGCCATGTGTACTGCTGTACCTTTGACTTTTCTATTATCATTTTTTATATTTTATATTATTGTAAGCATTTATTGCAAAAGGTTTCTTTTTCATTGGTCCATGTCATCCCTTGCAAAAAAACATGTCAGTGCATAATATAATTATTGGCACATTATGGCATCGCAATCTGTGATGCTATAATTGCGCCTTTTGCAATGATTAGCGCAACTAATAGTTGTGGAAGGAAAATTGGTCATCATTTGACAAATCAAATGGCAACATGTGGCTGTTGCATTGCAAATATGTTAATAAACTATTTTAAAATAAAATCTAAGTCATTAAAATATAAATAACATATATTTCAACTTAGAAAATTCATATCTCTTTAAATATATATCCAAAAAAAATAAAAAAATATATATTGCATTCTAAAATTAATATTTTTCAGAATATGAAATCATAAAAATCCAAAAAAATTCACTTAAATCCACAAAAATCTGAATATCAATCCTAAATTAGATTTAAGTCTTTTAAGCTTGATGACATACATCTTTAATTATTTGAATGCATAAAACATGTAAACATCATAGAATTAACCTTGTAATTTGTGTGTTATCAACATCCATTTTGTCCATCCCCGATAATTAGGGTTTGCCTACTATATCCGGGCTTACATTCGATATCCTATAAAATTGGAACATATTCAGATGCCAATTTATATTAAACACATATTGATGTAGCATATATCATATATTGGTCCTACTTTACACTCATCATCATTTGTCATTTGTTACGTCCATCACCTGTAATTAGGGTTTGCCTATGGTATCTAGATGGATATATGATACCCTAAAAAATTGGAATACATAAAGATGTCTATGCCAGTCCAACAACTATTGTTGTATAATATAACACATACGGGTCCTATTTTACACTCATCATTATCTGTCATCAGATCTGTCCATTCCTGGTATTTAGGGTTTTACTATGGTATCCATACTAATATTCAATATCCTAAAAAATTGGATTAGATAAAGATGTCAATGTCACTCCAACAACTGTTATTAAATAGGACATCAAAGGCCAATTATATTTTACACACGTCATCATGTTTTACACTCATATCAGTCAAGAAAATTTAATATAGCCAAATTATATATAGCCATTATGTCTACACTATTGGATATCATATTAGGTTTTGTGGGTTTGATATCAATTTATATCAAAGCTTTAAAGCAAAGAATAATCATAACGCCTCGTGTAGAAATAGATTCCACTCCCTCATGAATTATTGGGGGAGAACCTATACGTTGTTCATGATTTTGGCCTCTAGACATATCCATAAAAATCACTAACAATGGATCTCCTCTTGTACTTGTACAATTATCCTTAAAGATCTAGTTGATATTCACAACATCTAGTCACACTAGGATGAGATATAATGAAGGCACCCAAAGTTCACTTGGATTGGCGCCTAAAATAGGTGTCCCCCCTTATCAACATTTTAGGAACCTAGATATAGATTTTCATCATCATCCTCATCCATTTATCCTATTTTTCCTTCATTTTACATCACTCTCTCTATAATCACCCATTTTTACCATTATATCTCACCATGATCATAGTTTTGTCACTCTAAACCTTTCACAATATCTCTAGTTTCTTCACCTAAATTCAACCGTTTACCCCCTCCAAATCCACATCTCATTTCATCACTATTCAGATCCCTTTCAATTTTAGGGTACATTGTCTGGCTTCCATCACTATTCATCACTATTTTTTTTCTATTTTTAGGGTACACTGTCCGGCTTTGTTATCTGGACAACCAAATTTTGGCTAAGTACGGGTAACACAAGGAGAGCCCTTAACCAAAGGACCCCTCTGATTTGGTGCCCATTCCTGATCCCAAAAGTATTTTTTGTTTATTTTTTAGCAATATATTAAATGAAATAGAAAAATATAGTAATCAGATTTATAATTGTAGTTATTTCAGTCATTAAAAAATTCTAGAAAGATATATATATATATATATTAGTATTATTTATCATTTCAGTCATTTTAGTTTTATTATAAAACAATTAGAATAATCTATAAACGTTGAGAAAATATATTTCTCTTTTCTAAAATTTAATAAATTTAGGGAAAAAATATAAATATTTTAATAATTGTCTTATCATTCTACTAAAATATACATTCTGCATAATCTAAATCCTAAAAATACATTTTTTACTGTAAACTTAATTATTCTATTTACAACCTTAGAAATTTTCTGAAATTGAATTACTGCTTCTCCGTGGATCGGCTTCTTACTTATCTTGTATTATTTAGAGTATTAAGTAGAGAAATCTTCATCAAATATTATTGTTGAAGTCTAAATTGATACAGTGTTAGAAACCACTAAAATTTGAAATCATGTGTGACCTTCTGGGTCCATGTATTAGTCTAGCTAATAAATTTAATGGAACAATACCATATATTGACCGACCTTATTAATTAGTTATATCGACATCTAGATTAATCAATTAATTAATAATATTTTCACCTAATTGATAGGTTTACTTATGAGGTAGGTGGATGCCAAACTACACCTAGTTCTTTAGAAGATACAAAGTAAGACAGATCGTGCGGAGCAATCCAAAAATTCATACACTTGTTTGAATTTTTCGGCCGCACCAAAAACCTTGTGCGATGCCCAGTGAAAATCTGAGCATGAATTTGCATTGCAAGTTGCAAAAATTTGCTCAAATGATTGAGAGAGAGATAATGAGAAGAGCCAGATATATATGTAAGATAAAGAAAGAGAGGGAGAGAGGACCAAGCTACATACTCAAGAGGGAGGGAAGAGTGAACAGGAGAGAGAGAAGAGAGAGAAAGAGAGAGAATAGCGATAGAGAGAGGGAGAGAGAGAAGGGTGACAAAGTGTGAGAAATAGGACAAGGGAGATGAGCGCTAGAGAGTCAGAGGGAGAGAGAAGCAATAGAGAGGGAAGAGCAATAAAGATTGAGAGGGAGAGAGAGGAGTGATAGACAGAGAGAGGGAGGGAGAGAGGAGCAAGCAAGAGTGTGAGAAGAGCGCAAGAGGCAGAGAGAAAAGTGATAGAGAGAGAGAAATAAAAGGGAGAAAGAGGAGCGAGGAATAGAGAGAGAAGAGCACATGAGAGAGAGATAGAAGAGAGATGGAGAGAAAGAAAGAGGGAGAGAGAGAGAGAGAGAGAAAAGCTCGACAGAGAAAGAGAATAGCGATAGAGAGAGAAGAGCATGGGAGTGAGAAAGAAGAGTGATAGAAGTAAGAGGGAGATAGGAGCAATAGAGAGAAAGAGAGAAAGAGAGAAAGAGAGATAGAGAGAGGAGCATGATATCATATATATATATTAAAAAAATATTCTGACACAAGTGCACATTTGCATCGCACAAGCCTCTATGCAAATCACACCAAAATTGCTACAGTCACAACAAGGGTCCTTCCCTAATACAAAGTAGTGTATCAAATCACTAATGCATATCTATCATCATCAATTATCATATACATTGCACACAAGATTCTCGAATGAATTCGGTTATGGTTAATCATCAAACCCTTATCTATCATTTTAATTAGTATTGATGTGTAACATATATTATCAGAGAAACCCTTCTCAAATATCTCCGTAGCATACCTAGGAACTTCAATGCATCATTTTCCTCATGTCATTCAGCTCTCATACCAAGGGCAGACGATCCAATCTTGGTCATCCAATCATCTTTCTATATCAAACCTAAGACTAATTTTAATCAATAGATTGGGGACTCACAAGTCATTGTTAAATTATAAATGTCCATTCTAAAAATGTCAATATGATATCAGGCCTTAGGGCCACGTGATCGTGGCATGAATCAACCTGATTAAAAGTTAGGTATAATGTCATTCAAAGAATCATACATTTTAATTTAGTGAAATATTTTCCTAGATAGCACCTTCAATATCCTTAGTGTATTTATACTTATGGCCACAATATCAGCCATACCTATCATTTAAGTATGAATAGATAGTGATATTCATTTTTGATATGTTGATGTCCATCTCAAGTATCATTTGAATAGGAATACGTACAATACAAGGTGTAAGAATCGATATCATTATTGTATAATCTCATCATAGTTCACTTGGTAAATACATTCGTTTGTGGAATTCAGTATAAACATCAAATGATAAAATAATGAATACAAAATTATTTCAGAGTACTTGAAAATAACATATAAGAGTGATTGGCTTAACATCCACATAGCATATATCACATCAAATATTGGGTATTGGATGCGGAAGGTACTATGGTAATCAATTTCTAATTGGTACTATTTAATTATTTTGACAATTCATCAATCAAGAATCATCATTACAAGATAATCCCAGAACACATCGATGCTTGCTACTTTGTCTACCTATGGATAACAATTCAAAATGTCTGACTCCTAATTATCAAAAGTAGGCAATCACCTAGACCATAGTTAACTTTTATTAGTACACATATACATATAAGTTAATGCATAACTACTTGTACATTTCATTTCTCTACATGGTATACTTATATCTACATAATCAATAATGATCAATTACGAGACATCCAAATACAGTGAATGATATCCTATAAAAATATCCAATATAGTGATCAAAATAACAAAACTATGGAATGCCAACATCAGTCCATATGCCAGTATGAGATATAAAATCATATAATTATAATATCAGCTTAAACTTCCTATAGTTCTCGACCTTTATTGATACCTGATACCAGTATCCACCTCAATATCAATGTCCGATTGCAAAAAACTAATGGCTATGAATGTATGAATATAAGGACATGAATCCGTCTCAGCACCAAACACTACCGACAACGATAGTATCATATCTTGATATTAATATTAATATCCAAAAGCTCTGATTAATATCCATCTCAATTGCCACACGCGTGTATGTACAAGCGACTCGATCGTTGCTTTATTAATGGTACTGCACTAGTGCACTACAGTATCAAGATTGAGCACCTACCGAGATATTACTCAGTGCACTCACCAATTCTCATTCTCGCAGACTCGAATACTCGAGTTCTTCATCCCCCATTCCAATTCCAAGCTAAGTGGTTGGAGCATAAAGACTTTCATAGTATTGTGCACAACCACTAGCATGGAACGATCTCCGCATCGCCTATGGAGTAATACAGTTATAGATTACAAAACCTTAAGTTCCACTTGAAATGGTGGAATTGACATGTATTCGAAGATGTGCATGCCCGAGTTGAGGCACTCAAAATGGAGCTAGATGCTTTTGAGAGACAACTGTAGGATGGTTGGACAGACGAAGCAGGGGAGAGAAAGCTGAGGCTACCTGGGAAGCTTGAGGATGCGATGTGATGACAAGAGATTTTCTACCTCCAAAAATCACGTCTCCAATGGCTGCGAAAAGGTGATAGAAACACACCTTTCTTTCACGCTTTGATTCGCCACAAAGCCCATCCTAATTATACGACCCAACTAGGGATGCATAGTCAGGACCTCGCCCAGCTAGTGACTACTGGTGTTGAATATTATAGCTCGCTCCTTGCCTCACAACCAATTGACGTGAGTGACCAACTCGCTTCCATCCCTCATTTGGTGACCAACCATGAAAATGCATTACTCACAACCCTTCCTACACAAATAGAGATCAAGGAGGTAGTCTCTTCCATGGGTAGGAACAAGGCTCCGGGACCGCATGGATTTTCATTAGAATTCTATATCGCATGTTGGGATATCGTAGGCACAGACTTGGCGCTTGCCATTGATAAGGCTATAAATGATGTGTAAATACGTCGTTAATTGGGCTTTTAGACTTATGCAATAAAATTTATAAATACCCTTAATCACTAAATACAGTGTATAGAGCAAGCAAGGGGTCAAACCACAAGGAGGCAACAAGCAAGAATTTTTATCCAAATTTTAATAAATTAATTCAAGAATGAATTAATTATTCAATCAATAAACCTTAATTATATTTAAATATGTTTTTAATTTATCAAAATGAAGTAAAAACTTAATTTTGATTTTAAATATCTTCGGTCAAAACACCCAAGATAGGATAATTTTAATTATACGATCAGATTAATTCAGATTACTAATTTCCCCAATTATTATTAAATTTTATGACAATTTTTATGAATGAAAATTGGGAATTAATAATCAAGACGGGGGTTTTGAAATTGGACTTCAAGATAGACAAATTTTTCGATGATATTATATATTTAGGTTTTTTATATTGAATTAAATTTTCAAACAATCAATTTTAAAATCTAGAGAGAGAAAATAGACGAATTAACCTAGAGAGAGAAAGTGAAGAATTTGGGGGAAAAATAAAATCCAGCCCTAATTAAAAATCTAAAATTGCATAAATTTTCCAAATCTATTTAAAACTAAAGATTAAAAATTAGATCTTGAATCAGTCCCAAATTGTAATGCTAATTTGATTCAAAACAACTTCTAGGGCATGTACATTTCACCCATGCCAAGGCGTTTTAGAATCCCTCAAGAAGTTCAAAATACAAATCAGAAACTTACAACATTGAATGCAGAATCAAGATCTATCGACTTCCAACGCAACTCTTGTGTCTTTCCAGGACAAATCCTTGGGGAGAGCTTCAAAAAGTGAATTTTGCCTTTTTACAGACCTCTATTTAAATATCCAACTGTATGGATCGTCGAGGGGTGAAAGACAAACATGCCCTCAAAATTTCAGCTCAATCGGACGTCTAGATCTCAAGATATCGCCATTTTACTGGTGTTTAATCTCAACCGTTGGATTAATTTTATCTCTCCTCCAAGAAGGTAGAAAATGGCGTTTACTGATTGGTTGGCGCATTATTTTCTCATTTGCCCCCTTCTTGGATCGCATTTTGACACGTCATTGTGCGCGTCCGCAGCGCGCAATCATTGTAGAATGATTGTTGTGTTTAATCGGCTAGAAAAGCGCCACGTCACCCTGTATTTAAAAAACAGAAAAAGACAAAATAGCTTTGTGTTAGAATTAATGACACGCAATCAATTTCCGCATGCATTTATTGCACGCGGCGAGTCGATTGCAGGCATATATTAAATACGGCGTTCTTTTTATTAAAGCTCATGCGTCAGTAGCTGCGTGCATTTAATGCACGCGGCTTACCGATTGTGGTACGAGGTAGATCACAGTTTAATAAATGCACACGAAGATCGATTCTCCGCGTGCATTTATTGCACAAAAAAGTTTTTAAAAATGAATCTTGCCTTTACTTAGTCGCCAGTGCCACGTTGTCTTTTGGGCAAATCATTCGCTCATTATGGAATTGCGCATTGCGCTGCCATAATGAGCAAATAATGCTCTCTCTCTCCTCTTATAATTATTATTAAAAAATGCATCCAGTTATTCACCCAAATTTTGGGCGAATGACGTGGATGCTACATGGTATAAATGTAAATAAATTATAAAATGCTTTCTTAAAATGTCAAATAAATAGAATATGTTTTATTTAAATTCGTAAAATCATTTCTTGGCTAAATATTGGTCAGAAAATTATTAAAAAATATGGAAAAATTCCATAAAATTAGGAAAACACTTACCAACCTTAGCCAAGTATTTAAAGCCCTGTAAAAAAAAATATTTCTTCAATGTATGAGGTTAAATACCATGTAAAAAATACTAAAAATTAGAAACAACAATAAAATCAAAATGTATATCATTTATCTCCATTTATATATGATAACATGCAAGTATGGTCATTAGAACACATAAATATAATGTTATATTAATCAATTAAACATGTTAATTTGCAAATTATCAACCATCAAGGAGATCTTTACACGCAAAGTCTGACCTCGAAGTTGGAAATCCACTTTCTTGGCGCTAATCCCAAAAGTGGAAAACCCAGCTTCATTTAGAGACTTTTGTCCTATTAGTCTTTGTAATGTATGCAATAAAGTTGCATTAAAGATCATTACAAATCGACTAGGGACCTTCCTTGATAAACTTATCTCACCTGAACAGTGTGGTTTTGTGAAGGGTTGATAGATCTTAGACAATATCATGCTCGTTCACAAATTAGCCCAATCCCTAGACACTCATATTCGAGGCTCGAATGTCATCATCAAACTAGATATGGAGAAGGCTTTTGATCGAGTCGAGTGGAGTTTTCTTACCAGAGTGTTACATCATTTTGGCTTCATTGATGCATTCATTACTCTTGTCCATGCCTACATTGGAGAGAACCACTTCTCCCTTTTGGTGGACGGAAACTCCACTGACTTCTTCACGGCCACGAGAGGTCCAGGGCAAGGTGATCCTATCTCACCCACCCTTTCATATTGATAGAGGAGGTATTTAGTCGATCACTCTCTTGAACGATCGCACATGGCCTCATCCAACCATATTCTATGAGAAGGGGATGCCTGATCCTCTCATACTCCCTATTTGCAGATGATGTTATCCTTTCTTTATTGGCTCTAAAAAATCCATTAAGAAACTTATGAGTTTCCTCATTGTATACGAGCGGGCTTTTGGTCAGCTCGTCAATGTCTCTAAGAGTAGCTTTACCGTTGGTCCGTCTACTATTGTAAAGCGCTCTCAGATTATACAACACTATACCTATACACACGAGGGTGCCTCCCTTTCGACTATCTTGGATGCCCTATCTTTCTCGGATGTGAGAGGCATCATTATTTTGATGCTCTGCATGCCAAATTGAGAAAAAAATTGAGGGATAATGATGGATATTATGTGGCCGTCAAGCCAATAACACTACCATTTTTATTTAAGTTCATTAAATAAAATATTTGCGTTCATTATTATTTGCGTTCCGTGTGATGTCTATAATGAAGTCCATGAATACGTGCAATGACTTAGTGAATTATAATGAGATCATAATAAAGTGATCACTAGTCTTTAAACATGTATTCTAAACATTCTTATTCGATGAATGGTCGAGAAGAACATCGATTATCCTGATAGAAAAGCACTAGCTGATCCTACTTATACGATAAGTATAGCTGATTTTTTGGCTATTAGCATGGCGACACTAAGGACAAATAGTGGGTGCTCTTTGGAGAAAGAGTTCACTGAATTTATCCTTACGAATCCTTGAATGGTATTATACCTAAACATCAATCAGGTTGATTCAAGTCACGGTTGTTAAGTGATCCACTGACATGAGACACCAAGGACATATTGTGAGTGCACAACTACGTTTTGACTATGACTTACGAGCCCTAATCATGGGATTTAAATAAGTTATAGTTCGGATGTAGTAAGAAGCTGACGGAGATGATTGAGTGGTCAAGATGGGATCATTCACCCTCGATATAAGAGGAGATTGGCTCGAGGAAGATGATGAAGAAAAATTCCTGGCCAGGGTAGTGAGGATATTGGAGAACGCATTCTCCAATGATCCCCGTTATCCATCAGTACTAATTGAATGACAGATTAGGGATTGACGATAAACTATATCGTTCGAGAGTCTCGCGTACATGATGGATTATACATATATGGTAACCGATGATGATGAAGGTTCCATGAGAGAGTTTGAAACTACTCACTATCTTCTAGAGCACGAGGTGTAGCTTGGCACCCCATGGGGTGGAAACTTAAATTATTGATTGGGTTAAATCAATCTTTATTTAATTAATCTATATGTTGATATATTTAATTAATAATCTTGGTCAATTGATAGCGCAGCACCAGCAGCAGCCCCCGAAACGTCTTTGGAGACGTCACCGTCGTCCTCGACAGCGCCAACCGTACGTGTTCAGCCCGCTCGGCAAGCCAAGGCGACAGTACGCACGCCCGGATTCAAGTATCCCGGGTAACAGATACCTTTATCTTCGTCTTTACGTCTTTGTTTTGTTCGTTGTTCTTAGTCCTGGTCTTCGTCGTGCGTCGTTGTCTCACGCGTCATGATCTTGTGTAAGGAGGGAGGTTCGACCTTATAAGGATTTCCCCTCCCCCCTCCCTGTTCTCGTCTTGGTTTTCCTTGGTCTTCCACTCTGTTTTCATGTCCTTAGGTCATAGGTCTGTTTGATTCAGTTTCAGGGTGGTTTTGGTCTAAGGGCCCCCATACTCCCCCTATATAAGGGAAGGATGGGTGCCCTAAACAACATCCATCGTTGCATTTTGAAGAAAGGTTTTTTTCACATTGAGACTAGGGTTACGACCCAGGAAGAAGAAGGGAGGAATAAGGAGGAAGCAGGAGAAGAAGGGAAGAAGGAGGAGAGCGTACCTGGAGGCGTCCGCCGCCGCCGCTCGCGCCCGTCGCGCTTGAGTCGCCGCCGCCGATGAGAGCTCCTGCCAGGAACTCAGGCCGCTGACTCCGCCCCGTTGCACTAAGAGTTGCCACCACTGAGGCGAACGTTACACCAACGGAGGTGCCGCCAACCCCCTTGCCACCTCCGCGACGGAAGGCTACCCTGCAATGCCCGCGTGCCTTGCCGGTATGCCCTCACTGTCGGCCTGTTCCCGCAGTCGGTGCAACCGTTGTGCCCGTTCCCCGAACGCGGTGCTCCGCGCCCTCGCGCCCTGCGCCCCCACGCCACGTGCGACACCACCCCGACGAGCCTACCGCTCACGGCGAGCCCCACATTCTGCGCTTGGCCCTCGCAGCCGGTCCCTCTGAGTCCCCGTGCCACGAGCTCGGGCCCTCTCTCCTGCACCGACTTATGTCGGTGTTGGTTAAATCGGTGTTGGTGCACTCGACCCCGTCGTGACCGCTCGCCGCGCCGGTCAGTCTGCCTCCACTACGCAGTTCCGTTACGCTGCACCTTCTGCGCATTTTCCCCCGGCCGCACCTCGGCCACTCGCGGCGCCGCGCCATCCTGTGCCTGCGCACCACCCGACGCGTCATGCGCACAGCGTGTCACTGGATGACAGCAGCCAGATCCACCTCACCGACCTGCAGCCTCGTCTGCACCTCGGCGACTATCCGTCCCCGGGTTGACCATCGCCCACGTCCCTCCGGTCCTACTAACGCATCAGGTGACCCCTGCACGAGACAAGGTAGACCCTCCGCCCTCGCCGAGGTACGCCGTGCTGTCCCGTCCTTTATTTCTTGCAGTACGTTTTCGTTTGCCTCCACCGCGCTCGGGATAGACGTAGGTGAGTGTGACAGGCCGAGTGAAAATTACGTGCAATTGAGCGTCTTACCTGGTTTGGTACGAGTCGGGTTCGCCCGTCACGTGCGAGCACCCTCCAACGGGAGACATCCCGTTCGGCACCATAGCAACCTCGTCCGTCCGGACGAGGGTCAGGAGGTCTACTCCCCCGCCTCTAGGCGACCTCGTCGCTACCCGGAGGTTGACACCCTTTTGCTTGTCGGCGGCTGCACGTACGAAACCCCTACCCGGTGCATTTCATCATAGGTCTTCCCCGTAGGATACCCGTGCCGGACGACTACCCCGAGTAGACGTCGAGCACCGACGCCTCGACACCGAGCCCCATTCCTCAGTGACGGCAAGCACTCGTCCCCGACGCTGTCCTGCATCATCAATAAATGCTATTGGACCATTAAAGTTATTAACTAGAATGATACATGGGCCTAGAGGGTCCCGCGCATAAGGTCATAAGGGCATTGGTGGATATATTTTACTTTGGAAGATTTTTGAGAAAAAAACCTTAATGAAGTATAAAGAGGGAAAGGGGTCTCATTTTAAGCACCCATGCTAGCCTGTTTTGAGAGCCCCCTCCTTTCTTCATTCTCTACATCAACCAAGGAGAGAGTCTCCAAGAACAGTTGAAGAGGAAGAGGTGGAGATCCAAGCATCGAGTGATCACGTGGATACGTCTAGAGGTCAGACGCGTGAACGGCTTTGAAATGATCTCATAGTGAGCATGTCAAGGGGGGAATAAGTTTCCCAAAAAGGTACACTCAATATTTTGTTTTAAAGATCGATTGTGAATCAATCGACAAGCTTTCACATCCATGGAAAGTGTTTTCCATGTACAAACCAAGGCACCAAATCCAACATATGGAAATTTCATTTTCTATACCCTAGAGGACGTATCCAACTTATTTGACACGCTTCATGAGTATTATGCTGCATACCCTTATGGTCCATTCACTATCTCTAACACTCCGCTTTGTGGAACGATTGTGCACACGTTTCTTATCGTCCGATTACCTCGAGGGAGATAGTCGCCACCACTGGGTTTCTTGGGAGAAAGTTTGTCGGCCGATGGACGAGGGGGGTCTAGGGATCAAACACCTTCTAGACGTCCAATACATACTTCAAAAGAAGCTCGTGTGGCGTATGCGTACCACGCACTCCCCATTGGGGAGATTTGTCTCATTGAAGTATACTGAGTGGGCTTGTAGAGAGATGGATATCCGGAGTTATCTCAAGTGGTGGACTTGGCAGCTGCATTGGCTTGAGATAGCCAAGATCACATGTTGGCATGTCGGCCAAGGTGCGATTAGAGCCTGGTATGGTACATGGCTCACTAATGCACCTCTACCCCGTCATCCCCACTTCAAGCCCATCACCTTAAATTGACTGTGGCGTAACTATTCCTCGACGACCTATGCCACCTTTGGAAGCAACATGGCCTTCCCATCGACATGTTACCCTGGGCCCTGAGTACTCCCATCATGCCCCCTCAAGATCGTCCTATTTGGACGCTTACCCTTGATGGGTCATTCTCCTGCCCGCTCTTCTCGGGAGCATTTCTGTGAGAAACCCCACCTAGCACTAGGTCGTCGAATATGGCATCCGATGATCATTACTCGTGTCTCCTTCTTCCTCTGGAGAATCTTGCATTGTGGCCTCCCGACTGATGATCGAGTGACCCGTATTAGTCAATCTCTCAATTTGTGTTGCCATTGTTGTCCCACATCTTCCCAGCCTGATACTATGGAGCACCTTTTCTTCCAAAGTGAGACATCTCTAGATTGTCGGCACCTTTTCTTCATTTGGTGTCCATTCTTAGGTGCCTCCTCTACTCTGACATCGTTATAATATTTTGGCAAGATGTATCTCTTGCCAACACGCTCCAAACGAAGCCCCATCCTACACGTCATCATAGCTTACTTACTATGGGAGATTTGGAAAGGGTGAAATTCTTCTTGTTTTGCAAGAACTCCCATGCGTGCCTTGGATATCATCGGACGAGTCAAGCAATGGATATGGTGTACACACCACCTCTTACCACCTCGTGCCTGCAACTGAGCCCCAACTTGCGACCTCCTTCGATCTTGAAGTATTCCTGTGACCCTCGCCCCCATCCGCATTCGGCTACAGATTGTTCTTTGGCACACACTACCAATCGACATTCTTAAGTTAAATGTGGATGGTGTAGCCAAAGGGAACCTGGGGCCAGTAAGGGGAGGTGGTATCCTACGGGTTCATAAAGGTAGTATTCTCTTTGCTTTCTCCTATTTTTACAACATACAAACTTATATAGTAGTCGAGGCTCTAGCGATACGTGATGGTTTACTCTGCTATTGATAAGCCTAAAATTTGCGGTGTTTTAATCCCTAATTTGTCGTTGTTTGATTAGGCTTATGCAATGAAATTTATAATTCCTTTCTCAATTTAGATTTTAGTAAAATGATGAGTAAGGAGTCGAACCCTAGAGAGGCAGTCTGCAAGAATTTCTGAGTCAATTAGTGAATTTAAGTGGAATTTCAATGTAAGAGACTTGAAGAGAGAGAAATTTAAGAGAGTTTATGAAATTTTTAGGATTAAGGTATTGAATGAGAGAATTTTTGAATGAAATTTTGTGTGGAAGTTCAGATTGATGAGAATTAAAGAATTGAAACTTGAATTTTGAATTTTAGAGAGAGAAAGTGAAAGTTTAATCTAGAGAGAGAAAGTGCATGAAATTTGGGGATTTTTTGTCTAAACAGTCAGATCTGTCAAAAATGACAGATCTAACTGATAGAAAATGTTGAATTATGATTAGATCTAACTCCTAAGATAGAATTTTTGGTTTCTAACCAAAGATCCTCTGCTTCTCTCTAAAAATTCATGAATCTAGGGCATATACCTTTCGCCTATGCCTTGGCGTGTTAGAACTTCAAGAAATCACGAATCTGAAGAGGTATGAAGACTTACAAGACTTTGGAGAGGCCCCAATCCGGATCTGAACTGTTGAAATAAGTTGTGTCCTCCAGGCCAATTGTATTGGAGCTCCAAATCAAAGTTCAAATTTCGCCACCTTCCTGAGCCCAATTTATAGTGTTCTTGGCTCAGAAAGGTGGTTACGAATATTACAAACAAACCCTGAAAATTTCAGGTCATTTGGAAATCAGGATGAAAAGTTATGATTTTTTGAAGTTTTTAGGCTTGATTTTCTCTCTCCTCTGGTCGAACGGTTAGAGAATCCACGTGGCGCGCTCTGATTGGCTGCACGTTTTTTCTTTTCTCAAGCGCTAAAGCGCCAAAATTCGCCACGTACCCCCCTGAAAAATGCCCTTAAAAGTCCGAAAATTGGATAAATACGCCTGTGATCAATTAAAAAAATCCGAGAGTGATTTTTTCAATGAATTAAATATATTTTTGGCTCTAAATCACTCCAAAAAAATCTGAAAAAATCAGGAAAAATCAGAAAAGTTATTAGAAAACATTTCCAATTGAAATAAATTCATTAGAAAATATATTTCTACTTTAAAAATCATTTTTCCTAAAAATAAAATCCAGAAAATTGTGCATAATTAATTAAAAGTTCATGAAATTATATAAAATCAAATTTTTTAGAAATTGCTTATCTTTTTAATATGATAACATGCAATATGGATCTTTTAGATAAAAATTTCTTATAAAATCCCTGATTTTGCATGATAAAATTGCATGTTATCATACCCCCCTACTTAAACATTGCTAGTCCCTTAGCAATGACATTTAACTCTCTTTGACATTCCTTGTTTATCCATGAAAATAGGAATAAATGTGCATGAAGTGTTTCGAGTATCAATCACATATTGAGAAGAAAGTAACCATGAAAATTAGGCATTAACCTTCGTAGGAATGCAAGGATCAAATCTTTATCATCAAAAGATAACTAATCAAATCAGGGAAATATCCGAGACTCCTTATGTCTAGATTCACTAAGATGATTCAAGGCCATCATTAGAAGAAAGGAAGATTTTGAAAATTAATTCCTCTCCTAGATTTTGGACTTTTATTTCCTTAGGCTATAAAAGATTTAGGGCAAGGTGCTTGTCTCATTTCTACAAAATTGCAGTTTTTGGAAAAATTCTTTCAAAATTCTCACTTAGCTAGTTATGGGGCACTTATTTGCGGCTGAGCCACTTATTTTAATGTACATGTGCCATTGCAACTAACCCACTCTTTTTTTTGTTGCAATTGTAGCTTTGACAGCGTAGTTCCCTTGAAGATTTTCACCTTTTGGGGTTTATTACGTCCTTTTGTCTAGGGGGGAAGGAATGACTTGGTCAAGCTAGAGTGTTTTTGAAATAGAATTTTTATGAACCTTGAAGTCTTAGTGGTTTACCAAACCTTCAGGAATCTCAAGGATTTCTCACCCATTTCAAAAAGTTATCTCAACAACTTAGAAATGACTCCCACATTGCCTAAAATCATAATTTATTCCTCCTTAGCATGCTCATGATCCGCTTGAAAAGCCTAACTTCTCTACACATATTCTTATGTCAAGAATAAAAAAGTTCTATCAAAGTTGGGTTATGGTTGATTACAATCGAAGAAGCATCTACCTCACCACTAGGTAAAAAAAATATGAATTATTCCTCTCTACTAGTCATTCATGGTCATAAATGCAGAGAAAAAAATCGAGTGGTAGGAGTTGCAAACAGTAAGTGGAAGATATTTCTCAATTGCTTATCACTTAAAAGCAAGGAAAACAAATAAAGCAAGCAACATGCCAACACAAGGGAGTAATCCCTTCAAAAAAATTTTGCTTCATTCTTGCAATTGAGATAAAAAATAATTGAGAAAAGCGAATATATTCCCAAAGTAATTAGAAATAGTGATCTTACCCATTTAATAAGGTTTTCTAACCCCTCTCTCCCCTACTTGGATGATGCAATGTCCTCATGCATGAATAAGAATTTAAATTTCATAAGGTAGGGGTTAGAAATTTCAAACCGACGAAGGGGACATTTCTGACAAATCCAAGGCGTACTAGATGTTTTTTCTGCTGAGATTGATCTTCCTGTCCAAATCAGATGACTGGGGAGATTTTAAGTATAAAATGATCAAGCTGAAAAAATTAATCCAAAAACATGCAATGGAATTATTTTTCTATATATATATATATTTTTTTTTTTTTATTTATTTTGCTTTTTAAAGTGTGATGGAATTCTCCAAAAGACTAACAGATGGTGGTTCAGGCACTTCAAGCTCCACATATGGTTTTAATCTCTGTCCATTCACCTTAGATGTTTCACCTGTTTTTGGATCCAAAATCATAACAGCACCATTATCAAACAGAGTGTCGATAACATAAGGTCCATCCCACCTTGATTTAAGTTTCCCTGGAAAGAGTTTTAACCTAGAATTATAAAGCCATACCTTCTGTCCAACAAAGAGTTGCTTATTGCTAATCATCTTATCATGAAAATTTTTCATCTTCTCTTTGTAGATCTTCGAATTCATATACGCTTCATTCCGTAACTCTTGGAGTTCATGAATCTGCAAAAGACGATTCTTCCCTGCAATATCTTGAGCAAGATTAAGCTTCTTAATAGCCCAAAAGGCTCTATGCTCTATCTCCACAGGAAGATGACACATTTTCCCATAAACTAACCTATAAGGTGACATCCCTAGAGGTGTCTTATAAGCAGTCCTATAGGCCCATAAAGCATCATCTAATTTGATAGACCAGTCTTTACCACTAGGGTTAACAATTTTTAAGGATATTTTTGATCTCCCTATTTGTATTTTCAACTTGTCCATTTGCTTGAGGGTGATATGGGGTAGTCACTCTATGATGAACCCCATATTTTTTAAAGAGATTTCTTAAATGGACATTGTTGAAATGACTACCACCATCACTAATAATTGCTTTAGGAAATCCAAATCTGCAAAATATATGACGTTGAATAAAAGTTAATACCACCTTATGATCATTTGACCTTGTAGGAATGGCTTCCACCCATCTTGAGAAGTAGTCAACTCCCACTAAGATGTACTCATACCCATTGGAGTTTGGGAATGGCCCCATAAAGTCGATTCCCCAAAGATCAAACAGTTCAACCTCAATGATGGGCTGAAGTGGCATTCTGTCTTTACTCTTGATATTCACTGCAGCTTGGCACTTCAAACAACTTGAACAAAATTTAAATGCATCTTTGAAAAGATTAGGCCAGAAAAATCCGCTATTTAAAACCTTAAGTGCGGTTATCTTATGAGCATAATGTCCCCCACATAAGGATGAATGACATGCTTCTAAAATATGAATTTGTTCTTCTTCTGGCACACACCTTCTAAACACATCATCCACACCAAGTTTGAATAATTCAGGCTCATCATAGTAGTAGTATTGTATATCCTTAAAAAATTGTTTTCTATCATAAAAATCCCAATCTTCAGGTAGTAAACCAGTCACTAAATAATTCACTATATGAGCATACCAAGGAAGCTTTTTAAACTCTACTGACAAAATATGCTCATCAGGAAAAGAATCATTGATTGGAATTTCATCACTAGAGCGTAATCTCGATAAATGATCGGCTACTAAGTTCTCACGTCCAGGTTTATCTTTAATCTCTATGTCAAATTCTTGTAAAAGGAGAATCCATCTAATTAACCTAGGTTTTGTTTCTTTTTTATTAAGCAAAAATTTTAAAGCAGAATGGTCAGAAAAAACTGTTATTTTACTACCTAGGATATAAGATCGGAATTTTTCAAGGGCAAATACTATAGCAAGCAGTTCTTTTTCAGTTGTAGTGTAATTTACCTGAGCCTCATTTAGTGTTTTGCTTGCATAGTATATCACTACTGGCTTCTTTTCAATTCTCTGTCCCAGCACAGCTCCCACGGCAAAGTCGGATGCATCGCACATTATTTCAAAAGGGAAGTTCCAATTTGGTGCTTGGAGTATAGGTGCTTGAGCTAGTGCTTCCTTAATCTGCAAAAAGCATTTTTAGCATTATCATCAAATGTAAATTCAGCATTTTTAGAAGTGAGTTGAGTTAGAGGTTTTGCTATTTTTGAAGTTTGGAATGAATCTCCTATAGAAGCCAGCATGCCCAAGAAATCCCTAAGTTCTTTGAGTGTTGTGGGCAGGGCTAGGTTCTGAGCTTTGTCCACTTGTGCCCTGTCCACTTTGATTCCATTTTTGCTGATGTGATGGCCCAGCACTATCCCTTCCTTTACCATGAAATGGGACTTCTCCCAATTTAACACCAGGTTGTTCTTGGCACAAATCTGCAAAACTCTTTCAAGATTACTCAAGCAATCGTCAAAAGATGACCCAAAAACAGAAAAATCATCCATAAAAACTTCTAAACCATTGCCAATTAAGTCAGAAAACATGGCTGTCATGCATCTTTGAAAAGTTGCTGGTGCATTGCATAACCCAAAAGGCATTCTTCTAAATGCAAAAGTTCCTACTGGGCATGTAAAAGTTGTTTTTCTTGATCAAGTTCATCAATTTCGATTTGATTATAACCCGAATATCCATCAAGAAAACAATAATATTCATGTCCAGCTAATCTTTCTAAAATTTGATCAATAAATGGCAATGGGTAATGATCTTTCTTTGTGACAGCATTCAATTTCCTATAATCTATACATATTCTCCAACTAGAGGCAACTCTTGTTTGCACTTCTTCACCTTTGTCATTTTTACAACGGTTAACCCGTTTTCTTTGGCACCACATGAATTGGGCTAACCCATGGGCTGTCTGATATAGCATAAATGAATCCAGCATCTAGCCATTTCATGATTTCTGTCTTAACAATTTCAGCCATAATTGGGTTAAGTTTCCTTTATGTTGCCTTATAGACTTAGAATTTTCTTCCAAGAAAATTCTATGTCTACAAGTATTTGGGTTGATACCCTTAATATCACTTAACCTCCATCCAAGAGCATGATCATGGCTTGATAAAGAAGTGAATAATTTCTTTTCTTCATCAGCTGAAAGGGATGATGATATTATTACAGGTTTACTATTACCTTGCTCTAAAAAATAATATTTTAGGCATGAAGGTAATGGTTTCAATTCAATTTCAGAATGCAACCCTAATGGTGAGATGCTTGAATTATTAGAATGCAAAAACTGCAAATCACTATCAACAAGAAATACTTCTTCTATACCTTGATTCAAATCATCAAAATAATACCCGCCATTCTCAAAATCATCATAAGGTGAACACAAATCATGGAAAGGTAAATTATCCTCTATTTTCTCATCCTCCACTAACTCAACAAAACAAATGTCATTCCTAGTATCCCGGGGACCTTTCATTAGTTTTGGAATTGAAATCTCAATAGTTTCATTTCCTACTTTCATGGTGACCACTCCTGTATCAAAATCGGCATTAACTCTTGCGGTGGCTAAAAAAGGTCTTCCCAAAATTATAGGAGCATGACAAAGTTTTCCTACTATTTGAATATCTACAACAATAAAATCCACTGGGAATTTATATCCAGCAACCTGTACAATCACATCTTCCACTACCCCATATGGTTCTCTAATTGATCCATCCGCCAATTGTAACTCAATCGCAATCGGCTCTAAATCTCCAAATTTAAATTTATCATATAAGGCTTTTGGCATTATATTGACACTAGCACCAGTATCTAATAATGATTTACTAAATACTAGTCCTCCTATCTCACATTTAATCAAAGGAGCTCCTGGATCTTTCTTCTTTATGGGAATATTTATGAAATGACCGCACTTATGGTTTCGGATAATTGTATCCTTGTCTTTTCCTAGTAGGAGTGCATAGTTCCTTAACATATTTTGCATATGCAGGAATATGCTGGATGGCTTCAGTTATGGGTATAGTGATGGTAGCATTCTTGAATAACTCAATCAAATTGTCATTAGTGGGTTTTGCTTAGAAGATTTCAATGCACTAGGAAAAGGTATTGGTGGAGCATAGGCCTTGGGGTTAGGATCTAATGTCTTCTTTTCCTCTCTCTCACCTGTGTTCTGTCCTCCAATTTCTTCATCCTCCTCGTTTTCTTGATCATCTTCAACCACTAAATTATCACCCGCTAATTTATCATCATCCACTTTTTCTATGATTTTTCCATTCCTAAGTTTAGATATTGCATTCACTTTTTCCCTATTAGCATTTATTTCTAGGGGTCATGTGTAGATTCATAAAAGGAATCAGAAAATGTGCTATTGGAACTATCATTATCAATAATAGAAGAGATATTTCTAGGATTAATAAGAGGTTGAGTAGGAAGTTGACCTGAATTTTCCATCTTAGGAATTGTTTCTTCTATAGTACCTTGAGTTCTCATGTTGGCTGGATTCCATCTAGCTTCTTGATTTCTTTCTAGCAACTCCATCCTTCTCATCATGAGTTGCCTTTCTTCTTCATATCTCTTTTCCCTTGCTTCATTATCCACCTGCATTTTTTTCAACATTTCTATTATAGAGGCGTTATTTTGATCAAAACCTTGATTTTGTTGAGATTGATAGGGCTGGTAATTGTTCATGGTATGATCTTGATTTTGAGGAGGTAGTCTGGGCTTGAACTGTTGCCTCTGTTGGTATGGATTACTGTTTCCATTGCTCCATTGTTGCTGCCCAAATGATGATTTTTGTTGCCATTGAGATGGCCCTGCTTGCTGTCCTCCTACAACATTCAAATCTTCTAATTGTGAAGGGTTAGTATAATCCAAATTAGAACTTGACCCACCCTGATGAGGCAACCCAACACTATTAACTGATTGAACTTGCTTAAAAGGAGCCAAAGCATCACTTAAAATACACTTAAAATTTTCAGCAATATCCACTAATGATTCTTTCATTTCTCTTTCAAGTTTTTCAATCCTTTTTTCATTGTCCATACCTTTTGCTTCAAGAATTCCACCTCGTTTCCCAGGTGTATCTCTGGCATTGTATGTGCAACTTTGCCTAAATGCCCAATCCTCCACAAGATCCTCCAAGATCTTAAAGGATTGATCTGCCCTAGTGTTAATGAAACTACCTCCACTAGCTATATCTATCAATTGTTTATCTTGATAGTCTAATCCCCCATAGAAGATTTGTGCTAACTCATAATCAGGGATTCCATGATGAGGACACTTTCTGATTAATGATATAAAGCGTTCCCAAGCTTCACCTAAAGTGTCATTTCCTTGACAGAAATCTCTTATAGCTTTCTTTAATGCATTAGTTTTACCATATGAAAAATATTTATTAAGAAAGCATGATTGTAATTCATTCCATGATTTAAATTCTTTACCAGTCCCCATGAACCACTCATGAGCTCTTTCCTTTAATGCAAATTGGAAGAGTTGGAGCTTGATAAAGTCATGCGGTACACCTGCAAAATGGTAAGCTCCACAAAAATTAGAAAAACGATCCAAAAAATTATAAGGCTCTTCCGTGATAAAACCATGAAAAGTGGGCAATTGATTGATCATTGCAGGATCCACTTTGAAATTAGCATTTCCAGGCAGTGAAGCTGAAATTCTAGTGAAGGCTCTGTACTCTTTGGGAGCAGCCATCTCCATTAAAGTTCTTCCTCCTTGATCCACATTTTCTTCTTTTTCGTCTTCCAATACTCTTCTTCTTTCGTCTTCCATTTCGTCTTCGAATGTCACCTTCGTCTTCCCTCTGCTGCTTTGCTGTTCAATGTCCTCCACTAACTAAGGTAGAAGAGATCTTCTACCGTTCATGTAACAGAAACTCAAAAGAAACTGTTAACCTTCCAGTGAACTCAAAAGAATTTAAAAGAATAGCACAAATCTTTAGAATTGACAATTAATATCAAGAAAATGAATGAATCTTGAAAAAAATTTTAAACTCAATTGACTATTTCAGACAGTTCAGAAACAGAGTTCCTCTGTATCAGAATTGTCTCAGAAATCTTGTAATCACTGTGCCTCGGCAATGGCGCCATTTGATAAGCCTAAAATTTATGTGTTTTAATCCCTAATTTGTCGTTGTTTGATTAGGCTTATGCAATGAAATTTATAATTCCTTTCTCAATTTAGATTTTAGTAAAATGATGAGTAAGGAGTCGAACCCTAGAGAGGCAGTCTGCAAGAATTTCTGAGTCAATTAGTGAATTTAAGTGGAATTTCAATGTAAGAGACTTGAAGAGAGAGAAATTTAAGAGAGTTTATGAAATTTTTAGGATTAAGGTATTGAATGAGAGAATTTTTGAATGAAATTTTGTGTGGAAGTTCAGATTGATGAGAATTAAAGAATTGAAACTTGAATTTTGAATTTTAGAGAGAGAAAGTGAAAGTTTAATCTAGAGAGAGAAAGTGCATGAAATTTGGGGATTTTTTGTCTAAACAGTCAGATCTGTCAAAATGACAGATCTAACTGATAGAAAATGTTGAATTATGATTAGATCTAACTCCTAAGATAGAATTTTTGGTTTCTAACCAAAGATCCTCTGCTTCTCTCTAAAATTCATGAATCTAGGGCATATACCTTTCGCCTATGCCTTGGCGTGTTAGAACTTCAAGAAATCACGAATCTGAAGAGGTATGAAGACTTACAAGACTTTGGAGAGGCCCCAATCCGGATCTGAACTGTTGAAATAAGCTGTGTCCTCCAGGCCAATTGTATTGGAGCTCCAAATCAAAGTTCAAATTTCGCCACCTTCCTGAGCCCAATTTATAGTGTTCTTGGCTCAGAAAGGTGGTTACGAATATTACAAACAAACCCTGAAAATTTCAGGTCATTTGGAAATCAGGATGAAAAGTTATGATTTTTTGAAGTTTTTAGGCTTGATTTTCTCTCTCCTCTGGTCGAACGGTTAGAGAATCCACGTGGCGCGCTCTGATTGGCTGCACGTTTTTTCTTTTCTCAAGCGCTAAAGCGCCAAAATTCGCCACGTACCCCCCTGAAAAATGCCCTTAAAAGTCCGAAAATTGGATAAATACGCCTGTGATCAATTAAAAAAATCCGAGAGTGATTTTTTCAATGAATTAAATATATTTTTGGCTCTAAATCACTCCAAAAAAATCTGAAAAAATCAGGAAAAATCAGAAAAGTTATTAGAAAACATTTCCAATTGAAATAAATTCATTAGAAAATATATTTCTACTTTAAAAATCATTTTTCCTAAAAATAAAATCCAGAAAATTGTGCATAATTAATTAAAAGTTCATGAAATTATATAAAATCAAATTTTTTAGAAATTGCTTATCTTTTTAATATGATAACATGCAATATGGATCTTTTAGATAAAAATTTCTTATAAAATCCCTGATTTTGCATGATAAAATTGCATGTTATCAGCTATGAGGAACGAAACCTTCACCACATCGTCGTAAAATAGGATTCACAGGTTTTAGTTGACATGCTTTGTGTAGGCAAATACTCCTAGTGGCGACTACAACGCGTATGACAAGACATCATGCGGTACTGCCTCCCCACAACTAGTGTTCGTCACTATATGTGCGAGAGAAATCAGACAATAGATGTCGTTGCCAACCACGCGGTACACACACGAATCCCTTCCTCCCTTTTCCTTTCTTGGCAAGCACTCACTCCGACAACTCGTGGATGCTATCACGTTGAATGCCTCCGCTTGTTGGCCCTTCGTACGTGTCGCACACTATCGAAGGAAGGCCCGCAGGATTGGCAGATAGCCTGGAATACTGGAGGCGGGAGAGCTCACCTTGTCGCCTGATAGTCCGTCAAGTTGTGCACCTCCATGATGACATCTGTGAATGGCGAGGTGGACTATGCACTCCACACTTTGCATCGCTACAAGGGCTCCCCAACTCCTGCTGGTACGAGTGATCATCTCCCGGCATTCACTATGTAACACCTATGTACCTTTTCTTTCTTGCAACATGGGCATGGGCAAGTAGGCTCTGTGTGTAATTGGGACATTTATGCTTGCTCCACGCCCAAAAATGATGAAACACTCCATAATATATAAATAAATACCCCCTGGGTGGCGTCCCAGGCACGGATGGATCGGTCTACGGGCACAGCTATAGGGTTGGACATACCAAACAACATGATTTTGCCAATTTAAAGAAAAAAACAAAAAATACTTTGTATCAGATATTGTTTAGTCACATAAGTGTTCTTTTTTACAAATATATTAAAAAGTTTCCCTAAACTAAAATATTCTCCAAGAGAACATATAATATTAGGGAACGACACGTCTAGGACGTGACGGGATGGATGACGAGACAGGACATGACAAAAGTTTCATCATGTCATCGTCCCATCACACGTCCACAGATTTTGGAAAAATCCATCACGTTCGCATCACACCTCCCTCTCAGCGGCATCCCATCACGTCACCGTCGCATGTGATGGGAAAAACATGGAGGAGAAATTTCTATGGTTTTTCTTAGTTAAATATGGAGGAGAGAGAATCTGAGGGGCATATCGCTAATTATCTTTGGGCGTCGTCCTTTTGCGAGGACTTTTGATGCAAGGACGTTTGATGTAACATGATGGTAGGAAGTGATACTTTGTGTTACATGCAGAGAATAAACACTATATGCAATATTAATGACGAGAAATTATGTATATGAGTTGAGTAAATAATAACGAGAGACACATCAATTGTCGAATGACCCGAGATGTAATTGGGCAACACACGACAGGTTTTGACACGATCAAGCTCTCAATGATCCTTGTAATCAAATCGAAAGGACGACATAGTGTGAACGTCTACACCGTCACCAGAAGCAACACCATTTTGGCACCGTCAGTGAGAGACTCTATCACGAAAAAATGGCTAATCCTAAACCCATAGAAGTTCACTCGAGCAGAGGAGCAGTCAAAACCAGTACTGAAGAAAAGAGGGGAGATGGTAGAACCTGCCGAATCTGATGCTCCGATTAACGAGAACGCTGCGTCAACAATGTTCCGCAAGGCTAGAGTTACAAGCTGGCCAGGCGTGTTTGACGACTTCTGATAATAAAAATTGCAGCACGGAGTAGGCTGACAGCAAATGTGGATACTCAATCGTGCTGACTGTCCTGGGACAAACGTTGTAGGATTCAATATTCTTGGCTCAAGTTAAACTTCAAGGGTGAACAACTTTGTCACAAATAATTACGCAGTGACGATCGGTTCGGTTCGAGGCAGAACAGTCCGCAATCGACAGCGTGGGAAGATTCGTGGAATGTGGCAAGACTCTGCTAAAGGATGGAACGAGTTGCCAGATCAACACACGAAGATGGATGGAAGATACCCAAGACGATCGTTTCACCCTGCCACACCCAATTCCCAAACGATATGGTGTGTGTCGTCAGGAAAATTCCGCTGCAATAAGCGGTAGTGAGAACTGGTCGAAATGTGCAACACCGCTGGAGAATGATCACGGCAAAGTGAATTCCTGCATGATTGATCAAGGAGGGAACCATCGAGGAATATTCAGAGTGAAAATTCTGGCTCGATCGATAGAAAGGAGGAGATGCTGAACCAGAGCGCTCAATCGTCGATGAAGGCAAGCTGGATTTGACACAGGATCGACAAGGGAAACACGAGCAGCCTATCAGTGTTCAAAGAACAAGAGAGAAAGAGTGAAAATTGGTCCAAATGAGACCTTAGAAAGTCCCCGGGCGACGACACACCCACTTGATGTTAAGGTTGGGGGATCCGACTATCACATGCGGAGTATCTGATTTTCTGGGGAAGCCATTACTATTGAATCTTCTTCAAAGCAATCGACATTCTGATTTTTGGAGAAAAATCATTGGAGCTTGGAGAAGCTTGAGATAATGGTAGTAATCTTCAGCAATTTTCCTCCCCAATCAAATCTCCGAGATACAACCGGAGGATCAAGATGGTTTTCAACACAAACATCAACTCTCCCAAATAACAAAATAACTGCCAACAATGAAAAGAGATCTAATTCTTCAAATTTGACAACAAAACATACCTATCCCACGTCCACTCCTCCCCTCTTATAGAGAGAAAGTAGTAGTTGTGGGTGGCCGTATTGGGCTCCCTTTTAAGGGAAAGCCTATTGGGCTTCCCCCTATAAGGGCTCTTTAGGGGGAGAAGAAGCCCATCTTGGTTTTCTCCCCCTAAAGAGGACAATTAAGCACAATTAAATAAAAGAAAAAACATGCATGAGGACTCACGCAGGAGGGGCCTCCTGACAATCCAACAATGACGAAAAACAGAAAATTTACATAAAGACACTTGACACGTAGCGAGATGACGTCGTAGCTTCTCAAACCTGATAGTGGAATTGTAGATTCTTCGCGCCGGCTCGGGCTCCGCGACGCGGTTGGCGACGGGTCGGAGCGCGATCGACTGGATGGTCCTCCAACTTTTCTGCAAAAAATTCCAAGAAATCGAGTTTGCGACGCCACGTGGCGAAATCTGGGCCGTCGGAAAGCTTAAGTATAACGATGTTTAAGCTTTTTTGGCCATTTTTTAAGTTTTCGAAAATCCGTCACGGCCATCATCCCTGACGGCCATCCCGTCACGTCACCCGTCTGAGGCCCCCCGTCACCCTCACGTCACCATCATGGCCAGTTCGTCATCCTTCACCGTCCCCGTCACCGTCACGGGCCCCTAATTTCGTCACTGTCACCGTCACTTCATCAGTTATGTTGCCGTCACCGTGACATATGACGTGACGGATGACAGGCTGCTGTTCCTTTAAAAATAATAATAAGTTTTGTTATTCCCATCGGGACTGGACGGGACGGGAGGTAAATAATAATAATATATAAACTCCGAATAATGTAACAAACTATACATTTAATTAAACCCTACTCAGAGCTCGAAGCTGAAAGCCGTCGAGTTTCTAGAACTAGAACGCGAATCTCAGTTGAATCTTCAATCTAGACGGCGTTTTGAATCTTGAAATGCACCGTGCAGTAGCTGCTGCTGCTTCAATGGCGAGGTTTTCCGCAAGATTCAGTTCATTATTCTGTTCCAATTGCTATCTTTTCTTTGTCTGATTTCATACTTAAACACTGTTGATCATTGTTTTTTTTTTGCTTTGATCTGATTCTGTAGAGGCGTGGCGCGTAGGAAGGTGCGATTTTGCTTTCGTTTTCGTTGACTGCACTTTAGCTGGCTTCCTCTTGCTTCGGGTTGGATCATTTCTCGATCTTGACTGGTCTTTCGCGTTTTTATCTTGAATTTCTGTGGTCACCCGAATGGGAGAAGGTTTGTAGCGCGTTCATCTCAAGCAGAGACTATGGAGCGAAGGAAATCTACTTCGGAGTCAGTGCGCGCGCCGCGATGCTTCAGGGAGTCAACGAGATTGCGGATGCGGTCAAAGTCACAATGGGACCCAAGGTATGATGCGTATTTTCTCTTTAGATCATTTAAAATCTGGAATTCCTGCGCAAATTGACCAAGAATTGGGTCGATATCTTTGACTCTGTCTCGTCGGGGACTAGAATGAACAGGGAGTTTAGGAAGTATTTTATTTTGGTTGACGGGGTCTAGTGTTTTATTCATGGAAACGGGTAGAATTTTACATGACTTTGACGCTGATCTTTTCGGGTTTTTTTAGGAATTGTGGATTAATTAAGCCAAAAATGACAGAATTGATCGGTGATCCGTCTTTTTGTAATGTAGAGCTTCTTTTTGTGCAGGGTCGTACTGTCATCATTGAGAAAAGCAGGGGTGAACCTAAAATCACAAAAGACGGTGTAACTGTGGCGAAAAGTATCGAATTCAAAGAAAAGGCCAAGAATGTGGGGGCAAGCCTTGTGAAACAGGTCGCAAAAGCTACAAACACGGCTGCCGGAGATGGTAAACATTTATCAAATATAATGTTTCATTGTAGAAATTCGCTCATCTATCTTCATATCCGCATCTGTTCTAACTCTATTTTTCTTTGCTCTTGACTAAATATTTTTTGATCTTTATTTTCTACCAATAACTTATGAGATTAGTCCTGGATAATTTAACGCTTCATGTCAAATCCTTTGTTTTGGTTAATCTAGTTTTATGGGAGTGTGACAGTTGGATCTTGTTCTTCCGAACTCAACTTTGATATTCTCTGGCCTAATCTTTCGTTCAAGAGCAGCGGACAAAGTTACAGAGGCCTTCTTTTTGGTCTGAATCAGATAATGAAAGAGAAAGAATGATAGAGAGAAAAGACAGAAGCTAACAATGATTACATATTGAAACGGATATCCTTAGATCCAACAAAAAAGATGATACTCCTAAGAATGATAGAAAATGATCCTGAGAATACTATCAAACATTTCCTAGAATAGCAGTAATGAGTGTAGTGAAGAGTTACTGAAGAAGGTGGTAGATAGAGAAGATGAAAAGAAGATGTGATGAACGCATGGGAATAGACGGATTGACTGAACCTCACTCTGGATCGAGGACTCTCCGCGCTCTCCAACCCAGTTGCCCCCGCGACAACTTAAGCATTGATCCCTTCTCCCTGTCGAAATCCTCCTTTATTTATAGCTTCTTCATATGATCCCACTAATTATCATATGCTCGAGTATTTTATTAATGCATTGTTCTGCAGGAACAACCTGTGCTACTGTTCTTGCCCAGGCGATTTTGACAGAAGGCTGTAAGTCAGTGGCCGCTGGAATAAACGTCATGGACTTGAGAAATGGCATCCATAAGGCTGTGGAAGCGGTTGTATCTCACTTGAAAAACAGAGCAATGATGATCAGCACCCCAGAAGAAATTTGTCAGGTACACATTTCGAGAAGTTATTTACTTATATCATTTTTCATTTGGTTTTACCGAATATTTTTCACGATTACTTTCTTATTCTTATGCTGATTTTACAGGTGGCGACCATCTCAGCTAATAGTGAAAGGGAAATTGGAGAGCTAATTTCAAGAGCAATGGAGAAAGTAGGAAAGCAAGGAACTATTACTGTCTCGGTAGGTTAATTTTGATTAATGCAATCTATCTTGATATTTTACGATTGTTCTACATGCTGATTTAAAACTACCCAGGATGGAAAAACGTTAGAAAATGAGCTTGAAGTCGTGGAGGGCATGAAATTATCGCGTGGCTATATCTCTCCGTATTTCGTCACTGACACAAAAACCCAGAAATGTGTAAGTTTCGACGGATGACCCCACAACTGCTTGGATTTTACTTATCTCTGGTGCATTTTAAAATCAATTCTTTACTTTCTCCGGTTCCTAAATTATAAATCTTTTTTCTCAAGGAACAAATTACATTGTGTCCCCAATTTTTACGTGTAGGCAGGAATTGGAGAATCCTCTGATCTTAATCCACGACAAGAAAATTCATAGTTTGGAGAATATTGTTCGAATATTGGAATTTGCCGTCAAGGTAAGCGCATAGTTTTACTATATCGCATTTTCTGAGCTTTAGAAGGGAATTAATTCCGGGTTTAATTCCTGTAATTGAAGAAAAATAGACCTCTTCTCATCGTGGCTGAAGATTTAGAGAGCGATATCCTAGCCATGCTCATTCTAAATAAGCGCCGTGCAGGACTTAAGGTAATTAATGCATCTCTATTTTTGCGTTCTCAGTTAATTATTTTTTTCAGGTTCCGTAGTAGATGGATCTTGGATAACACCGATTTTTTATCTTTTTTCAGGTTTGTGCAGTCAAAGCTCCTGGTTTTGGGGAAAATAGGAAGGCAAATTTAGAGGATCTTGGTATTCTTACCGGTGGTGAGGTCGGACACAAATCCCAGAAAAGAAGACATTTTCCAAATTTAATAATAAATGCTTGGATAGCTTTCCTTTGTGAGAGAGTTTTGAGGGTTTTCACCCAGAAGAAGACATTTTCCAAATTTTCCAAACTTTGTTGACCACGCAGGTTATCTCAGAAGATCATGGGTTGACTCTGGAAAAAGTCAAACTGGAGATGCTTGGCACTGCAAAGAAGGTTTTATATCCTTTACATGAATCTTTCTTTGACCAATTGCTTTAGGGTCTTGAGGGAATTCCGATTTTGCCCCCAATTAGGTCACAATATCTCTGGATGATACCATTTTACTCCACGGCGGTGGTGACAAGAGACTAATCGAAGAGAGATGCGAGCAGGTATGCGGTTTTTCTTCTTTATTTTCATAATAATTTTTTAAAAATATTTTCTTGGTCCTAATCTGTTTCAGAAAATGAAAAATTGGGTGGATAGTCCAAATTTTTAACCAGAAACATTAAAATAATAATAATAATAATAAACTTATCTACAGTTGCGGGCGTCCATCGAGAAAAGTACAGCAGTGTTTGACAAGGAAAAAGCTCAAGAACGGCTTTCAAAGCTATCCGGCGGAGTAGCAGTAATCAAGGTTTGACCTGATCTTCTCTCCTACGCAGACATGGTTGTTCCGTTCTTTTTGTGCGAATTTGTGCGAATTGTTCGTTCTGTTCAGTTTTCCGAGCAGAACAAAAACAAATTCGTATAGAACATCGCACAGACCCGTGTGCGGTTCTTCTGTTCACTTTGTGCAAATTTAGTGCGAATGTGCGAATTTTGTTCGTTTTTTGAAAAAAAAAAGAACAAAGAACAAGGCCCTGTGTGGTTCTTTTGCACGAATTTTTTATTCGTTTAAAAGGAACAGAACAGAACAAGCATGTCTGCTCCTACGTGGCGTCGAAATGCTGACGTGTCCGTCTACGAGTGCGCCAGGTTGGAGGTGCCAGCAAGGCAGAAGTCGGAGAGAGAAAGGACAGGGTAACAGATGCCTTGAACGCGGCTAGAGCCGCGGTGGAAGAGGGGATCCTGCCAGGTCAGCAGTTGTCTACCCCACTCATTCGCCACGTCATCCTCTGACTGGCACGCGTTCTTCAGGCGGGGGGGTCTCTCTTCTCTATGCTTCTAGAGAGCTGGACAACGTTCCGGTGGCGAACAGTGATGAGAGACGAGGAGTTCAAATTGTTCAAACTGCACTGAGGGTAATATCCTTATCTTAATCTTATTCATTTATTCAGTGATCCAGTTTAGTGATTTATTTTTGATAGAAATGCGATTTGTGGACCGATCCAGCCATGCCCTAGGCGCCACCCAGGAAAATTCTACATGATACAAAACTTTATTGTTTGATAGAACCCCGTTCAGGAAAATTCTTCATGCTTGTAGATCAATCCAGCAGTGCCCTGCATGCCACCCAGGAAATTTTCATAAATGTAAAAGTTTAGTGTTCGATAATATCGGGTCTAGTAATTGACGAGCAGATTAATCAGGCACCCTCGTCTACAATCGCGTCGAATGCTGGTGTCGACGGCTGTTTGGTGGTGGGTAAGTTGCTGGAGCAGGATGATCTTAATCTCGGTTACGACGCAGCCAGAGGTACGTTTTAGCTGATTGTTATGTCTTAATTATCGATTAATAAGCAAAACAAGTTTTTTAAAATGGACTTGGCATTTATTGTATTGTATCAATATCAAAAAATTTAATATTTAATTAAGAATTATATTAGAGACAGAAACCTTTTGTTCGAACTTTACTAAAATGAGGAATTTATATTATTAAACCAGCAATATTTGAAGTGGCTCCTTTCGTACTGGAAAAGACGATGTATGAACACGGATTGATTTTACTTCTGGTCACGTGGCAGGCGAGTACGTCGACATGGTGAAGGCTGGGATCATCGATCCCCTCAAGGTTATCCGAACTGCTCTCGTCGATGCCGCCAGGTAAATAGCTGATGTTCGACTTGCCGACAGAGTTGACTTTGACTTTACCATTGACTTTTGGTTTGTTTTTAGCGTGTCGTCTTTGCTGACTACCACTGAGGCGACTGTGGTCGAGATTGAGGGGGCGAAGAAGGGGCTGCGGGGCCGAATGCCGCAGATGGATGACGTGGACTTCTGATAGCCGTTGATTGGTGGCTTGTTTTGTATTTGGACGGCTGAGGATTTTTTGGGCAAGAGGGATTTTTTGAGTTTCCGAAAATGCCCTTGATCCAAACAGTCGAAATCTTTGACCGTAGTCAAAGAGGGCGAGACCGAGCTGGTAGGAATCTTCCTCCCAAAGTGGTAATGCGAACGGAGACTTTGTTTTTCAACCCTCGTGCGTTGACTTTTTTCAGCTTTACATATTCCTGGTCAAGAAGCAGATATATAGAGAGATATCAGAGAGAGAGAAGAGATAGAGATAGAGAGAAGAGAGAGAGATAAATAGAGAGACCAGAGATGTAGAGATGGAGATCAAGAGAACAG
The DNA here is from genome assembly GCF_029677425.1 of Wolffia australiana. Lineage (NCBI taxonomy): Eukaryota > Viridiplantae > Streptophyta > Magnoliopsida > Alismatales > Araceae > Wolffia > Wolffia australiana. Next base: position 15,804,925 of record NC_135845.1, read on the forward strand.
AGAGATAGAGATACAGAGAGAGATAGAGATAAAGAGAACAGAGAGATCTAGATAAAGAGAACAGAGAGAGATAGACATAAAGAAAATAGAGAGAGATAGTGATAAAGAGAATATAGAGAGATAGAGATAAAGAGAATAGAGAGAGATGGAGATAAAGAGAACAGAGAGAAATAGAGAAGTAGAACAGAGATCGGAGATAAAGATAAAGAGAACAGAGAGATAAAGATAAAGAGATCGGAGATAGAGATAAAGAGAACAGAGAGAAATAGAGATAAATAGATCAGAAATAGAGATAAAGATAGAGATAAGGAGAACAGAGAGAGATAAAGATAAAGATATCGGAGATTGAGATAGAGATAAAGAGAATAGAGAGAGAGAGAGAGAGAGAGAGAGAGAGAGAGAGAGAGAGAGAGAGAGAGATAAAGATAGAGAGAACAGAGAGAGATGGAGATAAAGAGAACAAAGAGAGATAGAGATAAATATAGCATAAAGATACAGAGGTAAATAGAACATAGAGAGATAGAGATAAATATAGCAGAGATATACAGAGGTAAATAGAACATAGAGAGATATAGATGAAGAGAACAGAGAGAGATAGAGATAAAGAGAACATAGAGAGATAGAGATAAAGAGAACATAGAGAGATAGAGAGATAGAGATAAATAGAAGAGAGAGAGAGAAATGAAGATAACAGAAAGAGGCAGGGATAAAGAGATCAGAGATAGAGAAAGAGATAAAGAGATCAAGGATATAGATAGAGATAAATAGAATAGAGAGACGCAGAGATAAAGAGAACAAAGAGAGATAGAGATAAAGATAGCAGAGAGAGATAGAGATAAATATAACGGAGAGAGATAGAGATAAATATAACGGAGAGAGATAGAGATAAATATAACAGAGAGATACAGAGGCAAATAGAACATAAAGAGATAGAGATATAGAGATCAGAGATAGATATAAAGAAAACAGAGAGAGAGAGATAGCGATTGAGAGAGCACATATACAGATAGAGATACCAAAGAGATTGAGAGAGCAGAGATATAGACAGGAAGGCCATTGAGAGAGCAGAGATAGAAGGACCAGAGAGAGATATAGCAAATATAGACAGACCGGAGAGAGAGAGAGAGATCAAATAGAGAGACTGAGAGATGATAGATAGACAGATAGACAGAGAGCAGAGATAGAGATACATAAAGAGAGACCAGAGAAAAAGACTGATATAGAGAGAACGGAGAGATACATAGATAGAGAGAGAAAATTAGTTACATCCTTATTGCATCCTGAGCATAGATACAGAAAGGCCATAGAGAGAGAGCAGAGATAGAAAGACCAGAGAGAGATAGAGCAAATATAGAGAGACCAGAGAGAGAGAGCAAATAGAGATAGAACAGAGAGAGAGAGATAAAATAGAGAGATTGAGAGATGATAGATAGATAGATAGATAGAGGGCAGAGATAGAGATAGAGGAAGAGAGACCAGAGAAAAAGACTGATAGAGAAAGAATGGAGAGATAGATAGATAGAGAGCAGAGATAGAGATACAGAAAGAGAGACCAGAGAAAAAGACTGATAGAGAAAGAATGGAGAGATAGATAGATAGATAGAGAGCAGAGATAGAGATACAGAAAGAGAGAGCAGAGAAAAAGACTTATATAGAGAGAATGGAGAGATAGATAGATAGATAGATAGATAGATAGATAGATAGAGAGCAGAGATAGAGATACAGAAAGAGAGACCAGAGAAAAAGACTGATAGAGAGAGAATGGAGAGATAGATAGATAGATAGATAGATGGATGGATAGATAGATAGATAGATAGATAGATAGAAAGACAGACAGACAGATAGATAGATAGATAGATAGAGAACAGAGATAGAGATACAGAAAGAGAGACCAGAGAAAAAGACTAATAGAGAGAGAATGGAGAGATAGATAGATAGATAGATAAATAGATAGATAGATAGATAGACACTAGACAGAGAGATAGAGAGAGAGAGAGAGAGAGAGAGAGAAAATTAGTTACATCCTTGTTGCATCCTAAGTCCCCGGCTGTTTTTTTTCTCTCCCTCTCTATCCATCTCCCTTCATTTGAAAGAGAAGCGAGGAATCTAGAGAGATAGGTAGAGAGAGAAAGAAAGAGATAATACTTTCACGTTGAATCTCATCTGTCTTTAGCGCTCTTTGACTCTCTCTCTCTCTATCCATCTCCATTCATTTAAAATAGAAATAACAGAGTATATTCATATAAATATAAGTACAACCCTGTCTCCAGCTCCCTTGTTCTGTCTCTCTCTAACCGTTAGTTTGCTAGAGAGAGAAACAGGTTCGTTTACTTCCTGCAGAACCCATCTCTCTGTATCGTTCTCCCTCGTTCTATCCATCTTCATTCATCTGAAACACAGTCAAGAAAGTTAGAGAGAGAGGGAGGGAGAGAGGGAGAGAGAAAGGGGGGGAGAGAGAGACAGAGAGAGAGGATCCTTCTCTGGTTGTTTTCTGGCATGGAGGAGGGGCAGGGTAGAAGATCCGGCGCCAATCAGAGCCCGTTCGACCCTTTCCAAGAGGCCTTCACGGACCAGGTCGGGTAAGAACTCCTCTCTCTCTCTCTCTTCTTTCTCTCTCTTTCTCTCGCTCATCTCTCTTTCTCCCGCTATTCTTTCCCTCTCTTTCTCTCGCTCTTCTCTCTTTTTCCCGATAATCTTTCTCTCTCTTTCTCCCGATAATATTTCTCTCTCTTTCTCTCGCTCTTCTCTCTTTCTCCCGATAATCTTTCTCTCTCTTTCTCTCGCTCTTCTCTCTTTCTCCCGATAATCTTTCTCTCTTTCTCTCGCTCTTCTCCCTTTCTCTCTCCCTATAATCTTTCTCTCTCTTTCTCTCGCTCTTCTCTCTTTCTCTCTCCCGATAATCTTTCTCTCTCTTCTCTCGCTCTTCTCTCTTTCTCTCTCCCGATAATCTTTCTCTCTCTTTCTCTCGCTCTTCTCTCTTTCTCTCTCCCGATAATCTTTCTCTCTCTTTCTCTCGCTCTTCTCTCTTTCTCCCGCTACTCATTCTTTCTTCTTTCTCTCGTTCTTCTCTCTTTCTCCCCCTAATATTTCTCTCTTTCTCTGGCTCTTCTCTCTTTCTCCGGCTCACCTTTCTCTCTCTCCTCTCCCTTTCTCCCGCTCATCTTTGTCTCTCGCTCTTCTCTCTTCCTAGTTCCTTCTGTTCATCTCTCTCTTTCGCTCATCTCTCTTCCTCCTGTTCATCTTTCTCTCTCGCTCATCTCTCTTCCTCCTGTTCATCTTTCTCTCTCGCTCTTCTCTCTTCATTCTAGTCATCTTTCTCTCTCGCTCTTCCCTCTTCCTCCTGCTCATCTTTCTCTCTCGCTAGTCTCTCTTCCTCCTGTTCATTTTTCTCTCTCGCTCTTCTCTCCTCCTCCTGCTCATCTTTCTCTCTCGCTCTTCTCTCTTCCTCCTGCTAATCTTCCTCTCTCGCTCTTCTCTCTTCCTCCTGCTCATCTTTCTCTCTCTTTCTCTTCTCTCTTTCTCCCGCTTATCTTTCTCTCTCTCACTCTCCTCTCTCTTTCTCTTGCTCATGTTTCTCTCTCTTTTCCTTTTCTATCTCTCTTTCTCCCACGCATCTTTCTCTTCTCCCTCTTCTCTCTCCTGCTCTTCTCTCTCTCTTTCTCTCTTCTCTCCCTCGCTCTTGTCTCTCTTTCGCTCTCTTCTCTCTCCCGCTCTTCTCCCGCTCTTCTCCCGCTCTTCTCCCGCTCTTCTCTCTCTCTTCCCTCTCTCTTCCCTCTCCCCCTCTTCTCTCCTTCTCTTTCTCCCTCTCTTCTCTCTCTCTTCCCTCTCCCCCTCTTCTCTCCTTCTCTTTCTCCCTCCCTTCTCTCTCTCTTCCCTCTCCCCCTCTTCTCTCCTTCTCTTTCTCCCTCCCTTCTCTCTCTCTTCCCTCTCCCCCTCTTCTCTCCTTCTCTTTCTCCCTCTCTTCTCCCGCTCTGCTCTCTCTCTTCCCTCTCCCCCTCTTCTCTCACCGGCTTATCTCTCTCTTCTCCTTCCCGCTCTTCTCTCCTTCTTCTCTTTTTCTCTCTCTCTTCTTTCTCCTGCTCATCTCTCTCCTCTCCCTCCCCCTACTCTCTCTCCTCTCCCTCCCGCTACTCTCTCTCTCTTCCCTCTTCTCTCCTTCTCTCTCTCTCTCTCTCTCTCTCTCTCTCTATCTCATCTGTATCTGCTCTCTTCACCAATTCGATCTCCTTGAACACTTCGCTGAATCAGATTGCCGGGGTTCTCCACGCTGAGCTGGGAGACGAACCCTGCGCTGATCAGGTCCGCCCCATCCTCGTCCTCCCCCCCTACACAGCTCTTCGAGGTGCAAGAAAACACGTTGCTTCATAGTCAAATCTCCGCCGTTGGTTGGTAGATGACGGAGCGATTGTGATCGAATTACAGGGCTCGGATCTCTCTGAATTGTTTTTCCCGACGGCGACAAATGATGACGCGGCCATCGCGAGGGCGATGATGGCGGTGATGTCGTCTTCTTCCCCGTTGAACCAAGTCCCGCAGGTAAGAAGAGAGAGAGAGAGAGAACAGGGAGAGAGATAGAAAGCCTAGAGAGAGAAAGGGGGGAGAGAGAGATAGTCCAGAGTAAGAAAGGGAGAGAGAGATAGAAAGTCCAGAGTAAGAAAGGGAGATAGAGATAGAAAGTCCAGAGTAAGAAAGGGAGAGAGAGAGATAGAAAGTCCAGAGTTTGAAAGGGAGAGAGAGATAGAAAGTCCAGAGCGAGAAAGGGAGAGAGAGAGAGAAGAGAAAGAGATAGAAAGTCCAGAGTAAGAAAGGGTGAGAGAGATAGAAAGTCCAGAGCGAGAAAGGGAGAGAGACAGAGAGAGAGGAGAAATAGATAGAAAGTCCATTGTAAGAAAGGGTGAGAGAGAGAAAGTTCAGAGTAAGGAAGGGAGAGAGAGATAGAAAGTCCAGAGTAAGAAAGCGAGAGAGAGAGAGATAGAAAGTCCAGAGTAAGAAAGGGAGAGAGAGAGAGAAGAGAAAGTGATAGAAAGACCAGAGAGAGAGAGAAGAGAAAGAGATAGCAAGTCCAGAGAAAGAGAGAGACAAGAGAAAGAGATAGAAAGTCCAGAGACAGAGAGACGAGAAATATATAGAAAGTCCAGAGACAGAGAGACAAGATAAATATATAGAAAGTCCAGAGACAGAGAGACAAGAGAAAGAGATAGAAAGTCCAGAGACAGAGAGACAAGAGAAAGAGATAGAAAGTCCAGAGACAGAGAGACAAGAGAAATATATAGAAAGTCCAGAGACAGAGAGACAAGAGAAATATATAGAAAGTCCAGAGACAGAGAGACAAGAGAAATATATAGAAAGTCCAGAGACAGAGAGACAAGAGAAAGAGATAGAAACTCCAGAGACAGAGAGACAAGAGAAAGAGATAGAAAGTCCAGAGACAGAGAGACAAGAGAAAGAGATAGAAAGTCCAGAGAGAGAGAGAGACAAGACAAAGAGATAGAAAGTCCACAGAGAGAGACAAGAGAGAGGTAGAAAGTCCAGAGAGAGAGAGACAAGAGAAAGAGATAGAAAGACGAGAGAGAGACAAGAGAAAGAGATAGAAAGACGAGAGAGAGAGAGAGAGAGAGGACAGTCAAAGAAAGGAGAGATCATAGAGAGAGTCAGAATGAGAGAGAAACAAAGAGAGATAGAGAGACCAGAGAGAGAAAGAGAGATAGACTGAAGAGAGTTAGAGAGACCGGAAAGAGAGCCACTGAGAGATAAAGAGAAACTGAGAGATATAGAGAGAGACTGAGATATAAAGAGAGGCTGAGAGAAATAGAGAGACCAGAGAGAGAGAGACTGAGAGAGATAGAGACCAGAGAATGAGAAACCAGAGATAGGCAGACCGGAGAGAGAGAGCCAGAAAGAGAGAGACTAACTAGAGAGTCAAAACGAGACAGAGAGAGACCAGGGAGAGAGATCCTAAAGATAGAGAGACCAGATACAGAGAGATAGATAGATAGATAGATAGACAGATAGAAAGATAGATAGACAGATAGATAGATAGATATAGATAGATAGATAGACAGATAGAAAGATAGATAGACAGATAGATAGATATAGATAGATAGATAGACAGATAGAAAGATAGATAGACAGATAGATAGATAGATATAGATAGATAGATAGATATAGATAGATAGATATAGATAGATAGATAGATATATATAGATAGATAGATAGATAGATAGATAGATAGATAGATAGATAGATATAGATAGATAGATAGATAGATAGATAGATAGATATAGATAGATAGATAGATAGATAGATAGATAGATAGATAGATAGATAGATATAGATAGATAGATAGATATAGATAGATAGATAGATAGATAGATAGATAGATAGATAGATAGATAGATAGATATAGATAGATAGATAGATAGATAGATAGATTGATTGATTGATGGATATAGATAGATAGATATAGATAGATAGTTAGATAGATAGATTGATTGATTGATGGATATAGATAGATAGATATAGATAGATAGTTAGATAGATAGATAGATTGATGGGTATAGATAGATAGATAGATTGATGGATATAGATAGATAGATAGATAGATTGATTGATTGATGGATATAGATAGATAGATAGATATAGATAGATATAGATAGATAGTTAGATAGATAGATAGATTGATGGGTGTAGATAGATAGATAGAAGAGAGAATAAAATAGGCGACTTTAAGATTGTATTCATCCCCAAGCATAATATTGGAGTAGATATAAAGGAAATCTTACGGTCGATGTCTATTCATAGGTGTATAGCTGGCAGTCATCCGGCCCATTAGATGTTTTAACGTCACTCTTGAAAATTGGTTTCATTTCTGACATTAGGCACTGGTTACATGTTAATCTTAAATCAGTGGACCCTTAATTTCTCATTAGCAGGGCCAGTGGCCGGGCCAAGGAGGAGCTTTTGGGCCTTATTTGCCTGCCCAACAAGGCAGGAGAGTCTCACAGGGACAGGGGATGATGAAAAGGTCTTTCTCACTCCTTAGAAGAATGGGTGAAGATAACATGGAAGAAGCTCAGCCTTCTCCTAACCAGCTGCACCACGTGCTCTCAGAGCGTAGGCGTCGCGAGAAGCTTAATGAAAGCTTCTCTGCTTTAAGAGCGTTGCTCCCCCATGGGACTAAGGTTCAGATCCATCATCATCACTGTCATTATCATTTACATTATCTTTAACATAGACAACATCAGCCTTTTGTTCCTCTCTTTATCTTTCAATTGGGCATCATCATACTTGTACCATCATCACCATCACCATCATCACCATCTTGAGATGTCATCGTCATTGTCGTCATCATTGTCATCATTACCTTGAGGTGTTCTCTTGTGTTGATTCTTTGATTCATTACTGTCATCGTCATCATCATCGTCGTCATCATCGTCATCATCATTATCATCATTGTCATCATCACCATAATCTTTAGGTGCTCTCCTGTGTTGATTCTTTGATACTCCTCATAATCTTTAGGTGCTGATTCTTTGATTCATTGTCATCATTGTCATCATCATCATCATTGTCATTATTATTTACATCATCTTTAACATGGACACCATCAGCCTTTTGTTCCTCTCTTTATCCTTTGGTTGCACCATCATCATCATCATCATCTTGAGGTGTAATCGTCATTGTCATCGTTGTCGTCATCATCATCTTGAGGTGTTCTCCTTGTGTTGATTCTTTGGTAATCCCCAAATCTTGAGGGGTTGATTCTTTGATTCATTACTCTCATCATCATCGTCAATATTGTCGTCATCATCATCGTCATCCTCACCATCATCTTGAGATGATCTCTCTGTGTTGATTCTTATATAATCCTTAGGCGATGATTCTTTGATTCATTGTCATCCTCATCATCATCATCATAATTAAACCTTGAGGTTTTCTCCTTGTGTTTATTCTTTGATAATCCTCATAATTTTGTGGTGTTGATTCTTTGATGCATTATCGTCATCATCATCATTGCTCCTTGAGGTGTTCTCCTTGTGTTTATTCTTTGATAATCCTCATAATGGTGTTGTTCTTGTTTTCCTTCCTCACATTATTATACTATCAAGTACTGCTGTAATCATCATCGCTATTATCAAATTCAAATCATCAACATCCTTTCCAGATCTTCTCCTAACTATTCTACATCATTACCATCACCGCCATCATGATCATTATCAATACCTTCAACTCGATAATACTACCATTTCTATAAGTATTCTTCATTATCATCATGTCCCAATCATCAACATCCTACTTTACCAGATCTTCTCCCCAGTCTTCTACATCATCACCATCATTGTCATCATCATCATCATCATTATCCATACCTTTAACACGATAACACTACCATTTCTATTAGTATTCGTCTTCTCCTTCGCATCATCATTATCATCAGCTTCAACATCAACACCATCCTACTTTTCCAGATCTTCTCCTTACTCTTCTACATCATTACCATCACCACCATGGTAACTATCATTATCAATACCTTCAACACAATAATACTTCCATTTTCTATTCGTATTATCATGATGATGATGATGATGATGATGGTGATGGTGATGGTAATATATTAGAAGAGTTAGAAGAAGATCCGGAAACTTAGGATGGTGTTGATATTGACCATGATGATAATGATGATGTGAAGAAGAAAAAAGAAGAAGAATACAAAAAGTAATGGTAGCATTATTGTGTTGAAGGTATTGATAATGCTGATAATTATGCTTTCCAGTCATCATCATCACTATCATCATGTTCAACATCAACACAATCCTACTTTTCCAGATTTTCTCTTCAGCCTTCTACAGCATCGCCATCACCATAATCATAATCATTATAACCATTATTATTATCAATATCTTCAACACGATAATACTACCATTTCTATTCGTATTCTTCTTCGTTTTCTTGTTCACATGATCTTATTCTTATGCTCTCCTCTTATCATCATCATTATTATCACGTTCAAATCAACACCAACCTACTTTTCCAGATCTTCTTTTCAATCTTGTACATCATCATTCATCACCATCACCATCATCATATGCATATTCATAACATCTTCCTTATCCTGCGATCAGAAAGATCAGCCGTCGATTCTGATGGGCACAATAGAACAAGCGAAAACACTGAAGGCGCAGATTTCCGAGCTCGAGGAGAAGAACAGGGCGATGGAACTGATCCTATTTCCTGGCGAAGAAGAAGAAAACAACGGCGAAAATACAAGAAAAGAGAGAATCCAAATAAACAGAGTTAGTCATCCATCGTCGTCGAAGCAGGAGATTGATCTTCGCGTGATCGTTTCGGACGAGTGCGATTTGATCGACTTGGTTTTGTGCGTTCTCCGCTGCCTCCGAGAGAGACCCCATCTCGAGTTTCTCTCTCTAGAAAGCGGCGTCTACGTTAAGCATAAATCCGACGTTAGTGTTAGTCTCCTCACGATACGTCTCAGGGTATGCTTTCTCTTGCCGTAACTTTGCTTACTTCTCTCTTTCTCTCTCTATTATTTCTCCTCGAATCGTGAGAGAGAAGCTGGTTTATTGGTAGATCTTTGCTGCTAGGCCATCTCTCTCTCTCTCCCTCTCGCTCTCTCTTTCCCTTCCAACCCCACTCTCTTTCTCCCTGCCTCTCTCTCCCCGCTCTTCTGCTATCTCTCTCTCTCTCTTCCCGCTCTTCCCCTATCTCTCTCTCTCCCTCTCTTCCCGTTCTTCTGTTATCTCTCTCTCTCCCTTTCCCTCACTCTCTTCCCGTTCTTCTGTTATCTCTCTCCCTCTCCCTCTCTCTCTCTCCCTCTCCCTTTCTCTCTCTCTCTCTCTTCCCGTTCTTCTACTATCTCTCTCTCTCTCTCTTCCCGTTCTTCTATTATCTCTCTCTCTCTCTTCCCGTTCTTCTATTATCTCTCTCTCTCTCTCTTCCCGTTCTTCTATTATCTCTCTCTCTCTCTTCCCGTTCTTCTATTATCTCTCTCTCTCTTCCGGTTCTTCTATTATCTCTCTCTCTTCCCGTTCTTCTGTTATCTCTCTTTCTCCCTCTATCCCTCTCTCTCCGTTCTTCTGTTATCTCTCTTTCTCGCTCTCGCTCTATCCCTCTCTTTCTCCTCTTTCTCCTCTTTCTCGCCTTCTCTCTTTCCCTCTCTCTCTCTCTCTCTCTTTCTCGCCTTCTCTCTTTCTCCTCATTCTCCCTATCTCTCTCTCTCTCGCCCTTTCTCGCCTTCTCTCTTTCTCCTCCTTCTCCCCCTTTTTCTCTCTCACTCTCTCCCTCTCTCTTTCTCCATATCTCTCTCCTCTTTCTCCCTATCTCTCTCTTTCTCTATCTATACACCTATAAATTTTGATTATGTATTTCTGGTTTGTTCTCTTACCATAGCTTTCCTTCTTTCTTAGTTTTTCTTTCAGTAATCCGTAGTATTCCCATTACGTTTTGACTTTTATTGGCACGTCTCCTCTCTCTCTCTCTCTATCTATCTATCTATACATATATATATATATATATACACACCTTCTCCCAGTATCTCTCTAAGTGTCTGATATTTTTTTCTCCAGGGAAGAGAAGAGGAGGATGATGAGCATTTCAAAGAAGCTCTCTCCCAGGCCATAAACGAAGCTTCAACATGAAGCTTCTTCCCCTCCTTTTACTTCTTCTTCTCTCTCTTTTTTTAATTATTTCCTCATTGATATGAACGTGATGCTATAGAGTTTCATCTGATTATTGGGCAGATTACCCCTTAGGAGACATTCTGTATTTATCTTTCTGGGTTTCATATCCGTTTAGATCTGTATACTCTTCGTCCATATCCGTTTCGATCCGTATTTATCTCCATGTCCATTTCGATCTGTATTTATCCGTTTCGATCTATCATTATCCCCATCGCCATCTCTTCCTATCTTCACCCAGCTTGTGTATCTCAATTTCTGTCCTTTTCTATCTCTATCTCTATCTCGACCGCACTGTCCATATTCATATCTACCTGTCCGTATCTCTATCTCTCTCTCTCTACCTCAATCATTGCCTCAGTTTCATCCCTATCTCTCTGTCCATCTCTACATCAATCTTTCCATTTCTCTCTCTTCCTCTATCACCATTCCAATCTCTCTGTCCATCTCTACATCTATCTTTCCATTTCTCTCTCCTCCTCTATCACCATTCCAATCTCTCTGTCCATCTCTACATCAATCTTTCCATTTCTCTCTCTTCCTCTATCACCATTCCAATCTCTCTGTCCATCTCTACATCTATCTTTCCATTTCTCTCTCCTCCTCTATCACCATTCCAATCTCTCTGTCCATCTCTACATCTATCTTTCCATTTCTCTCTCCTCCTCTATCACCATTCCAATCTCTCTGTCCATCTCTACATCTATCTTTCCATTTCTCTCTCCTCCTCTATCACCATTCCAATCTCTCTGTCCATCTCTACATCTATCTTTCCATTTCTCTCTCCTCCTCTATCACCATTCCAATCTCTCTGTCCATCTCTACATCTATCTTTCCATTTCTCTCTCCTCCTCTATCACCATTCCAATCTCTCTGTCCATCTCTACATCTATCTTTCCATTTCTCCTCCTCCTCTATCACCATTCCAATCTCTCTGTCCATCTCTACATCTATCTTTCCATTTCTCTCTCCTCCTCTATCACCATTCCAATCTCTCTGTCCATCTCTACATCTATCTTTCCATTTCTCTCTCCTCCTCTATCACCATTCCAATCTCTCTGTCCATCTCTACATCTATCTTTCCATTTCTCTCTCCTCCTCTATCACCATTCCAATCTCTCTGTCCATCTCTATATCTATTTCCACATCTATTTCTCTGTACCCATCTCATCTCCATCTCTGTCCAGGTATATATATGTGCATCAGTTACATATTTATCTCATTATCAACCTATTTGACGCCAACAACCCCACACAAAAATTGTCACTTGCAGAAGAAACCTTGTAGTCAGAGGAATTCGCTTCTGATGATAGAACCAAAGTTTTGGATTTTTGAGATATACCCTTGTGATGATAAAACGGCAAATTTATAATAACAAAAAAAGAAAATAGATGCCCATCAGGCAAATAATTAGCGGGCAAAATCAGCTCCTCAAGTTCTCCACTCTAGAAACATAAGAATCAACTGCCGTTGGCTATGGCGACGCCGCCATAGCCCAACGACGGTGATGTAGAACTTGGTAAACAGGTTTCCATCTTGGGTGGTAAAGGAAGAAGAAATACAAGGGAAGAGAAAAAAAAAAGTGAAAAAATAAGAAATGGTGGTCAGAGATGATTACTGCTTGGGCTTGTTTGGTGGCGTGGAGGCTTCTAGAAGGTTCTGGATATCCTCTACGACCACTGGCGGCCCGAGGCTGCAGCGGGCCGTGTTGTGCTTGGCGATGGCCTCCTTGATCTTCTGAAACTGATGCACACAGCGGATTCAGAATAATTTGAAATTCTAAACTCAGAAACAACAAAATTTTGGAAAATTTAGACACTATTTTGACATGTGAATTCATGTATTCTAAATTTTGGAAATCTGAATAGAGATACATAAAGAAGGGATGCTAAATATATCCCCCCATTGAGTAATAATAATGTTATATATTGACCAACTCTGAGCATACTGTCGCGAATGATTAGATTCCTCGTCATTAGGTAATAAATTGAAGAAAATAATGAACAGTTGATCGTGGAGATCGGCGAATGTCTACCAACCTCCATCAATAACATCATCATTAAACGATGAAATGAAACGAATCATGAAAGAAACGATCACGGTGGAAGTCAGGTGAACTCTATTACATGACTGACACAATGATTCTTGCTTCTAGTCCCTGGTGCTTCGCTATGGAGGACATCATCATCATCATCATCATCATCATCATCAGCATCAGCATCATCATCATATAGTGCGTTCACACACCGGAAATACAGCTCAAATATGGATACACCATTCCTAGTCATGGTTTTCTCTTTAAACTTAATCAGTATCATAATAGCTCATGCCTTTCATAAATGTATTCCTAACTGTGGATTTTCTTTAGAGATTTTATCATCTCTATCAATCAATCATTATGCTCCTGCATGGGTCACAGACGCATACCGTATTCCTATCTGATGAGTTTCTCTGAATAGATTTCACCACCAAAATGGACAGCTCACAGATGAATTCCAGTTTCTAACAGTGGAGTTTCCCACAGATTTCACCATCATTATCACTATCATAACCATAATCTTAATCATAATTAGACATGATTCTATACCTCTATTACCCTGTAAGCCCGTTAAGGGCATTTTGGTCATTTAGCATCAAGGGCGTTTCCCTATTTATGGAGCAGCGCTCCTTTAAAGATTCCTGGGGACCCTCTCTCTCCCCTCTTTATCATCTTTGCCTACCCGATATTAACATGCTGGTTTCTATCATGGTCATAATTATAATCATGATCATAACCATAATCATTAGCATAATGAAGACCATGATCATACTCATTCTCGTGATCATAATCATAATCAATTAATTAGTTTCCATTTCTGCATTGCTTACTTTCTATCCCAGATTTTCTCCATAGGTTTCCTCTCATAATCATTATCCTCGTATCCTCCAACACAGGCATGGGCCTGCAACCTCTGCAGCCTCACCGTTTATCTATCACCATCATAAAGCCATCATCACGATATCAACATCATTCAAGGATGAGGATCCGAGGATCTCCATTACCCAAAATCCGAGGATATCAACAGAATCATGACAACTCCAAGGAATTGGGGTTTTGTCTCCGAGAATAACATCAATGAGAAGAACTACTAAATAACAAATAAAAATAACATTATTTAAAACAAATATAATTTCCGAAATGCACTTACTTTTGCCAAAGAACATGAGAAAGACTCCAACTGCCCATCTGCACCGCGGTAGAAATGAAAATAAGGAAGAACCCTCACGTTGAGGCGCTTGCACATGGGCTTATTCTCGTCGAAGTTGACCTTTAAAAAAACAATATCTGTGTACTCTTCAGCTGTCCTGCACAGCTGAAGTCCAATATATTGAAAACATATATTATTGATCTTGCCGTGAACCATGAAACCTGAAAACCATCTCAAATAGGACAGCTGAGATGGAAATAAGGTCACTATTATTTTCTTCAGACGTCCTGCTTCACTGAATTTTTTAGGAGAATAATTAGGAAGCAGATTAATAAACCACAGTTTCGGAATTAATCATGTTAGCCCACAGGGGTATTCCAGTCATTTGGTGATTGCTGTATTTCCTATAGATGGGGATGCCCTCCTTTTAGGAGGGCAACCAAGAAGATAGAGGAAAGAAGTGTTCTTGTCTCCCCTCTCCTCGTCTAGGTCTCGCCTCCTTCTCTCCCTCTATGATCCCCTGCCCTCGTGATCATCTCTACCCCACCGCGTCTTCAGGCGTCTCGTCCTCGGTCGATCCCTACCCCCTCTGCTCGGCCTCCTCTCTGATCCTTCCCGTGTCACCTCTCTACGCCGGGAATTTCTACCTTACCTCATCCTCTACCCTCCTTACAATACGAGCCTAGATCTAAGTTCATATCAAGTCACTATTTTTTTCTTCAGACGTCCTGCTTCACTGAATTTTTTTAGGAGAATAATTAGAAAGCAGATAAATAAACCACAGTTTCAGAAGAAATATCCCCAAAAAGATACTTCATAGTATTTGGAAGAAAAGAAGTTCAATCTAGCGGAACAGGAAATCCATGGGAACAACTTGTCTTGAAAAAAATCATTTTTTTTAAACGATTGTGCAGTGGAACCAGAAAAAAGTGGTTTTTCCTATTCAGTTATCCATATAGTTTTGAAATGGGCGACATAAAGACCTAAAGGAAAACAACGACTCGGTAAGTAAAAAAAGCTCCAAAGTTAAAATTACACTTCTAATGCCATTATATAAGACGTAAAAAATATTTTTAATAACCGATAAAAATATAAATGGGCTGAATATTGACTAGCAGGAGATGGAAGTTGAATAAAAAATTTTCTTCTCTTAGGATGAAGAAAACCTAACAGAACAAAAAAATTTGGAGTTGAGTAAAAAATTTTCTCACGACCATATGCACTAAAGTTCAGCTTTTTAAAGTCGACAAAAATCCAGGACATGGTAAACAATAATTTCTAGAATTCTAAGTGCATCAGAAATTAAAGTAGCTATCTGCACCCTGGAAAAGCAGGATACAATTAAAAAGTACTCACCTTTGGGAACAACGCGCGACAAGACCCACACCAGGTGCCATAAAACTCGACAATAACGAGTCGATCTTCGGCTTTGCTCAAAGCAGATATGAATTCCTCAGTCGAATGAATGTCAATCATATTAGGGCCGGCATTCCTCTCCCACCATTTGGGCTCATCAGTTTGAGCAACAACAGCACGTGCCTGAGAAGTTATAAAAAACCTTTATAATAAACGGAGAAAATACTAGGCACCCTTGTTGTTGTTGTAAATGATGGTGATGACGGTAACGATGATGATGAAAGGACTATGACGGGTGCCATTGTCCTCCACATTCGTCGGCGCAAGATGACAATGATGCCGCATCGTCCTTATTGTCATTTGTAAGTGAATATGGATAATGATGAAGACCAGTCATAGTCATCTTCATCTTAGCAGCAGATAATGGAGGATGACGATGTCAAAGATGATGAGTGGACAAATGCAACTTATATATTTTCTTTCTAAATGTGACTTACTCTAATAGGGCTTAGCGTCCTAGACGATGAATGATGGGAAAGATAACAATGATGATGGATGGATGGATGAATGAAATTTATATATTATTTTTTCCCCCTCAGTTAACCTCTATGATTGGGCTCGGAGACCTTGATGACGAGTCATCATCGTCCTCATCATTTTTCTGAGCCAGGATGATAATGATGATGGACATGACAAAGGCGAATTCATCATCATCTTCCAACCTTACTGTTTACCATCTGAAATGGGCGTAATCATACACAATTTTCATCTCATGTTTCTGATTTCTGACTGTTTAACTGATCATCAGATTAAGTATAAGCCGAAAATATAATTCAGTAAAAAGACAAATCACACGAAACGAAGGGAATCTATGAAGTTGAAAGATACATTTGCACAACAGCAACCGTTAATCAAGTACTATTTGGAGAAAAATCGTAAAAAGTAACCCAAGTAAAAGCAGAACCTTGAGATTCAAATTCTAGACACAAGGATCCAAGTATTCATTCCTCAGATCTCATGGACGAACTAATTTGCATAAGTTATGCGTATTCTACGTTCAAGAATACCTGAAACCGAAGAATTAACAAACAAAACCACCCTAGACCGAAGTATCAGATTAACAAAAAATGCAAAATCAACAACAACAAACGGGTTCAAACCCGGATTCTCCATCAGGAAAAAGTATATATCCCAACACGAAATACTGAATCAAAGGGAGAATTTTCCAGGAATTACAGGGGCGGCGAGGAAACTGATCATATTAAAGTGAGAGGCGTCAGGATTTACCTTGAGGCGAGAAAATCTGAGCGATGGACGAGCGAAGATAATGGAAGAAGCCAAGTCAGCGCGCGGCCTCCGCACCTGCTTCGTCTGCTGGCTACTCGAAGTAGAAGGACACAAGGGAAGGTTGCCCGCAACAGAGACGAAAGAAGGAGAGCGAAGAAACACATCCGCCATGGAATGCGAGATGGGTATTGAAGAAATCGAAATTCTAGCAAATGGGTCGATCAAAAACAATCAAAGAACGCGATTTTGCGATCACCCACCACGCTTGATCCCCTCCATCCGATCCAAACACGAATCTCCAAAGTTGAGATCACAGTTTCCCTCTTCAGAGAGATAGACAGAGAGAGTTAGAGAGAGAGAGTTGGAGAGAGAGAGGGAGAGTAAGAGAGAGAGAGTGAGAGAGGAGAGAAGAAGAAGAAGAAGAAGACGAGAGGCTAAGGTCGGCCATCCTTTCATCATCAGGTCGTACCCGGTCCGGTCTGGACCGGGTTCAGTGAACCGGACCCGGTTCGGACCGGTGAAGAGTGAGTCATCCGTTTGTATCTATCCACTATTGACCACAAGTCTTGGGGAGTTTTGGCCCCAAAGAATGATGGGTTCTGTATTTGCAAAAAGTAAGGAAGATAGAACGAATATATGGGTATGATTAGTAGAGATAGTCGGCCGGTGCGGTGTGAAAAGTCACACCGTCTGTGTGAATTTTCGCTCGCAAGAAAGGCACCGTGCGATGTGCGATGCAAATTCATGCGGTAATTCGTACCGCACATCGCACATATTCACACATAATCGGTAATTATTATTTAACTATTTTAAATTTTTTATTGCATATTATTTAACTCTTCAATAATAGGTAATTATTGAATATATGGGTATGGCTAGTAGAGATGGTCGGGCGGTGCGGAAATTCGCACCGTCTGTGCAAATATTCGCTCGCAAGAAAGGCACCGTGCGATGTGCGGTGCGAACTCGTGCGGTAATTCGCACAGCACATCACACATATTCACACATAATCGGTAATTATTATTTAACTCTTTAAATTTTTATTGCATATTCACGCCTGCAACGGCCGACCAAGAGCTGTTTTGAGGGTGTATTTGCAACCAAATTTTAAGAAAAGTCCGTCCGACTTTAGAAATTGCTTGGAAATCCTATCTTCCTTATAATTTTACCTATTTTATATTTAAAAATTATTTCTTCCTCAAATAAATTCCCAAAAAAAATGATAACATTCAAAAAAATTCTTAAAAAATCATAACTTCATCTCCACATTAATTATTTTAAACCAAGTATTTAAACCTGCCAATTCATTTAAATAGACTTATTTCAGGCTTAAAAATTTTCATTAAATTCATGAATTAACAGGAAAATAAGGGAAAAACAAGGAATCAATTGGAATAAAAATAAAGATGTAACTATATTATGAAAACCATATTTAAACTATTTAAATGGACAAAAAATGTGTTAATTATTTAAATTAGACAACAAATGACTACATGTATCAATTCCATGTTTATTAAAGAAATTTCATGTTTATGATTCCATGACTAAAATATTTATTATTATAAAGTAAATATTTTATGTTTTAATTGCCCTCACTACTTTTTTATTCTTATGCAGTAAATATTTCATGTCCCATGGAAATTTATTTCTAAGTAAGAAATTGTCACAATAAAAATAGTTTATCGTCATTAGGTATCTACTCGATAATTTTTCAGAATGAGTTATTTATTATTATATGGAGTAAATACTTCATGTTTTAATTTCCATCACCAATATTTTTAGAAATATACAATAAATACTTCATGTTTGATGAATAAATTTTTTATAACCAAAAAACTATCAAAATAAAAATATTTTATCATCATTAGGTATCTACTTGATAATTAATCTGAATAAATTATTAATTACTATGTAATTAAGATTTACTAATTAGGTGAAAATAATAATTGTTTATGGTCATCAGATTTGTGGACAGTAATAATAGATTGTTTTTTAGGATTTAATCTTTAAAATAAACATTTATTTTAGTCAGCCCTCTTAATTAAACTAAGTTGCATAAATAAATATGTTACACACAACTAGTTTCAATACATAAAAAAATATGTATAAAATGGTTCGACAAGTAAAAGGAAAAATAAATGAGCTTAATGAACACTCGGGTCTTCTTCACTATCTTCGTCTATTTTCTTGATATCATTGTCATCATCCTCATTTGCTCGCCACCAAAACTCGAGTGTCATTAGTAATTCGATGCTCTCTGCTGTCAACCTGGAATGCTTGTAGTTGATGACGACGCGACCAACAGAGAAGAATCTTTTAGAGGGCGCACTCCTTGCGGAGACCGAGAGGAATTCCTTCGCAACCATTGCCAACCTTGGATATGAGTGTTCTCTAGTTTCTTTCCACCAATGCCATGGTTCTGTCCCCTGGAGAGGAGATGAGCTCATGTACACATCTAGTTTGTGCTTTGGGCTAATGGTTGGTGTGTGCTCATTGTCCAGTAGCAACTCCTCTAATGCTTCACCGGAGAAAGTTGTAGACGTACACTTTGGTGGAAAACATCTAGAAGAATCTGAACAAATTATACCTCCATCGTTGGTGACCTCAGGGATATGCAATAAGCTTTGCACATACACGATTATTTCGTCCCAGTGGTTGCAGTCAAGTAACCGTAGCTTCATGAGGGACCGAAGAGGGCAGGAACATTGAATGCCTTGTTGTGAGTGAGGACTCATGCATATCTGCTTATGTTGGTCTTCATCGTCTGACAAGATTTGTACACAGACATCCACTAGCAGGTGGATATTGATGGAAATATATGTGGCGTACATGCCAATCACACATTCCACATCACGTTCCATGTTCATTAATAGAACATATTCATTATAGTGCATGTGTGATGCTTATAATGAAGTCCATGAATACATGATCGGACTTAGTGAATTATGATGAGATGCATAAATGAGTGCTGCTTTGATACTTGTTACGGTCTACAATGAGACCACACAAGTTGCATTTGAATTTTTTTCTACCAAAATTTGTGTAGTGCCTTAGCGTATCACATGCATAAAGGTGAGTCTTTCTCTGTTTGGTATTTGGGCTATTGTGATATGGTTCATCTTCTGTAGACATTTCTGCAAAATTAGTTACATGCAAAGACATACCAACTTCCATCGTACAAATGGCAGGATCATAATGTAGATGGTAAGAAAGAAAATAAATACACGAGATCTCGAGCTCATAAAGGGGATGGTGAACACAAAACTACATTAACAACATCATAAAGAGGATATATACAGAATCTATCCAAGAGGTTGGGACAAATAGTCATAATTTGAATGAAATTATACATTAATATTATTTTTAAACTAATGAAATCATCACGCAATTTGAACATATATATATATATAACAAGAAATTTAATTTCAAATTGGAACAATAAAATGTCAATTCCAAAATGTGGACATGTAGCCATAAGCATTCATAAAAGAGAAAAAAATAATTACAACTATTAATATCAAATAACTCACAAGAAGGTGCACCGCACAATCAAGACCGACCGCAATTGGAATGCACGACTGATAATCGTCAAGCTGATGATATATACCACTTGCTTTTAGTATTGCGGTCGACACCTGTGAATAAGAAGAAAACAATAAATTTTAAGTTAATAGTATTGCGGTCATCACCTTCATCAGCTATACATATCATCAGTATAGTCTTATTACTGTCAACCATAATATCATAAGGCATCATTCTTTACCTTCATAATTTTTATCATCATCATCAATAAGCATCATCATAAGGCACCATTGTCATCATCATAATTCTTAGTCATCATTATAACACATCATTGTAAGGCATCAATAAGCATCATTATTTTTTATCATCATCATCATAAGGCATCATCAGAAGGCATCATCATAAGGCATCATCATAAGGCATCAATAATCATCACCATCATAATTTTTATCATCATCATCATAAAAATTATGAGAGAGGTATGGGCATCATCAGAAACCAAGAGAGGGGAGAATTAATCTGAGGAAGATTAAATGGAACATAAAGATAGATAGATAGCTCAATAGATTGATGGATAGATTACAAAGATAGATAGACTGAGAAAGAAGAGAGGGGACACATAGATAAATGGATAGATTGAGTGAGATACATAAGTAAAATGGACGAGAGGAGATATCTGAAGAACCAAGAGAGATAGATAGATGGATAAAGATAGATAGAGATATGAGAGAGGGAATAATTAATTTGAGGAAAATTCAATGGAACATAAAGATAGATAGAGATATGAGAGAGGGGATAATTAATTTGAGGAAAATTCAATCGAACATAAAGATAGATAGATCAATAGATAGATGGATAGATTACAGAGATAGATAGACTGAGAAAGAAGAGGGTGGACACATAAATAAGAGAGCGGAGAGGAGATATCTGAACTCTGAAGAACCACAGGAGAGATAGAAAGATGGATATAGATCTAGGAGAGAGGAGATATCTGAATTCTGAAGAACCCGCTAATCTGAAATGCCGAATCTAGCCAAAGACGTTCTCAAAGAAGAATCAAGATACATAGATGGATGGATAAATACACATAAAATGAGAGAGCAAGAATCAAGATAGAAGATAGATCAATAAGTACCTCGGGCATGAGTCTTGGGAGTGTCTACTTCAAAGGAGAGCGAGAGAGAGGAAGAGGGGAGGTAAAGCAGAAAAAAATGACAGGGAGAGAGAGAGAGAGGAAGAGGGAAGACACAACTACAGAGAGAGAGAGAGAGGGGAGGGAAAGCAAAGGAGAGCGAGAGAGAGAGGAAGAGGGGGGAGAAAAAAATGAGAGCGAGAAGGTCTACACAAATTTGTAAATTCGCTCCGCACAGAGGTCTCTGCGGTGTGCGAATATTCTGTGCGATGTGCGGTGTGATTTTTTCACCGCACCGCACAATCGCACGAAAGAGATTTGGTCGCACAAAAGGACCATCTCTAATGGCTAGTGTTCTTAGTATCACATACACAAGTTTCCTGAGTACATCCATCAGAATTCTTGTCTAGAGGTTAGTGATTTGATCTGATCGATCGAATGATTGATCGGGTTGAGGCTTTGGTTTACCCAATTCGACATTCCAGTGGTCAGACTATGGCGGGCACGATCAGTAATTTGGATCCATTATTAACTAGTCTTGATTTAACTGATTTGATCAATCAATAAAGTCAAATGTTTGATTAATCTTATTAAAATACAGTGCGCAGGCGTAAGGAGCCTAATGGATTGATTAGGCATATTTGTTCTTATTTCTAATATACTCCATATCAAAAAAATTTATGTTGCATCCTTCTAAACTTTACCTAAGGGTATGTAATATCTCTTTTCTAATTAATATGATATATTATATTGTATTCTCTCCTATCTCTTGTCCCTTGATCAATATTCTCCCTCAGCTTGAGCCTTCTTCTTGTTTTCCCGACGATATCAGATCCATGTTCTGCTTCAAAATCAATGTTAACCTAGAAAAAAAATTAAAATATCAATGATTGAAACAGATCCATGTTATTCTTTGAGACCTTTGATTTTCCCAACGTAAGAAATACCACAACTATAATAGACATTTAAAACAAAATAAAATTATCAATGATCATATCACTTTGCATGGAATCCAATATGTGGGTCCTTTGGTTTCTCGAATGAGTCTTCAAAAACCACAGAAGAGTTCGACCTTTAAATGTGTCAATGTAGTCCTTGCATGTCAAATATCTTCGTATTAAACTCAACAACTATTGTCATCTCACACGGTTGATCTTCTCCCTGTTCTAGTCATACTTGGAGGAGAGAGTGCTCAAGAGATAAAAATTTAAGGGGATCCAAAGAAAGGCTTGTGTGTTAATGTTTGTTTAGAGATTCCTCCCATTATATAAACTTTAGTTTGTTGTTAAAAACCCATATATTTTAGGTATGATGCTTTTATCCACTATTGTTTTGTATACATAAATACAATACAATCATTATAATGCACATATGAACCTTATTCATTGAAGTCCATAAACACATGTAATACTATGTGAATTATTATGATAATGTAATATAATGATAAGTGTTTGAACATCTATTGTAAGGATTTGTATTCAATGTATACTCAGAAGGACATTAAAATACCCATTAAGAAGAACATTGTTGACTCCCACTCGTAGGATAATTATGGCCGATCTCATAGCCATCAATATGGGAATTGTTTTATTTTGGGGGAAATATTTTACTGAATTCATCCATATGAGTCATACACTGGTGCCTCAAAGTATAACCAATGGCTCCTATTGGTCGGTTACTATGCTTTGACAATGACTTAGAGTTTCTAACCATGGCATTCTAATAAGTTCTAGCTCAGATGTAGTAAAAATTCAATGAAGGGGTTTCTGTGGTTAAGATGGGATCATCCACCCAAGGTATAAGAGGAGATTGAATCAAAGAAGAAGATGTCATTAAAGCAGTCGTCACGGTAGTAGAAATATTAGAGGCATTCTCCGATGATTCCACCATGTATCAATACTAAGAAGAATGATCAATTAGGATTTGAAAATTAAGTAGAACCTAAGTAATTTAGATTTTTCATATGAATGATGAATTATACATACATGGTAATAGATGGTAGTGAAGTTTCCATGCGTGATATACTCCTACATATCTTTTAGAGTACAAGATGTAGCTTGACAAACCCCTGGGCAGAAATTCAACCTATCTATTGGGTTCAATAGAGCCTTGATTAATTGATCAGTATGCTGAAATAATTAATTAATAATATTTTTCAATATTTTGTATTAATATATTTAAATTATTGACTGTAATAATGATACACAAACTAGAAGATCATTCGCTTCAGATTTTCAGACACTAGTGGATATAATTTAAACTTGACGACTTTTATGAAAATTTCCCAAAGACTATAAATTGAGGGGAAAACATTTGTTGATGGCCATGGAAGTCATTCTTGAGTGCCCTTCCCTTTTTTCTCTTTCTCTTCCCAAATGGTCATTTTAATGGGCATGTTCTCCTTAAGTTGTCTGTATAACAACCCCTTAGAGTCTAGGAAGAGCTTGTAGTATGAGGAATCAAGCCTTCTTCTTGTTGGGTATTATATTATAACACTGGAATTTACGCACTTCACTCGTTGAAATGGTGGGCGTCACACTTATCGGAACCAAGATCACTCTCTCATTGGTTACAGATACTTAAGTTTGAGGTCCTCAAACAAATACTCAAACCAAATACTCACACACAATTGATGTAATTTAGGGGACATATTTTACTGATGTAAATGAATTTACTGATATATTCCACCTGAAAATGACAAATTCATTTTCTTCTGCTCCCACATAAGTACATAATATTAGATGTGTATCACTGTAACGTGGGTGATGAGGCTCCAATATAACTCTAGGTAAATAAAGATGAAAATTGTGTATGAGTTAGAAGAAAGTGTTAAGGTATGTAAAGGATATCGGTAAATCAAAATTACCGAGATAGCTTTTCCCAAGAATAAAGGAATGATCAAAATACAACAGAATGGTGGAGAGAAAAGTGAGGATGGGGGATAATATAGGCCCATGTCCAGCTAAAAAAAATGGTAAAAAAATGATAAAATAGAGAATAACATAAATTGCTTCAAAAAAGAACCCCATAATCTCATTTTGTTTCCTTATTTCAGTTTTTTCTCTTTCTATTTTTCTCATTTTTTGTAAAGGGTTAAATTATAAGTAATGGAAAATTTTATTAATTAAAATGAGCAAGTGATGTTCAAATGGAAAGCTCTTGCATGGTTCATCCCATGCTGATAAAAATAGAAGAAATAGATTGAGAAGATGGGGACAAAAATGAAGAAAATAAGAAGGAAATGTGGGAGTAAAACATTTAATTAGTAATAGATGATGGGGTAGAGATGGGTTACTAATGGGATAAGCTATAGGTGGGTGAAATGGTACAAGGTAATCTACATAAAAGGATATGGATGGTGGATGTAAGAGATGAGCGAGAAGGAATATGGATGAAGATAGTGGTTTAAGCTTTATGATTCAAATGGAGGAAAGACCGAGGGATGAGATCAAGATGAGGTAAATGACGAATGATGATGATGACTTGGTAATGAGCATGAGACAAACAAAAGTAAGCAGGAAGATGTAAATGAAAATGAGGAGAGACGAGATTGATGGAGGTATCTGAACATGTGATATGAATAAGTGAAAGTGATAAGGATGAGAAGGTGATAAAATGGATGAATTTGGGATTTATAGTATAGATAATAATATGAGATGGGATATTGTGGAGAGGATGTCAGGTGTGTGATGATGATGGATGATGGATGATAGTAGATTGATTGGAAAAGATGAAATAGGTATCGATCTAACTAATGGATGTGATGAAGATAAATTAATTTAAGGCAAGAGACTAACATTAGATCCTTATGTTCCGCAGGGATCAGGGAAATTTCCTGATGCATATTACCTTCTACTTTTCTCAGTTGACCTTATCCAACCACTCAATACACCAAGAAAATCTAAATTGGCTTTCAAAAACCTCACTTCTTTCAATCTGCTTCTTTGGGGGGAAGTGAGCTCAAATGTGTTTTTTTCAAGGATCTAGGGTTCAATGTGTAGATCCAACTATACAAATAGACCCTAAGCCATTTAGAATTATCATTTGAAAGAGGATTTATACATACACAACAATGAGGGATATACTCTATATCTTTTAGAGAATGAGGTTTAGCTTGGCACCCCACGGCTGGAAACTTATCGATTGGGTTAAATCGATACTTGATTAATTAATCTATATGTTGATATAGTTAATTAATAAGGTTGGTCCATAAATGTTAGTGTACCTTTAAAATTATTAACTAGAACAATGTATGGGCCTAGGGGGTCGCACACATAGGACTAAAAGGACTTTGCAAGATATACTTTATTACTAGGGATTTCTTTAATGAAAAATTCTTATTATGCATAAATAAAGGAGGGTGCACCCATTTTAGGTGTTCATGCGAGCCATATCTGGGTGTCCCTGTTTCTTCTTTCTCTGGTTTCTCGACTCACTACACAGGCTCTCCTTGGTGGTGAGAAGATCCACAAGGTCTTAAAAAATTAGTGGTGAAGAAAGAGAGAAGACCCAACAACTTCTAATTGTGTGGATACTTCTAGAGGCTGCACAATTGAACATCTCAAAGAAACTCTCCTTGGAGCAATTCAAGGGTGAAAAACGTTACTCACCGGATACTTCATACGTGATGTGTTTTAGAGATCAATTCTGAATTGATCTTTAGCTTCTGCTACGTTGATATTCACTTAATGCACTAAAAACATAGCCCCATAACACAAGATTAAGTATGTTTCTTTCTCATGCCACAAGATCGTTGATTGCGATACCCCTTTAAGATATTATCCATGCAGATAAACATAAATATTTTGAGTGCTTGATGAATAAAATGAAAGATAAATTCACCCATTTATTAATCCATAGGATCTGGTGCTTTTTTTATACATGTATGGTGGATAACAGTCATAACCAGAAATCACTTGCAGAGGAGATCAGGATCTGATTTCAATCTTGTATTTCTTAACAAAATTTTTTGAATCTGATTTTATTTTATGTTAATGATTTGACAAGATAATTTGTGCCCTCCAAACTAATCCATAGATTAATCAAAGATAAATGGAAATAATTATAAAGAAAAAAGTGAGAATTAAGTCCATCAATAATCATAGACTAAATTTTTGGTATTGATAATACATAATTAAGTCAGGGAAAGAAGGATGCTTTACGGTTTGTGGAATATAAAAAAGTAACCCACATTTATTTTTTGAGATTTAACCATTTTAATACTCTTTTATTCGATCTTATTAAGTTATCATCTAATGCATCTGAAGGCTTATCGATTTCAATTATTTGGAAGATATGAATAATTTAGAGGAGATCTTAAGAGATACTTTGGAAATTATTGGAATGAATTGATATTTTAAATAATGAGCTTGAAAATATAAAAAAAGGGAACTGAAATATCAAAAAAGCTAAAGAAAGATTTTGAGAAGCAAGAGCTTGAATTAAATATATACTGTTATTCAAAAATGACAATACATTCCATTGTTATTCAAAAAATACGGAGTACATGTGCACATCTGGGCCGTCGGGTAGCTTCTCATCATTTCAAAGTCTATATCTGTGGTTCAAGAAATGGAATTGTTATTCTCAATTCAGACAAGACACTGATTTTTTTACAAATTGCTTGTCATTTTGTAGGATCTTCCATTCGTCAAAAAGGCCATTATCAGATATTTTAGGTATACAGTGAAAGAAAAATATTTAGCTACAAACTACAAGTTTAGGCATACACTGAATAAAATCTGGGGTTTGAGATAGAATGGAATTAGAGAAATTCAGAGGAATGATATTGCGTTGAGAGCTCAGGTGAACTGAATTTGTGATAAAAAAACATGATTTGATTGGAAGAGGATTCCTTCAGAATATAACCCTGAAAGAACACTCTTCAGTTTATTCCAAATTCGTCCCAGAGATAAAGCACTCATGAGAAGACTCAAAGGAAAAAGAGGAGAAAGTTCCGGGAGGGAGAGAGTAGGGGAGAAAGGGAGAAAGTACCATGTATAAAGGGGGAAGAGGAGAGAAATAGAGTGACAGAAAGATAAGGGGGGAAGAGGGATAGGGGGAAATAGATTCAAAAAAAATTCAGGGTGTATACACTGGTCTCTCAAACAAAGCTTCTTACAAGGGTTTGCTTGGGAAAACCCGTGCCTCTGTCTGTTAATCTCCATCTGAAACTTGTTAAATCATACATTCGAAACATCTTTCGGACCTTGGTCTCATCAAATTCAATCTTTCCATCTGTTTTTATTGCTTATTCTATCAGATTCTTGGCACAGTAGGAGATGATGACATACCAGGCAAGGAGCAGGGACGAGAAGAGAACCAATCCAATAACATACGACCAACCAGCGACGGCTGCACCACCGCAAAGCGTGGCAGCAAAAGGGAGGAGGGATCGGGCAATGGCCGAGGGTCCCACCCACCGTCCCCGCCACAGCACCAACGCTGCAACGTTGACCATGTTCCAATTGAGGGAGTTGCTGTAGCAGAGGCGATCAAGGCAGGTAGCAACAAAGGAGTAGCTACTGCAGGTGAAGATGTTGTAGAATTTGTTCTCAAATTGTCGTGATGTGGAGCGCAGAGCGTCATCCCAAGATATGGCCACGCCGTTTTCTGCGTGCTTGTAGGGCTGCTTGCAGGAATGGGTGGCCAAATTGTGGGGAAAACAGCACTGCACAAGAACAAGAGAAGAAAGAGGGGGAACTAAGTATGATGCATTGTTTATAATTTTCTCTTCCTTCTTCTTTCTGTACCTATAACTCATAATTTTGGGGAGATTTGGAGAGGGGATCATGCTGAATTACCTCTTTCTCTCTCTTCCTTATCTCTGAAACTCATACGGTAAGGAAACATGCAGGAGAGCTCACTGATGTTTAATGTATTTTTTTTCTCTCTTACCCTTTCTAAAATTCTTCCTCATGGGAATGTTTGACCAAGTTTTAGAGAGAGGAGAGCAACTGGGACAATCGATGAGAGAAATATCTCTCCCTTCCTCCATTTCTCTTAAAGCTAAAATGTTGAGGAATTGGTGAGGAGAACTAGCAGAACTCTTGGTTTATCAGACCTCCTTATCTATACTGACTTATTTTATCTCTGTATTTCTCTCAAAAATTCTTGTCTCTTGAGGAATATGAGGCAAATTAAATCCAATTCTTGCAAATATCTCTTTCTCGCCTATCTCAGAATTTGCCCCCCAATTTCCAAAACTCAATTGCCAAGGAATGGCACAATCGACTGAACTATCTCACCGTGTTCTAAACTTCATCCTTTTTCTACCTAGCAGACTGAAAGATACAGTATCTCTTCATTAACAATCAAATAGAAAAACAAACTCAATGCAAAACATGGGAATTTTTCTCCTTCTCGCACTATCTAATTACAAGGTCTTACGATTCAGGCAAAGTTCAATCTACCAAGTAAAACCAGACCCACCAAAGAAGCAGGCAAAAAAACTGTAGGTTTGGACTTCTAGAAAACATGATCGGCGAATTCAACTTCTTTCTCAAACAAGAACAATCCTGGGCCAGCTTTTGCGCATCCAACAAATTACTCTTCGTTGGAAGCCAACGATTAGCAGGAATTTCCGTTTTAATTTACAAAAATGATGCAAAAAGAAACAATCAAAAGAGGGAAGAACGTTGGGTACCTTCTCCCTGTCGAGCTGGAGATACCTGGCGACTGGGCCGTAGGGAAATCCGTCCTCGGCGACGAGATTGGAGCCAGAGAAGTCAAGAACAACTCCATCTTCCCGGCAAATACCGACATGGCCGATATACGGAACCAGCCAGGAGATAATCGGGAGAGGAGTCCAGACTATGCAGCATGGAAACTTGCCCTTCTTCCGATCGATTTCCTCTAGCGGCCATAGATTATGCCCGTCCTCTTCCGAGATTCCCACGATCATCTTCAGAAAACCCACCAAGGAAATTGATCAAACTGCGCGATTGAATGTCGACTATTTGCCCAATTGGCACAATCAAGGAAAGAAAGCGAAATTAGAGTCGAAATCTCCGGAATTGAAGAAAAAGGTTGAACTTGGTTTGATGGGTCCTCCGGATTGTATGTCGATTCCTTGCCAAATTGGCACAATCAAGGAAAGAAAACGAAATTATAGTCGAAATCTCAGGAATTGAAGAAGAGGAAAGGGTTGAACTTGGTTTGATGGGTTCTCACCGATCAAGAAAATCAAGGGAGTTGCACTGCTGATGTTTTTAGCTGACAATTGAGTGAAAACAAACTAATAGCATTTGCACTGCTGTCAATTTCACTCTTTTTATGGATACCAAGAGGGACTGGGAGAGGGGCCCAATACCAAAGCTGGGCCCTGTGAAAACATGTATACTCTACTGCTTGCCGACATCGGCGCGGATGACGAATCGGATATCGGACAGGCGGAAACTGATATCGGCCAGACGCTGACATCAGATATCCATTGCGTACATTGGTTATCTGTTGCTACAGTACTGATATCTGATATCACTTATCGATATCTGTCCCACTATCAGCATCCACTTGAGTCTTTAGGTTTAGATGTCAATATCAGATATCGAATGGGGATATCGGGTTTTCCCGTAACTCACGTGCAATTTTTATTATATGCATATACTATTACAATATTACGTTTTAGGTTAATAATTCATTTTATAAATAATTATTTAGCCACTCTCTCCCATTTGTTCTTGCTCTCTCACTCACTCCCCCATCAAACATCTGGCAGTTGATGTCATCAGTCGCATTTGGTCAATGTGTGTGTTCATTATGGAGAAATGAGAGAGAGAGATGTTTACAACTATGCATGTTTCTCTCCTCTCTCTCTCTCTGTTTAAAGTATTTGCAAACAATATGTTAGATGACTTCACATAGGAGTTTTTTTTTTCAAAACTTATCAATAGGGCACGAATTGCCTCAACTCTCTGTTATACCCTGATATCAGAATACAAAAATTTATATCTGCTATCCCTGATCTGATATCTTTTAGAGATACCAGTGATTCTCCACAGGATGGAGATTTTCATCCCCATCTCTGACACTTGCTACAGAGCTCAGATCTGTAATTTTATCCAATATCATCATATGAATGCATTTTTATATCTCATAAATTGAATATTAATGTATTCAAAATGAGATATCAGCACATATGTCGAAGCAAAAACACTTGTACACATATCAATCTAAATAAAAAGTCAAATAAAGTATTTGAATATTTGTATAGATGACTATGAAGTAAACCTGATGATCTCCTATTCTGGACTTCTATGAAGAATTGTATTTATGAATATATGATATATAGCTTAGGACATACGCCTGAGTCTATCACTATCTTTATTATGCTTAAGGGTAGTTTTTTGATTCAATGTATTGGAACAACTTCAATCTCAAGAGTAATTGTGTCTCTTAACTCCTGTTTCTTATTAGGGACTCAAGAACCATAACCCCTTGTTTACAGGCAAGAAGAGATATGTAATACTCTTTAGGCCAATCCTATTATATACAAATCCATAAAGGAACTCTTCTAGGAGATTTATAGGGAAGACTGTATATTTTCCAATAAGCAGAAAATAATAGAAAAATTTTGTTGATTTTAGAGGATCTAGTTTGCTAAATTTTGGTGCGGGGATAATGATGATATGATAGAAGTTGTGGAAAAATAATTTTGGGGAAAAAAGTTCTTGGAGGGTTTGACAGAGACTGTCCAGTCCCTGTCCAGCCTAGTTTTTACCATGGACCTAAACCTTATCTAAAGTTTGGTCCTGTTGCGGTATAGTTTTATCATGTCCTAGTCCAGCAATGTTGACTAGTGAATGTCAAAGTCAAAGAAGAAAAGTAAAAAAAAATGGCAATGGACTCAACATATAAGGAATAATGCATTCCAAACTAATCTATAAAGTCCATCTTGGAAAATAAAAAATCCTATTAGATGTTGCTGAAAATATTAATAAAAGAAGAAGAAGAGAAGAAGGAAGGAAAATGAAAAGAAGAATAAGAGAAGAAAAAAGGGCTAAAATAAGAAGAAAATACAAGGAGAATGATAAGAAAAATAAGAAGAAAGGAAGATGAAAAGAAGAGTAGGAGAAGAAGAAAATAATAATAAAAGAAGAATAAGAGAACATGAAATGGATGCGAGAAAAGAGGAAATCCAGAGGATGACCACCACAAGGGAAAGGGTAGTGGAAGTAGCGCGGTGAGGTGACGGTGATCGGAACGGCCAAGAGGGGGGAGCGACACTACAAAGTGGGAGGCGATTTAGAGCAACAAAGTGATAGAAATATATGTGGCCGGAATGCCAATCACACATTCCATATCTCGTTCCATGTTCTTTAATAGAACATATTCATTATAGTGCACGTGTTATAGTTACAATGAAGTCCATGAATACATGATCTGACTTAGTGAATTATGATGAGATCATAATATGGAGATCACTAGTCTTTAAGCATGTGTTCTAAATATTCCTATTCAAAGGAACGTGAGAAGGACATCGAAGTATTCAGATACAATAATACTATCTAGGCTCACTCACATGATGAGTATGGCTGATCCCGTAGCCATTAGTGTGGAGACACTAAAGAATGATAGTGGTCGTTCTTTGGTCAAAAGAGTTCACTAAATTGATACGTACGAATCCCTAAATGGTATTATACCGAACTGTCAATTAGGTTGATTCACGTCACGAATGTGTAAGTGGTTCTTAGACTTGAGACACCAAAGACATCTTATGGACAGATAGTTGTACTTTGACTAGGACCTACAAGTCCCTATTCATGGGATTCTAAATAGTCTTCATTCGGGTGCATCAAGAAGTTCACAAAGAAGATTGAGTGATCAAGATGGGGTCGTTCACCCTCGGTATAAGAGGTGACAGCTTAAGGAAGAGGATGCGATGAAGTCCTTGGCCAATGCATTAAAATATCAGAGAAGAGTTCTCCAATAATTTCCAAACGCATTAGTACTAACTCGGATGACCGATTAGGGTTTAACAGTTGACCATACCCTTAGTCGTCCTTGGAGCATCTAGTGGATGAGGGACTATACATACACGGTAACCAATGACAAACTGATTCCATGAGTGAGTCGATACACACTCCTTTGTATCTTGTAGAGCGGGAACTGAATTCAAAGATAGTTTTTACAAAAAATCAAGGCTCTCTTTGTAGAGCCAACAATATGGATGGAAAGATGCAGGAAAAAGGAAGATTCGCTCAAATTTCAGCCCCAAACTCCTTTTGGATCATCAGATATAGTGATTTGAATTTGGATCATTCTCAGCCCTTCGATTCTCTCTCTCCTCTAACTTTGGAAGTCTGGAAAAAGGCAAATAATCATTAAATAATTCCGCAATATAGATATTAATTCATAAAAATGTTACAAGTATATATTATGATTATTAAAAATGATATCTCTTCGAATATAATGCCAAAAAATTTTGAAAAAATCATATTCCAACTCAAAGAATTATGTTATTTCAGATTTTGATGTCATAAAAACCATTAAAAATACTTAAATTCATAAAATTCAAAATATCATTATAAAACAGATTTAATCATTTTATGTCTGATAACACTCATACATGATCTATTTAATGCAAATAAACAGGTAAATATGGTCATATTAACCTACTAAAATGTGTGTTATCAAGCAGCGGTGGGGGTGGGTGGTGATTGGGTGTGGTGAAGAGGGGGTAAGTGGGCCTGAAGTGGGCGGTGAACGGTAGTGGTGATGCAGCACTGCAGGGGACAGTGATCAAGAGTAGCATAAAGGGGGGATGGGGCACGGGCAGAGAATGCGAGCGGCGAGAGAGGAGTTATGCCTAGAAATCTCAAGTATTATAATGGTGTGTCTAAAAATCTCAAACGTGTTTCCCTCTAGGCCCATATATTAGTTTATTTGGTACCTTTAACATTCCAATAACATTTATTAGTCAACCTTATTAATTAACTATATCAACTTTTATATTTATCAATTAAAAATCAATTTAACCCAATTTTTAGGTCGACTTCACATCCCATCTGGTGCCAAGCTATACCTCATGCTCTAGAAGGTATAAATGAGCATATCAATTCTCTTATGGAACATTACCGTGTGTGTTTAATCCCTCAAATGTGTTGTGCTCTTAAGATGATTTATGGAATTGTCAATTTCCAAACCCAAACTTTTCATCCCAATTAATACTAATGCATTTGAAAATCATCAAAATCCTCTATGATACTCCATTTCCTTGGCCAAAGACTTCATCACATCTAGCAAATGCCCAACCGATATCCATCTAATATCCGGTGTCGGACAACCGATACCCGATATCCGCAAAAAAATGGGACGGGACTGTATATCGGATATCAGATATCAGTCGATATCCGTCTATAAGGGGTTAGACGGATATCGGTGGGGTGAAGACGAACAGGGTATCGGATACCAGATATCGGTTTTCCCGTATCCGGATGTCGGAGACAAATACCAGATGCCAGATATTAGTTTTCGATATCCGGATATCAGAACCAGTATCCTGATCAAATGGTTTTATTTTATTTGAATCTCAGTTAATATATAGAGTTTAAAATTTTATTTTCTTCGATATGGGATAACAGGATTCGAAGTTTAATGTAAACTCAGAATCCCATTATCCCACATGGAAAAATTTAGAAATCTTTATTTGTATATATTAAATGAATCTGACATTATATTAAACGGTAAAATTATATTATAACCCATATTCGCTTTATTTATTGGCCCTTACATTTAGTCATTATTTAATATATTATCACAGCGTGCAATAAATAGGAGCGAAAACTTCTATATTCTTCCATATGGGATAAAGGGATTCGGATTTAACACCAAACCCGAATCCGGTTATCCCATAAGGAAAAAAATAAAAATACGTAGCTGTACATATTAAATGTGATGACTTACCTCTTAAAAAGTTCTCTCCTAACTCTCTGGCCCATGATAAGTTGACCTATCGTTGAATAATTATCAATTAATAATATTTTTAAATATACTTTCGGTTTGGATATCGAAAACCGATATCCAATGTCGTCATCCTCCCCCCTGAGACGGAGACGGATGCTGACATCGAGACGGATATCAGTATCGGATATCAGCGCTGTAGTGCTGATATCCGAAACCGATATCCGATATCTGGATATCAGAATGAACGGATACCGGAAAATTGACTTTCCGGTATCCGATACGGTATCCATCTCAATACCGGCATCCCGTACCGGTATCGGGATGGGCAAAGGCTAATCACATCATTTTTCTTTAGTTTTGTTCTCTTATACCAAAAGAATTGATATACTTTTTATAAACCTCTTGATGTATTGTAAGATAGGAAGGGTTTGAATTCTATGAATAGGAAGTCATATGTTATAGTCAAAACACAAATGTCCATCCACAATATGTATATAGTGTCCTTACATTCAGGGATACACACAATTCAGTTTATCAATAGTTTCTATTAAATAGTATCCAATATCTTTCATTAATATCTCCACACTAATGAAGATGGGATCCACCAAATTCCTTAGATGAATGGGAGTAGATGGTTATGTTTTATATGGATATTTTTATATCCTTCTCAAGTATCGTCTGAATAGGAATATTCATGACATTTTTTAAACCCTAGTGATATTTGTATTACAATATCATCATAATTCAACTTTTTATATCATGTATTCATATACGTCATTATAAGAATCACATGTGAATTATATGAATATATATCATTTCAATGAATTTGAACGAGATGCAGAATGTGCATTGCCTTGTCAACTATATATATTTCCATCAAATATTAGATCAAGGGAATATGAAAGAATTAAACGACATGATTTGTGGAATTTGTTTGTAATCTGACAAAAATAAGAGTATGTTCCATTCATGAACGATGATTTGGATGTTTATAAGAAAAGGAGAAATCAGATTGTCTTTATTTCTTCAACTGAAATGTGGCATATTTAAAAGTCAAGAGGTCTTTCTCAAACAAATTCTGAGGGTAGGATCCTGTTTCTTCCCTCTGCCCAATCCTAGCCCCTTGTATAAAAATGAAACCGTTAGATATAAAAAACACATCATACATAACTGAAGATATCTTGATTGAAAAAATGGTACATATTTTCCATCATGTTGAGAAGCCTAAAAGTATGTGTCATAAAATTTATAAATTCCCTTTATCACAATATAGAAACAATAGGACCAGAAGGGATCAGTCCAAAGGGAGACAATTATCCACAAAATTCAGGCTTTATATCTTAATGAAAATTGTTGAATAAAATAAAACAGAGAAATGAGTAATCATATTTAACTTATTTTATGAATTTTAAAATATTATACAAACATTTTTTTGAAAATTTTAATTTTATTTCAGAAAAGCTCATAACTCAAATGATGTCCAAGTTTTAGCTGAAACCAAAAATTTATTTCAGAATAGAGCAGGATAATATTGAATTTTCAATGGAATCCATTTAAAATTTATATCAAAAGAATAGAAATTAAATTTCACATGAATATGAATGATTTTTGTGAAATTTTAGGGATAAATAGTATATATAGGGAATTGAATTTTAGAAGATTCAATTCCAAATCTTGGGAGAGAAATACAGAAATCATTCTATAGAGATAAATAAGAGAAAATTTTGGGGAAATTAAATTTTAAGGATAGTTGAAAGAGATATATGATTCTAATATGCTAACTTATATGATACACACCAGAAATCAGTTTCTGTGCTTTGTAATCTTTATTTTGAATGCATATAGTTGCTATTAATCCTCCAAAATCCTCCTAGGATATGTATATATCACCCATGCCTTGAAATTTTGGAAACAATCAAAAAGGAATTCAAGAAGAAACTTATAGTCTGAAGCAAAGATACAAGAAAACTTTTGGCTGAATTAGCTAACGGGTCCTTCTTGGCCAATCAGGTTGGGGTGAGCTTCCTCGGTCATTAATCTTCTCTTCTAATTTTTTTTTAATAATCCAACAATATGAACAGATATATGATCCAATAATATGCATGTTTGTACTCCAGATATCATGATTTGAATTTGGAGCAATGTGAGCCATTGGATGTGACTTATCTCTCATACGGGCAGATGCCGAAAGGACTCAAAATAAAAATCTGTTTTTTTTTTACCCATTTTTCTTGTTTTGTCTACTGGCGAACTGTGTGGTTCCTTGTGTCATAGTCACTAAAAATTTTCCATCATTTAAAGTTAAAGAAAAGTTAAGTGCCCTCGTGCGTCGATTTTAGTGTCAAACGGGTGCCCTTTTTGGGCACTTAGAGTTTTCCAGG
The DNA here is from genome assembly GCF_029677425.1 of Wolffia australiana. NCBI lineage: Eukaryota > Viridiplantae > Streptophyta > Magnoliopsida > Alismatales > Araceae > Wolffia > Wolffia australiana. The sequence goes on from NC_135845.1 coordinate 15,841,388, forward strand.
TAAGTTGGGAGCTTAAAAAACTTCGAGTCATTCTAGTGACTCATGACACATTGATTGGCTGATGAGCAATAGGAGAAAAAAGTAGAGCGATGATTGCTTTTAAGGATTGTGTTGACTAAACCAAGGCCACATCATTGACCAAATTAAAAACAAACACAAATGATTGAACCATTATGGCATTGCAAATCATGATGCCTGACTAATTTATTTTCTAATGATTTGAAGAGTCAATCATTGACCCAAACTTTTGCCCAATAGTTTCTGGCAGGTGGCGAGAACAAATCAAAAGCCATAATATACATTAAATGCATTTAATAAATCAAAATAATATATTTTAAAACTTCTAGAAATATTAAATGACTTTAGTAACTCCAAAAAAAAAAATTTGAATTTTAAATTCATATTTTAATCAATCTTAAATAAAAAGAATCAATAAAAAATACTTCTAACGTATGGGAAAATCATAAAATCACACTATATGTTATTTTATCAATTTGAACGATGATAACATTATAATAATGACATTATAAGCATATTTTAATGAAATATGTGTGATATTTATATGTTTCCACATGTTTTCTTGAGTTCATAAAGATAAGATACCTGTACCCTCAAGAGAGTACAAGCATCACATGAATTTATCAAGAGTGGAGACAAAAGCTCTTCAAAACCCAAGAAATCTATCCTTTGAAGTTTGAAAAAACAGAAATTGGGTTTGAATTGATATTTATAATTCTAATTTATGCAACTAATCCATATTAGTTACGTCAGTACAATGATAATAGGTGGTCTATCATAGAGAGCAGGTATGTATTTAATAAGTGAAGTATAGGTGAAAATATGCTTTTAATGATTTTTAAGTTTTTTCTTATTTTTTGGATTTAATATAATTTTATAAATTTAAGCTCGAAAAATATGAGAGAAATATCAAGGAATTTTATTTTATTTCATATCAAAAAATTTGGGAAAATATTTCTGTTTTTTATTTTTAGGACTTTTTGGAATTTTTGAAGGGTTAAAAATCAGTAAGAGTAATTAGTGTATCTTCATCAAAACTTTGCATTGTCATATTGTGCATAGTGATTGCAGAGTAGGGCAGTGGAGTGGCAGGCCCTTAGGTCAGCGTGAACCAACACAGAAAGTGCACATGCAACTGCAACACACAGGCAATGACAGGGTGCAAATGAGACAATTTTGAACGAGTTGACTAGGTCCGGTTGCATGTAAAATAATGGTAACTGTAGATAAGACATGGGTGATAGTGTAATCTTTAGGTGGCTTTGATGGCCTTTCAGGTCACCATGTATTCATAGATTGAGATGAACAGGCTATGTGGAAGATATTTAGGCCGTATGCAACACATTAAATCACATGTAACTTCTGCTGATTGGGAATGCATAAAAAATTCCTCTCTCACTCCCTCCCTTTCTCTCTCTCTCTCTATCTCTCTCTCTCTCTCATGTTTTCTATTTCTCTCTCTCTTTGTTAAATATTCTCCCCCATCTATTCTTTCTCTCTTTCTATCCACTCTTTCATTCTCCCAACTGCCAACCATTCTTGACTATTCTACCACTTTCTTCCCTCACTAATTCTCTCTTCCTCTCTTCTCTATGATCCCCAAATTTGAATTTTTTTCAAAACCTTTGTCCCTTCACTTTATCCCACAATGTTATTCCACTTATACCATTAATCCCATGTTTCCTCTCTGCCATTTTCTCTGAAAATGCCCATGTTCATTTGAGTTTGTAACTGCATGTTTTTTTCCTTTAAAAGGGCTACAAGCCTGTCTATAAGAAGAATGTTTGCTTGAGTTTATTGCGAAGGTTTGTTTCTTTGAAGAATGGGCTCATCTCTCACTTCCTTGCATACCTTATCTTCTTCCATGATCTTATTAACATTTTTACCCTTGACATTATTGACTACACACCCATGTTTCACCCCATAATCTCCATCTCTCCTCTCATTTTTCTCCCTTCTTCATATGTTGGTTCCTTCTAACGACTTATCATATCTATATTGTGAGTTCACTTTCAGCACTTAATTTCCACCCTTCTCACAACACACATGAAAATATCTGTTTCTTTCACTACCACTTTATCTGTTTCACACACCTTCCCCTTTTCTATCTTATACCCTTCTGTGTAGCTGCAGATCAACGACAATCAAGACCATTCAACATCACAAAAATCAAGTTATTGGTCCCTTCTTCTAGGTACCTTGTGCCGTCTTAATTTTGAGATTAAGTGTTAGTTAACAGAAATTGTTGATTTTCTCTGAGTGGTTATGTGACCTTGTGAGTCCATATGTCATACTTTGATAGGGCATTTGAACCCTTTCACCTTCATTAAATTAGGGATATCCTAGTCATTCCCTCTTTTGTCTGTGTTAAGTCCCTAGCTCACAGATTCAGTCTTGTTCTGCAGGATTAATTGCATTCAGATCACCCTCACAAAATATTTTATTACTATTATTTGGTATTAATTAACATTTGCATGCAGTCTGTTTTCTTGTCCCACATTCTCTGCTATTTGTCATTTCTACTGTAGTTTTTTCCATTGAAAAGCTCTAGATCTTCGAAGTCTTCTATGACTAAAATATGAAAAAGGAGGATTTTTTTAACCAAGAAGAAAATTTGCACCAGCCTTGTTGTCGCTCCCAATTAAGGAAAAAATTTGCTTAATCTTAAACTCCTTGATCATAGTTCCAGAATATCCACACCAGACCATTTGAGAAAATTAATGGAGCTTAAGAAGAATATTGTTTCATAGTTCCATAATCTGAATGTAAGATACAAAGGGGAGAAGACATGTCTAAATATAAGAGACTTAATGGTTTAAGTGTGTGCATGTGATTACAGGATGTTAGACGGCTTATATGTCTTGAATTCAACCTTGACCCAAATTCTCATTTGCTCTCTAATAGAATAACATAGTAATTTTTTTGGCTTTAGTTGGACAAAATTTTCTTCATTTTGGCATGATATCTAAAGGGGTTAATTATGTCCTTTGAGGCTCTTATTATGACCATGGTCATGGCTTGGGCTCTCCCCTTCTCCAATTTGCATCAATAAATTTAAATTATGACTATAAATAATATTTACACAAAAGTATGACTATAAATAATTCATGATCTCAAGAGTTTGTCCATAAATTATGACTAACATATTTTTCATACACATGATAAAATTAAGTGTAAATGCACATAATTATTAGCAGTAATTTGACGTAATCAAATTTCACTATATAAATCCAGAAAATTTGCACTCACTTATCATAAGACTAATGTATTGTTATTTTGATTTATTAGCAGATATATCAATTTACATTTCATCTTATTTATGTTTTCTCATTCATCTCCTAGTGAGCTATGAGATGATATTTTTATTAGCACATTCATTAGTGCATATAAATTCTATATAAAGTCCATTTTTCCTTCACTGATATACATGTATTAGATATTTTCTAATATCATTGAGGTTTTAGAAATATTTTTTATTGATTGAATTCAAGCTGCAACAACATATCTACAAAATCAGTACATCATGGCTTTGCAACACTTTCCCTCTTTGTATCTAGCTTCATGCTCACTCTCCAATACATCAATATGTTCACTCATTAAAAAAACTACAACTCCTCCAAATACATATATATATATATATATAATATCTGTTACAAGAAATGTAATCTGTTCATTTTTATCTATGGGAGAAATATACGTTCTACGATCAAAAGATTATGATAATACAGAATTAGGACTCTGAAGGAAATAAGTGACTACTTAAGACAGAGAGGATGATGTATCCTAGAAAGAGATATTTTAAATTTATACTTTATCTTACAGATGCTGCGATTCTAGAACTTTTACCAAGCTTAGATTAGCTCAAAATATGTGGTTTAGTGATATACTCCTTTTGAGTAGTACCGATGTTGTCTATGATTTCATGAAGATACTCTTAGTTCTCAGTAATATGATGGTGTCTATGATTTCGTTATTTATTTTTATGCAACCAAGATGAAAGTAGAAGATGGGCTCAAGTAAATTTAAGGACCATTTATGGGACTAGCTATGAGTTAAGTTGTGGGTGCAGAGAGTGATAAATGTAGTGATAATGTCATGAAATTAAGCCCTATAAAAATGATGCTGATATGTTATCAAAATTAATTTATGAATACTAAGAATTTCATTTTATTTATCAGTTTTATGTAAAATAGTCTTTACAAGACATTCATGGTAATCAAGATATAATATTATGAATCGAGCCATTTTTTATTTTCATCAGTTCAAGATTATTGGTAATCTGCTATCTATGGTTTTATGACTAACTTTTTGTAACTTCACAAAAATCAAGAAATTAAGTTGGTGATGAAAATAATAGCTTCATGTGTACAGGTCATCTAAATGGAAGCTTATCCACTGGAGTACAAAGGGCCAAGCGGGATAAAGTAAATAATCAGGCTATTTCTCTGTCTAATAATCCCACAATTCCTCTTAAAAGTGGTGGCACAAGAGTTGGCATGGGAAGACTTGAGAGAAGATAAAGGGGTATATATGTTGGAATCAAACTAGGAGAGGTCGACCAGAAGGAGATAGCTTATTCCAGGGTATATGTTGACACACATGGTTGAGGTTAAATTTTATCTAGGATTCATCTTGAAGCAATAAAAACATGTGTCACGGCAAACTATTTGGACCCAAAATTGATTCTTGTAATTTATTTTAATAGTGTGCTTCGATGGAGGAAAATTGTGTATTTATTTTAATTGTCGTTGTAAATTTAATTTGCCTATAATCAAATAAATTTGATAAAAGATATAAACTCACTCAACTATATAGTTAGAGTAAGGTCGTCTCCCCAGGGACTGGCCTTTAGAGATGTTTTTAATAATTGAGTTGTTAGTTAATAAGCTATAATAATAATACTTAAGATAGTAAGTATAAGAAGAAAAAAGTAGTAGTAAGTAGATAGAATAAAAGGTGAATAAGAGAAAGAGAGAAGAGTGAATATCAGATATTATATGTATATAAGTTTTATAGATACTGAGAGTAATAAAGACGTACGATAATAGATATTATAGTTAAAGATGATAGTACTATAATTAGTTAAGTAGACAGTACTTAATAAGAGTAAATAGTCTAATAAGATGAAAGAAGAAGAATGACGTGGAAGCTAGATAGATTGGGAAATCTCATTTAATTAAATATAGATAGGTAAGCTAGAGAAGTACTTACTTATATATTTAGAAGATACATAGGGAGAGAATTAAGTAATTATCTAACTATATTATAACATTGTAAGTGGTTAGATAATTATAGAGAGATATTAAGAGGGAATAAAGGCTAATAATAGTAATGAAGAGGTATTTATATTAATATACGATCATCTATAATTATAGAAACTACTTATATAGGTAAAATATTCATTATTGAATTAATATATGTATTTTATATGTTTTTTAATATTTTCTTATATATTTTTATGTTCGATTTCTGAAGTTGAAAGGCTTGTTTTAGTCGATTACCTAAGAGATATTTGACTAAATGCTCGAAAGGGGATCAAAACCTGAGAGATATATGATTGATTTAAATTGTAATGCCTTTTTTACAGATTTATTTATAGAAGGAAATGAAGATAAGGGGTTATTCCTGTCAAACGCCTGTGAGGTATTTGACAGAATTCCCGACAGAAGTCAGAATAACAGGGATTGATATTTTTTAAAATTTGTATAAAGTTGATAAAATTGAAAAATGATCATCGAACACATGAGCTGTTCGATGAAATACCAAATCAAACCTGCATTGCGAAACTGTAAGAAAACTCAATCGCTGTCTAGATTGAATTAAAAATAAAGCTTCCAGATGAAGGAAAATATACAATTCAACCGTAGAGATTCATGAATATACCAGAATCACCCTAATTCAAAGACGAGAGGGGCAGCGCTGATTGTCACCGCCTAGCTTCGGTTTATGGTTTCCCTCGTTGTTCTCCTCCGTCCGGGTGTGAATCCAGGGACGTTCTGAATTCTCTCGGCACCATCTGGAGCTTCTTGAGCAAGCAGGAGGTTGTCACGACCCTCCTGCTGCGCTCGCCGCCGTGGGAAGGGTCTCTCGCTACCTATGGAGTCATAGTCGAAAGATGATAGAATTAGGGGCTTTCGGACCCCCTTTAACGACTTGGGAGGGACCTCCCAGGCCGTCCCACGGAGGGGACGGCCCTAGGGGTCCTCCCAGGCTGTTGGATGGCCTGCGGTCCCCCCTTGCCAGCCAAAAATCGCCTCTGGCAGCGTCATCGATGGCCAAGGGCGGGGATGGATGAAACTGGCCCAGCCCGTCTTATCCTCCTTATGATATGCTCAACAACTGCGATTAAATCACAGCCATGGACTCTTCTTATAGTGTAACCCTGACTTCGCCATGTCAGCGCCTTGTCAGCGCCTTGTCAGCCGCCCCGTCAGCACTTTCCTCGGTCATGATTCACTCTTCGCAGGGTCTAGTTGTCCTCATCATCTTCACCAGCCAATAGGAAGGCCTAAAAAAAATAAAAATGGATTAAATAGGACTAGATATATCTCACTATCCGATCTTCTTTAATAATATTGGATGGATGAGATCATATCCTGCTATTTAAAATAAGCCATAGATGACACAGGCTTCGGGCAGTATCAGCTCGAAGCCCGATCATGGCAGTTTCTTTTACCATTTCATAAGAGTGCGGCCCAAACAGGCCGCGATCAATCATGTTGCTTCTCGGTCCGGCCCGCTGTAGTGCTAAAATAAACTATGAAATGTAGATTTTATATTGGAAATATTTAAAATATGAAACCCTATAAAATTTTGCGCATATCTCCTATATTGAATTAAAACGTCGTAACTTTTAGCATGCTGGGTTCCTCCATTTATGTGGGCCTATGGTGGTCTCCATTGGTGCATCTTTGGTGGTCGGCTGCATGTTGCTGCTGGGTGCTGCTCCTTTCTGGCTACACGCGGGCTGGGTGCTGCATGTTGCTGCTGGCCATAGAGACACGCTCACCTGCCTCTATGGCCAGCTTGTGGGCACCACTGCTCTCTTGGTTGGCCCTTAGCTGGTCACATAATCAATTTTATTATTGTTTTATTCTCCTTTATTTCTTCTTCAATAATTCTCTCTTTTATTTCTTTCTTCAACTTCATCTTCTTCACTAAAAATATATAGAATGACATACTAGATAGAGCATTGATATCCTGAGAATTAACTATGTCTTAAACATATTTTAACTAAGAAATTCTTGAGTATGTAGACCATACATAAAAATGATATTGAAATGCATTTTTTGTCACTTGCTCTATTTAATGGATGAAATGCAAAATTCTTGTAAAATTGAAGATAATACACATGAAATGATCCCAAGATGACTTAAAAGGTGTATGATTGCATGCCACATTTTAGTTCTATCATGCTTATAAAAAAGGTTGGCCCAAAGTGAAACACTAATTTCAATTCCCAATCTTGTGTATGTTCTGAATAGAATGAAGTGTATGAGGAGGTCATTAGTTTCTATAAGAGCTAAAGAGTTTCAGCACGACTCACCCTAATATTGACATCAATGGTGGACTGCACACCTCATTTTTTTATTGAAAACTAGGTTTTATACTCCTCCCTTAGTAGTTTAAAGACTTGACCTCCTGCCTAAATCACTTTTCCTACCATCTCTGCATTCAAAATTACATTCACGCAGCTTTCTACCACTCTCCATTGTTGTTGCCAACATATCCACAACCAAAACATGTAGAGACATTCATTACATGCTGCCTGAAGATAGCCACAGCCACAACCCACATCTGTGCATTCTCAAACAAAGATGCAAGTGTAGTATGTAGTACAACACTACCTTTGAGATAATGAATACACAAATGGATGTCCGATAACAACTTCGGAAGCTGTTTCGTTTGGCTCTCATACATTATCAATAATTTTATATTCATTATCTTTTCTCCACATCAGATAATGATAACAATTTTTTTCTTATGTTATCTATTATTGTATCTGTAATCTAGGAGTGTTCCTTAACTTTGGAGGTTTTTTTGGTTTTGACATACGATATCATGAATGGCTATTAGACATCAAATAGTAAAAATAATATGATATGTCTCTATACAAAGAGAGAGAGGGAGGGAGAGAGTGGGAGAAGTGAGAGAAGTGACCATCAGAGGCAGATAGATGAGCAAGATACAAAAGTTGCGGGAGGGAGAGCAAGAGAGAGCAGGAAGGCGAAAGAAAAAGAGAGAGAGTAATAGATAGGGAGGGAGAGATAGAGAGGAGTGCACACGAGAATGAGCAAGAGGGAGGGAGTGCAAGAGAGAGGGACCTGGAGAATGTGAGAGAGATAGAGAGATCCATAAAGAGAGAGAGAGTGTGTGTGTGAGAGCGATAGAGAGGGAGAAAGATTGAGGAGGGAGAGAGAGAGGACGGGAAGGAGAGAAAGAGAGACTCGGAGAGAGTCAGAAAGAAGGAGGGAGAATGAGCGATAAAGAGGGAGAGTGAGAGAGAGAGGCTTAAAAATATCTATTATCAAAACCTTTATCGTTTTCTAATCATTATTGTTGTCCAGCTTAACGATGTTAGTACTTGATATTGTTATATGTTCAACTGTATCCACTATTGTTATCTATTTTCCCCTGGAATCGTTATCCAGTATAGGTATCATACACATTTTTGGACTTTAAAAGATAACATATATCATGATATCTAATAATGAATACGGATATCTTTAGTAGCACCCTAGTATGTAGTCCCTTACAAGCAGATGGCTGCCCATAATGTATGCACCATCATAGCTAATGTTCACTCTCATATTCACTGAGATTGAAAGACCCACTCCTTCGCCTACATGAGTTGTACCCGAACTGCTGTATATATTGTGTGTTCATCAAGCCAATCACAATATCATGGTATATTAAAGCTCTATGAATGAAATATTTCTTCTTCATTATTAGCGTGCAACGTTAATAAGGAAGTCCATGGATACATGCAATGACCTAATGAATTATGATGAGATCACACTTTAATGATCATTATTCTTTAAACATGTCTTATCAATATTTGTAGTTGATGGATAGTCAAGATTGTCATTGAATTAGTCAGATGAAATATCATTATCTGATCCTACTTTTACGATAAGTATAGTTGACCATGTCGTAGTCAGTGTGGAGACACTAAGGATAGATGGAAGGTGCTCTGCAGAGAAAGAGTTCATTGAATTGATCTTTATGAATCCCTGAATGGTATTATACCTAAATGTCAATCACATTGATTCATGTCATGTTTGTATAAGTGATCCATTGACTTGAGACACCAAAGACATCTCGTAGATGGACAACTATATTTTGACTACGGCCTACGAGTCTCTAACCATGGGATTTAAACAAGTCTTAGCTCGGATATAGTAAGAAGCACATAGAGATCATTGAATGGTCAAGATTTAATCATCCGCCCTCAGTATAAAAGGAGATTGACTCAAGGAAGACAATCTAGCTTAATCCCTAGCCAATGTAGTGACAGTATTAGAGAAGGCATTCTCAAATAATCCCTGTTACACATTAGTACTAATCGAATGACAAATTAGGGTTTGAGAATTAAACATACTCTAACTTATTTGGGCGTCTCGCATGGATGAAGGATTATACATGTATGGTAACCGATGGTAATAAAGGTTCCTTGAGAGAATTGGAACACTACTCTATATCGTCTAGAGCATGAGGCATAGCTTGGAACCTACAGGCCAAAAACATACTGTATTGATTGGGTTAAATTGCTCCTTAGTTAATTAATCTATATATTGATACAGCTAATTAATACGGTTGGCTACTAGTTGTTATTGGGCCATTAAATTTATTAGTTAAAATGATATAGGGACCTAGAGGGTCACATGCATAAGATCCCAAGGGCATTGGTGGATTTATTTTACTTCATAGGTTTTGTGAAAAATCTTAAGTAAAATATAAATTGGGGAGGGACACCCATTTTAAGCACACATGCTAGCCAGAGCTATGTGCCCCATTTTCTTCCCTATGAGTTTTCTCCAACCATCGAATAAGAGAGTCATCATGGTGAGAAGATTGACAAGAACTTCAAGAAGAGTTGAAGAGTTGTATTCAATCTCTCACCTTACTTTACTTATTTGATCAGAGTTTTTAACCAAGGGTGAAGGACATAATCCTCATACATCTGACCTTGTAGGATTTTAAAAAACTCCAAAATATTCTTAGCAAATGCTGGATGATCATAAAATTTACATACTAGAATCTGTAACACACATGACACACATCACTTTGTGTGACATCTACCCGGTGGTAGATGTTTACAAGCCATTTCCTCAGGTAGACTTTGCAAGATACCATTGTCACTCCCTATACCCTGTGCGTTGGCTTTTGTCTCTGATGTCATTGTTTCCTCAACAGCACCCCTTCTTCCTCTGGGTGTGCCATCTGATCTCAGTGGACCCCTTCCCAGTAACAAGAATTATATTAAAAAAATGTGGCATTACCCAATTCAATTCTTTGACTCCTCCCAAGTCCAGCTATAACTCTTCATGAGACCTTTCTAAACCCTACAACAAACTGCTTCCCAACTCTCCATCATTCAACACAAGACTCTCTAACAAGGCATTGATAAAAATCTAGGTCAAGTTTGACAATGTTTTTTGTCACCACATCTCGTCCTTTATTTGATATTTTTAACAATATAAACCATATTGAGTTTTTAATATCCCTCTTGCCAAATAATTGAATTAATTATAGTATCATAAATAAAATTAATATTGATAACTTAGCACAATGGCATATAAACACATTCTAGGTGGAAATAATTGCTTAAATATAATATGTAACACATCTGAAAATTTGCAAAAATATAATACATCCATTATTAATAAAAAATGTATTAGTCTTGATCACTTTTCATGAATGTCATATTACTAGTCTCCATTTTTTTTCAACTCATCTTGGTTTATCACCATTCTCACATTAAACCTATACTGATCTTGTGCATACATGACCATTTAATCATAGTCCCTCTTAGTTTAATAGATCAATTTTTTGTGTGTAAAGAGATATTGTAAAAGGAAAATTCAGGATGGGGGTGGGTTTGTCTTCATTATGATCTGTATTGTTATGATCAAATGGTAAAATCAAGTAATTAAACTAGATTTTCATATGATCATTCCCAGGCTAACTCGGATGAACCTAATCAGTTGATTTATCAGGTGTATCATTAAAGAATCAATTTGGTCTTTGTCACCTAGGGTCAATGGAATATATGGATAGATAAAATAGTATAAACCTTTTTCACTATATGTTTCCATTCCTCCCTCACCCCGTCTCTATCTATACTGCCACTGCCATTGTCGTTATTAGTGGCAACCAAAGCCAAGAATCTAGTATATATTCTTAGATTTATCCTATCTCACTATACATATCCATTCCTCCCTCACCCCGTCTCTATCTATACTTCCACTGACATTGTCGCTTATTAGTGGCAACCAAAGCCAAGAATCTAGTATATATTCCTAGATTTACCCTATCTCACTAAGTATATCTATTCCTCCTTCACCCCCTCTCTGTCTATACTACCACTGCCAAAGCCAAGAATCTAGTTTATATTCCAAGCTTAAAGACACTTTAATTTATGTCATTAATATTTTATTATTAACCCCAATTATTTCATTCTACTGGAATTTTATTGATATAGAATTGCTTCTAGTATGGTCTTAATAAAATCTGTAACCATGATGTGTATAAAAGGTACGTGTTTAAACTATATGTGATTTATATTAATATATACAACATATTACACATTTTGTATGAAGGCCTATTTGGGATTAATGAAAATAAATTTTAAATCCAATTAATGGGTATGCCGGATTAATTATATCTGCCTGATTTTGACCCCATCCAATTCGATCACATAATCTTAGATGGAGAACCTAGATTGAATCAAAACGAATACATAGAAATTATCATGTAAGTTGAGTTTTTTACATAACATATTTATCAATTTCCCAAAAAAATAACAAAAAAATGAGTTATGCTCTCTGAGATATCAACTACCTTCAGTCAATCAATACTAAGTGTCATTTAATAAGATGGAATAACTCATTCCACTAAACAAATTGAAATGCATTGTAATGTCAATAGTAAGTGGTTAAACATATGTTTACCTTGTTGCCAAGGAGTGTGAACAACAGTCTGAATTTTCCCTTCTTTTGTACTTATTACTCTCATATGTATAGATTCTCAGATTCATTTTTTAAGGGACAGAAGAAAACCCAATTAAGTCAAAATTAATGGCTTATTTAAGAGACTTGCATATTCAATAAAGTGTACCTTTCAATGCTTCGTCCTAGAAGTTGCACTAGCTCACTCACTTTTGAGAATCAACCAGGCCACACAGAAGATGTTGAAGTGCATAAACAGAAATGTACAAAAAATAAGAGAAAAAAGTACCCACAATATCATAAAACAAAAGAAATAACATGACGAAAATAGAAAGTACATTAACTTCAGAAAAAAAAAAGATTACTTGTTCAGATGCTTGGAACAGATTCTGCCCGGATGAACTCTTTAAGAAGGGCTTTCTCTTCATTAAGCTTGTTCTTCTCTGCGGGGCTCGACGGCTTGACCCTCCTCTTCTCCTCTAGTATCCATTTAAAGAGTTCTCGCTGCTCGCTTACGGCAATGGGCGGCAGAGCGACTTTGGGTACTATTTGGGTAAGGATGGATTGTTGCTGGGAAGCTTCAGGCTTGGAAGTTTCAACAGTGGTCAAGGGAACTGTCTCTTTCTCTTTGACTGGGGCTTCTTCTTCTTTTTCATCAGATTGCTTCTGTGTAGTCCTTAGAAGCACATAGGCTGAAAAACTGAAGAAATGAGATAAAAAGGGCATCTGATCTACACCACGAAAAAACCCATAAACATCTCAAGCTGATCACAAGGAAATTAAACTCAGATTGGTAGCTACTAGACCCAAATCCATTTCATTTTTATTGAATTGGATAAAGTCTGTAATCTCTTCAACTTTCATGTAAATAGAGGCTGTCCAGTTACCATGAAGATGAAGATGAATGAACTTCGTCAGTGAAGAGCCTTATTTATTGACATTGCAGCTTTCAATTAAATTTGTAACGTTCATTGATTTTATAACATCAAGATTCAGATTCATTTACTTTGCTACGTAAAGCCAAACCTTCAGTACACACAAAAACCTAAATTCAAACATTCAGTCCACACAATTAGAATTATCATATGAAACATAATAGTGGAAATAACAGGAAAAAAAATCACAATCAGAATTGAGCCGAGCTTAAGAAGCTGAGCAAAGATATACACTACAGCATTGCTTTGATGGTACAATTTATTGATTTGCTTCTAAGTTTAACTAAAACAACTCAATGGAAAAATAATGTACGAAGGGGGCACGATCTACTTCCACATTTCAGAAACTTTCCGTGCAAATAAGCGATCTACTTTCATATTTATCGATATATATAGAAGTTCTAAACTAAAAAAAGCAACAACGACGTCAATCATAATTCTGGGGGGATAATCAGCGGAGCTGTGTTGCTTTTCTCAGACTTGATTAATAAAAATCAGTAATACAGAGCAGAAATTCAAGTTCTTCTCACCTATACCCGGAGAAACTCAGCTGGGAGCATAAATACAGCAAAAAATACGGCAAAAAATGTAAAGAGGACGAGTATGAGATCAGAAAAACATACCCCCGACGGCAAAGTTGACGGCCAAGAGAAAAGGGAAGACGCGGCGAAGGAAAGTTTTCTTCGGCGCCAACTCCGCGGCAGAAGAGGGCGATGAAGATGACGAATCCATGGGCCGAGCAAACCCCGAAATCTCTCCCTTGGCCTTAAATTTCTTAACTTCGGCTGCGGGGAAGCGCAAGAACTACAGAAAATGAGCAAAACGGGCGCGAAAAATGCGAAAAAATCGTCAAGAAAACCCAGAAATGGATCGATTGAACAATCGCGGAAGAGTTTGAGATCGATTGGGACCTGGCGAGGGCTTGTGCAGGAGTAGCTTTGGTTGAGTGGTATCCCTCTCCGCTGGCATCTCTCGGGCCCCCCCCTCTCTTCTTCTTACGGAGGTTCAAAAGAAAGGTAAAACCGTTGAAATTTCATCCTGGTTAACGGGCTTTTAACGTTCTTGCCCGGCCCGGTCTTGGAGTATAGTTACTTTTTGTGGTCTACCACAAAATTTGTCGTCCTCGTCGCCATCGTCATCGTCATTGCCATAATCCTTATCGTTATCATCATCATCGTCATTGTCATCACCATCGTCATCGTCATCACCATCGTCATTGTTATCATCTTCATTGTCATCGTCATCACCATCATCATCGTTATCATTTTCATTGTCATCATCGTCACCATTGTCATCGTTATCATATTTATCGTCATCATCATCACCATAGTCATCACCATCGTAATCGTCATCACCATCAGCATCATCATTGTCATCACCATCACAATCATCATCACCATCACCATCGTCCTCGTCAGAATCATCTTCATCGTCATTGTCATCATCATCATCATTATCATCACCATTGTCCTCATCATAATCATCGTCCTCATCATAATCATCTTCATTGTCATTGTCATCACCATCACAATCGTCATCACCATTGTCATTGTCATCACCATTGCAATCATCATCACCATCACCATAATCCTCATCATAATCATCTTCATTGTCATTGTCATCACCATCGCAATCGTCATCACCATTGCAATCATCATCACCATCACCATAATCCTCATCATAATCATCTTCATTGTCATTGTCATCACCATCGCAATCGTCATCACCATTGCAATCATCATCACCATCACCATAATCCTCATCATAATCATCTTCATTGTCATTGTCATCACCATCGCAATCGTCATCACCATCACCATCATCCTCGTCATAAGCATCTTCATCAGTATTATCATCATCATCATCATTGTCACACCATCGTCATAATCATCTTCATCGTCATTGTCATCATCATCATCATTGTCATCGCCATCGTCATTGTCATCGTCATCACCATCGGCATCGTCCTCATCATAATCATCTTCATCATCATTGTCATCGCCATCGTCGTCGTCATAGTCATCGCCATCATCAACACCATCATCGTCTACATTGTCAACATCTACATTGTCTTCATCGCCATTGTCATCCTCATTGTCATCGTCATTGTCATCACCTGATACACTCCTAACAGCGGATCGCATCATTAGGGAAAAGGAGGGAGCTGATCCTAGTGGAGTTGACGACGCCGAGGGGGCATGGGCAGCGAAGGAATGGCGCAGTAGACTGATAAGCCTAAAGATGATGTGTAAATATGTCGTTGATTTTGCGTTTAGACTTATGCAATAAAATTTATAAATACCCTTAATCACTAAATACAGAGTACAGAGCAAGCAAGGGGTCGAACCACAGGGAGGCAGCAAGTAATAATTTTTATCTAATTTTTAATGAATTAATTCAAGGATGAATTAATTTTGAAATTAATAAACCTTAATTATACTTAATAATGTTTTAATTAATCAAAATTAAGTAAAAACTTAATTTTGATTTTAGATATTTCGGTCAAAATACTCAAGATATGATAATTTAATTATCATATCAAATTAATTCGGATTAATAATTTCTCAATTATTTTAAATTTGAAAAGATTTTTTATGAATTAAAATTGGGTAATAATAATCAAAAAGGGAATTTTGAAATTGGACTTCAAGATGGACGAATTTTGTTGTGAAATTTTATATTTAAGTTTTTATATATTGAATTAAATTTCCAAACAATAAAAGTTGAAATCTAGCTAGAATAACTAGACAAATTAACGCAGAGAGAGAAAGTGAAGAATTTGGGGAAAAGGTGAAATCCGACCTAAAATTAAAATTCTAAAAATGCAGAAATGTTCCAAATATATTTAAAACTAAAGATTAAAAATCAGATCTCAAATCAGGCTCAAAACACTATGCTAATTTCATTCTAAACAACTTCTAGGGCATGTACATCTCGCCCATGCTAAGGCATTTTAGAATCTCTCAAGAAGAAGTTTAAAATACAAATCATAAACTTATAAATTTGAATGCAGAATCAAGAATTGTCGACTTCCAAAGCAACTCTTGTGCCCTTCCTGGTCAAATCCTTGGGGAGAGCTTCAAAAAGTAAATTTCACCCCTTTCCAGACCTTTATTAAAAGATCCAACCATCTGGATTGTAGAGGGAGAAAAGACAAACATGCTCTCCAAATTTCAGCCCAATCGGACATCTAGATCTCAAGATATCAAGGTTTTACTGAGGATTAATTATGGACGTTGGATCGTTTATCTCTCTTCAAAATATCTCAAAAAATGCCCTTTCTGATTGGTTGTCGCCTTTTCTCATTTTCCCCCTTCTCATATCACGTTCTAACACATAGTTGTCCGCATCCGCAGCACGCAATCATTTGAAAATGACTGCTGCGTTTAAGTGGCTAGAAATGCTCCACGTCGCCTTCGTCAGCGTTGAATTCCGCGTGCATTTAATGCACGCGGCCAATCAACGGCTGTGTGCGTTAAATAACACGCATGCAGTGTTGGTTGCCGCGTGCATTTAATTCACATGACTTACCGACTCAGTACGAGGTAGATAATCATTTAATAAATGCACGCAGAGATCGATTCTCTACGTGCATTTATTGCACAAAAAGTAACTAAAAAAACATAAATTCTTGCCTTTACGTCGCCGCCCGTGCCATGCTGTCTTTAGAGCAATCATTCACTCATTATGGCATCGCGATTCGCGATGCCATAGTGAGCCAATAATGCTCTTTTTTTCTCTCTCTTAATCTTATTTAAATAATATTCATCCACTTATTCGCCCGAATTTTGGGCGAATGATGTGGATGCCCCTTGATATATATATATATAAATATATTATAAAATGCCAAATAAATAGAATATGTATTATTTAAATATTAAAAAATCATTTCTTAACTAAATATTGGTCAGAAAATTATATGAAAATATGGAAAAATTCCAGAAAAATTAGGAAAGCCCTTAACAACCTTTGGCCAAGTATTTAAGGCCCTGTAAAAATATTTCTTCACTGAAATGAGGTTAAATACCATGTAAAAAATGATAAAAAATAGAAATAATTGTAAAATTAAAGTGTAAGTCATTTATCTTCATTTTTATATGATAACATGCAAATATGGTCATTAAAACACATAAATATAATGTAAAATTCATCAATTAATCATGTTAATTTGTAAGTTATCATAGATGTCACCAGAGGAGAGATGACCCAACGGAGTGAACGTCGTCGAGGGAGACAATAGCTACCAAAGGGGAGACACTACTAGTAATCCGAAGACCTGCCTTCCACCGAGGAGGGCTACATATTTAAAGTGAAATGCAAGAGGATAATGTAAAGACGAGAATGCCCCTAATGGCTTACTAGTGGGAATAGATCATTACATTGTCATCCTCAGAGTCATCATCATCACCATCATCGTCATTGTCATTGTCATCATCAGTGTCATATCCATCCTTATAGTCATTATCATTTGTAGTATGATATTTTAATGTTGTGGTTAAAAGTGTCATGTCGTATTATATTCACTGACATAGAAGAGATAGGACAAAGATGATTTGCCATAGGCATATTATATTCACTGACAACAGTATATTACTATTACATCTTCTTCATCCTGGTGAAACAAAAGATGCTCCATAGTATACCTACTACCCCCCCAGGTCAAGTCCTCAACTTCAACCCTAATCATCAGCCTGTATTAAACATTAACATAGTAATGTGGATTGCATTTGTAATATTTTTATTTCTCCAAACAATTGGTATGGTATATTAGCAAGTCGATTTCTTTAAAAATATTTTCTTAGAATTTTACTGGCATAAACGGCACTCTCTAAATGAAAAATTAAATCTATGTATTCCATGTGACATCATGCCATGTGTATTGAAGGTCAAATTATTTAAATATTTTTTTTATAACTCAAATTTAACTACGACTTAATATCCTACATCTGGACTAAAAGCATATAACATCTTTTAATATGAAATAAATGAGTGTATTATTGTTATATCACTTTGTAGGGGTGTGAGAAAATGTTTGTTGCAACACAAAGACATGTATGCCAGTGAACAAGTACCTACAAAGGGGTGGTCATGTTCATATTGCAAGGTTCTTTGGTTGTGCATGTGTTCATTAGACAGAAATAATTAAATCTGAGTAAAATTGGCAGTTTACATATAATTTTTATGCATCTAAAAAGAAATGTTTTACATTATTATTGATGTACCTTGTATATTGCAAAAAGTAAAAGCAGATCGTCTACTCCGCGTACAATATAACTCACAAATAAGTCTCATGCAACCATCAATAACATAAAAGTTGCTATCTTAAAGCTGGTAAAATTGATGTGGAATTTTTTTTGTTGCTATTCATGGTCAGATCAACACAGAAATATTTTAAGTTCTATGACTGATGAGACATGTATCAAAATATTAAAATATTACATGCCGAAAAGGCATGACTTCCATATTTCCTTTGTGAAAACATAAAAGAATGAGAATTAATTATTTTTCTCATTATCAATTGACTTCATAATATGCATCTCTAGATGAATTGAATTCCTAACATTTATATGAATTTCTTGCTCGATCACCCACAAATTCTTTCACCTATGCCCCTTTTGCCTTGCTTTTTATACACTGGTTTTTGGTTAGTGTTATTGTCCAAAATTGTTATTCATGTTTGTGTTCATTCATTCATGAACATGTGAACAAAAGAGCAACTCTTCATATCCCTACTACCGTGATTACGTGAAATTGTGGTTTCTCAATTGATTTGTTATTAGCATAAACTACTTTTTACGTATGATTTTACATGATTATATGGAATGCAACTTTCAGTTTAGAGATCAGTTTACTTTATTGATTTTCAAAATATGAGTTGTCATAAATTCTGTTTGCATTGTACACCACACAAAATCACACAAGATTGAGAGATAGAGAGAAGAGGAATTGAGATAGAAACAGGGGAGCGAGTGAGATAGAGACAGAAGTGCAAGTGGGATAGAGAGAGTGAGAAGAGTGAACGAGAGGGCGAGAGAAAGACAGAAGAGGGAGAACAAGGGAAAGAGAGAGAGTGTGTGTGTGTGAGAGACAAAGAGAGACTTAAGAGGGAGAGTGGTACCACAAAGGCACATTATTTATTTTATTTTTTAAAATTATCTGAGTACTGCACATTCGCACCACACAGGCATATGTGATGCATGCAATGAGGTTTCTCCGGGGGTGTGTGTTATGTGCGGTTCAAAATTCAAATTATGCTGATTCGCACACCACACTAATCTCTTAGTGACAGCACGTCTCTGCTTCAGTAGTCGTCATAAGTAACCACCCATCATTGACAATCATCAACGCCCCTCGACTGGTTGACGGACAAGGAACAACTGCTGATGGTCTGACGCATAATGAATACTGAATTTTCATCCCTCCCTAACCTTAAATCATCTTCTAACAACAAGCCTTTACTTCCACGATCATCATCAGTCATCACTAACACTCATCAACAGCCCTCGATAGGTTGACGGACAAGGGACGACGGACAACGAACAACGGATGACAGTCTGACACTAAACAAATACTGAGTCGTCATTCGTCCCTAAGCTTAAATCATCATCCAACAACATGTTTTTACTTCCACGGTCATCATCAGTCATCACTGACACTCATCAACGGCCCTCGATAGGTTGACGGACAACGGACAACGGACAACGAACAACGGATGACAGTCCGACACTAAACAAATACTGAGTCATCATCCGTCCCTAAGCTTAAATCATCATCCAACAGCACGTCTTTACTTCCACGGTCATCATCAGTCATCACTAACACTCATCAACGGCCCTCGATAGGTTGACGGACAAGGGACAACGGACAACGAACAACGGATGACAGTCCGACACTAAACAAATACTGAGTCATCATCCGTCCCTAAGCTTAAATCATCATCCAACAGCACGTCTTTACTTCCACGGTCATCATCAGTCATCACTGACACTCATCAACGGCCCTCGATAGGTTGACGGACAAGGGACGACGGACAACGAACAACGGATGACAGTCCGACACTAAACAAATACTGAGTCGTCATTCGTCCCTAAGCTTAAATCATCATCCAACAGCACGTCTTTACTTCCACGGTCATCATCAGTCATCACTGACACTCATCAACGGCCCTCGATAGGTTGACGGACGAGGGACGATGGACAACGAACAACGGATGACAGTCCGACACTAAACAAATACTGAGTCGTCATTCATCCCTAAGCTTAAATCATCATCCAACAGCACGTCTTTACTTCCACGGTCATCATCAGTCATCACTGACACTCATCAACGGCCCTCGATAGGTTGACGGACGAGGGACGATGGACAACGAACAACGGATGACAGTCCGACACTAAACAAATACTGAGTCGTCATTCATCCCTAAGCTTAAATCATCATCCAACAGCACGTCTTTACTTCCACGGTCATCATCAGTCATCACTGACACTCATCAACGGCCCTCGATAGGTTGACGGACAACGGATGACAGTCCGACACTAAACAAATACTGAGTCATCATCCGTCCCTATGCTTAAATCTGATGGAAATATATGTGGCCGGCAAGCCAATCACACATTCCGCATCTCGTTCCATATTCATTAGTAGAACACATTCATTATAGTGCACGTGTGATGCATATAATGAAGTCCATGAATACATGATTGGACTTAGTGAATCATGATGAGATCGTAATGTGGAGATCACTCGTCTTTAAGCATGTGTTCTAAACATTCCTATTCAAAGGATACACGAGAAGGACATCGAAGTATCCGGATAGAATAGCACTATCTAGCCTCACTCATATGATGAATATTGCCGGTCCCGTAGCCATTAGTGTGCCGACACTAAGGATAGATAGTGGGTGCTCTTTAGTGGAAAGAGTTCACTGAATTGATCCGTATGAATCCCTGAATGGTATTATACCGAACTGTCAATCAGGTTGATTCACGTCACGGTTGTGTAAGTGGTCCTTAGACCTGAGACACCAAAGACGTCTTATGGACGGACGGTTGTACTTTGGCTATGGCCAACAAGTCTCTAATCATGGGATTCTAAACGGTCTTAGTTCGGGTGCATCAAGAAGTACACGAAGGCGATTGAGTGGTCAATATGGAATCGTCCACCCTCGGTATAAGAGGTGACAGCTTAAGGAAGATGATGCAATGAAGTCCTTGGCCAAGGCAGTGAAATATCGGAGAAGAGTTCTCCGATGATTTCCGAATGCATCAGTACTAACTCAGATGATCGATTAGGGTTTGACAGTTGACCATACCCTAAGTCGTCCAAGGAGCGTCAAGTGGATGAGGGATTATACATACACGGTAACCGATGACGAACAGGTTCCATGAGTGAGTCGATACACACTCCTTTGTATCTTCTAGGACATGAGGTGTAGCTTGGCACCCCACGTGTCAGAGTCTCGACCTATCGATTGGGTTAAATCGATCCGACATTAATTAATCTATATGATGATATAGTTCATTAATTTGAAAGACCAATAAAGGTTATCGGGCCGCTGGAGTCGTTAACTAGACTGATACATGGGCCTAGAGGGTCACACGCAAATGATCTTTTGGACGTTGGAAGATATACTTAAGTTTTGTGGGTTTTTATGAAAAATACCCACTTAGTATAAATAGGGGAAGGCCCTGAACGAAATTCACCCAGGCCAGAATTATTCAGGGGCCTTCCCCTTCTTCTCCACTCTCCCCACACCCCCTCTCCACCCCTGATGTGATCGAGACGACGTAACGATGCCGACGGAGATCGAACGGGGCTCGTCTACGAGAAGGAGGAGATCCGACGTGCCGAGGATCGTGTGGATACATCTAGAGGCTGCACACTTGAGCAGCTCGACTCGTCTCGCTCCGGGATCAAAGAAATCACGAATCGGATTCGTGTAAAGGTACGTTGTTTAATGTTTTTATCGATGCTGTTCAATTCGCAGTTACGTTTTTCGCTGCGCATCGTTTTGTTCTGTTCATCCATCTCAAGGCCACCAGAACCCAACAAAATCATCATCCAACAGCATGTCTTTACTTCCACGGTCATCATCAGTCATCACTGACAGTCATCGAAGCCCCTCAATAGGTTGACGGATATGGGACAACAGATGACTGTCCGACACTAAATAAATACTGAGTTGTCATCCGTGTGATGGCGAGGACGCCAATGCATCAGCCTGGGACACGTCACCGCAGGCAGTCGGGGTCAACACAGACGTTACGGATCCAAAGATGAAGTCAACAGAAGTCAACCCACCTCGGTCAACAGGAGTCAACGAAGAAGTCAACACGCCACAACCGTCGTCCGCCACATCCCCCCCCGCGCGCGTCTCCCCCCGCGTCCCGACACGACGCCAAAGGCAGATCCACAACTGCCTTTGGCGTGGCGTGATCTGCGTTTTCCCTTGCGTCTTATTTTCTAGTTATTTTCTCTTTCCTCCAAGGCCTATATCAGGTCATTTGTTTCAAGAACTCATTAGGCAATCATAATTCAAGAATTGAGTTTTCTTTCTAACTCTTCTTGGAGGATTGCCCTACCCCTCATCTTGCCCTAACCTTCCCCGTCATCACCGTCGTCGCCGCCGCCGCCGCCACCCGCCGCGCCGCCGCGTCGTCATCACCGCGCCCGCGCGCAGCCGCGCGTCATCTGCGCCACGACCGCCACGCCATCGCGTACCATCCCCGCGCCGTCGTGCGCCTCCGACGCTGCCGCGTCGCGCGGCGCTGCGCGCCGTCGGCGGCGCCTCAAGCGCGCGCGCTGCGCTCAGGTGCGCTCGCCGCACTCCGCGCGCACTCGCGCAGCGCGCAGGCGCTCCAGCGCTCCGTGCGCTCCGCGCGCCCGCCGCGCGCGGGAGTTCGTCGCGCCCGACCGGCGTCCCGCTTCATAACGTCAACCAGGGCGGACAACGCCCGGAGCGCGTTCGATATCACGCGCGCCGTCGCCACGAGCAGAATTACCTGCAGCCTCTACACGCACTACGGTGCTGAGGTATACCTGAACCCTGTGGTGTCGACGTGTTCTCCGCTCAGTATTTTCTCGGGAAGTTTCCACCGCCGTCAGAATTAGACTTGGATTTCCTCTTCTTCTCTCCTTTTCTCGAGTGTTTCTTCGCGACGTGAATTCGAGGTATTGATTTCGGTGCTTAGGCATCGTCGCGGTGGGGGAAGACAGTACTCCCGCCCTCGATAAGGGTCGGAGCTGCACCACCAGATTTCATCGGTTTTAAGTCCGAGAATCGACCGTGATTTCTGTGGATTGTTTTATCCCTTACCCATTCCTACCCATAGCCTCGTCATCCGCCCTAAATCGTCCATCCCATAGTCGTCCTACGTCACCGTGCCTAACCTAAACTCGTCATCTGTCCCTAACCTAAGCCCCTCAAAAGGTTGACGGATAAAGGATGACGAACGACGGTCGGACACGGAAAGAATAACAAATCGTCATCCGTCCCGGATCTTATCGGGCTTTGGCAGCCCGGCCCGGCCCATTATCTGAACTATAAAACGGTCTGAACTAGCTTCTTTGCCATCTTCGTTGCTGCCGGTCCCAGATCCTTGAAAATGTGGGGGAGATGGCGAATGGGAGCTCTGTTGCTCGTCGCTGTAGTTCTGTTCCTTCCTCTTCTCATATCAGGTGAAAGGATTTCGAATTATCTCCATTTCATCGTTTATTTCGTCGGATTTGGTTGCGTATTCCTTGAGATCTGATTTGAATGATTCGTTCTTCAGTATCGGAATTGCACCGGCGTAAGGTGATCGGTTGGAATTCAGTTGTTGGCAATGGAATTGCGTTTTCGAACGAGGTCAGCGGCAAGGCGGGGAACAAAAGGAAACTCGATCATCTTTTGTTTGGCCCTGCCGCCGGTCAGGGGCTTTCGGATCGTCTCCACTGCCAGGGTTCGCTTCTGATTGAATTTCATTCTATATTTAATGATATTTTTGGGGAGCGCATGGTTTAGTTTTAAGAACATGTAAATGTTAGAGTTAATTGCCCGTACCTGAGTTCATTGAGAGTGTGATAGCTTGAGAGCTAGAGTTTTGATTCAGCATGTTTAAGAACAAAGACTTCAGTTTTGGGAGCAATGGGAATTCCAAGAGAAAACCTTGTGTTGTGACTCCAAGGTTGGGTCCTTATCTAGGCAAGATGAAATAGTGTTATCCTCTTTAGCCCACTTTAAATTATCTCATTGTTGGATTTAGAATAAAATTAGCCTCTACAGATTAAATCCCGCACTTGATAAAATGTCTTGATCCCAGTAATTATCGTGGGTGAATCTCTTTACTAGGGATTAAATGATGGTTTAAAATCTACTATGATTTAAGTTATTGTCCATTGAGGGATATTAAAACTTAACAAAATGGCTACCTTGTAAATTCTTAGTCTGTTTTTTCCCGAAATTTAGGTAACTTGGTAGGTTATTTTTAAACCAAAACTTCTTATATTGCAAGGTTCAGGAACATAATAAGAATGATTTTACTTTTCTGGATTTTTTCCCCTGATAAAATACTGCTGTCTTTTGTCGTTTTGAGCAGCATTATTTATGTGATGCATAATCTTGCTCTATAGGCACGATGTTAAACGTCTAATGTCAAGTTCTTATGTATCTCAGGATTAAAAGCCCTGAACCAGACTCGTCGTTCAATACCATCAGAGAGCTGTGATGCTTGTGAAAGTGTCTCTTTTGTTGCAGTATTTACTCTGTACAACAGCTCTGAAACGGAGACCTCTGATAGGTTGACCGTTGGGAACGTTTCTTATGATAAATCGGAGAGGTCCATCGCGATTCTCCACGCGTACATTGACTTTATACAGGTAAAGCGCTTTGAGGATAGAAGAAATGCCATCCCATAAATTCAAATTATATTCTCCTGCTTGTCAGATGAATATAGATTATCATAAATTTTGATGGATGATGTTTATTTGTCAATGACGCTGGCGTAAAGAGAGTATCTGCAATTACTGATTTTGGACATCATTTTTTCTTCTTTTGCTAACTTTTTGGGAAATTAGAGATGCGCAGGTGTCGATGCCAACTAGCAACGTCGTAATTTTGACAGATCCGGCTGCCTCTTTTCAAATTATGAAGGAAAACACGAGCATTCTACCTATTAAGGGAGATTATTCCAGAGGAAATTTGATGCTTCAAAGAATCACTTCTTACATTGTAAGTTATTTCTAAAAATTGAAGAGTTTTGAGGCAGAAGCATTCAATTAAATACTTGGAATTGGATGGTTGAAATAAGTTGAATTCTACATAAATAAATAGAAATACACATTTTATCTCAATTTTCATGTTTCCACAGGAATTCCTGGAGAAAAAGCTTTCAGAAAGGGCAGAGCGTATCAATCATTTTATCTTCACCGACTCTGACATAGCTGTAGTTGATGATCTGGGACACATATTCGTAGATTACCCAAATTTCCACGTGGCACTGACTTTCCGGAACAACAAAAATCAACCCATAAATTCTGGTTTTATCGCTGTCAGAGGAACCCGCGAAGGCATCCGTCGGTTAGTCTCAATCCAAACTAAGGCAAAGAATTTCGAATTTCTGGGTTTTTGTTAACCACTGAAACTTGTGCAAATTTCTTCATGCAGTGGGAAGTTATTTCTTCAGATGGTGTTAGAAGTTTACACGTCCAAGTATATGAGAGCCTCTCGGATGCTTGGTGATCAACTGGCACTAGCTTGGATAATGAAATCTCTGTTATCATTGGATGGCAAAGAATTTTCCAAGCCGAAGATCTTCATGGCAGATCTCCAACGAACATCAATTCTATTTCTGCCTTGTGCTCTCTACAATTGGACTCCGCCAGAGGGGGCGGGCCAATTTCATGGCATGCCTCTGGATATAAAGGTCCTTTTCTCGTACTATTTCCTGTTTATATCAAATGTTTCTATTTATAACCTCGATTTTCTCCCTCTTGATATCATAATTTTGATTTTAATATGTGGGACATGTTTGTGGGCGATGATGAAAGTGCCGTCGGGCTAATAAAGTCATCATCATTCATAAACTTAATCATCATCCTCCCTACCTCGAGTGGCGGTGATGATATCGTAATCATCATTGTCATCCTCCTGCATACGAATGATGATGACTGTATCGTAATCGTCATTGTCATCGTTGGATTAGAATGCAAGATGACGATTAGGGTGCTTACAATTGTTATGAACAATGAAAAGATTACAAATATACAGGAGGGTTACCGATTTTGTGTGATCTCTCCTCTCTTTCATCAAAAAAAAAAATACAAATTATACGAGCAATTCATGCATTTTCAGCTAATCTTGGAAGTTGGATGTTTTCGTAATTATTATTAATACACTCAAATCTGTAATCCAGATCGTCCATTTCAAAGGATCAAGGAAACGATTGATGCTGGAGGCCTGGAACTTCTTCAACTCCAGCGCCAACCTGCCTGACATGCTCTGTCTTATCTTGCTCAGCGGCAGAACTAAATATGACTTTTAATCTACTTCCAGCTCACACTTTTTCTTTATATATTCTTATTTACTATTTGTTCATGGGTCCCTAATATGATACCCAATAATTCTTGAGAATTCGAGATTAAAGAAGTCAATTTCACCAGAGAATCGTCCCGCAGAGGCAACACGACTCGAGAACGAGCAGGATCAAAAGGAACTAAAAGCAGTAAATGACTCAAATGCAGCCGGATCGGTGACGTTCTTCTGGATCAGAGGACCTCCGCTCGCCAGCCTCTGTACGTTGCCTCTTAACAAAATTCTTGATTTTTACTGGAAACCACTAGCTTTTTTTATAGCATTTCTTCGTTGGTTTATGCTCTCGTCTCACGTGTGTCCTGAAGTCGTGCCGCATGTGCTTCATTTTTTAACTCTCTTCTTGTGCCTCCTTGAGAAGGTGTTATGGAGGGTTGTATCAGTTACACATTGTGCTCTTGATCAGACATTATTGAGACCCGCGGAAAATCTTAAATTATAAATAGATTTTTAATTATAGCTTCTAAAGCTCGATCTTAGGTTGCTACTAACTGTATCTGTATCTGATTTCTAAATAGAATATATTTTCTAATGTTGATATCGGATGATGATAAGGGATATCAATAGCCTTGGAACAATACTGGGATGACAATATTTTACTTGTATTTCTAAATAATCATAGTTCACAACCTGTAAATTATAGAAGCTCTGAGAGGTTGATATAGAGAGATAGAGGGAGGGAGATGGAGAGAGGGAAAATTACATCTTTCACATGAGAGCCCTGTCAAGTCTGTCACTGCCCCGCCGTCGCTGCTGCTGTCGTCTCATACTCCTCTCACGTCTCTTGCATCACGCTGTTGGCCCGTCACTCTCAAATCTATACCTACTCCATGTGTCAACAATTCAACAACTGACATAAAAAATACACAACACATACAAAATAATTAAGATAGTTAAAACCTCTAATATCAGGTTACAGATTACGGTTCCGACAAGCGATACTGTACCAAGTTCCCTGTCATCAGAATTCACTATCAGATATTGGGCATCAGATATCGATAACAGATTCCCTGATACAATATGAAACAAATTTTGAACAAAATCCTTCTCGAAATCCGATATCGGGCATCAGATATCGATAACAGATTCCCCGATACGATACGAAACAAATTTTGAACAAAATCCTTCTCGACATCCGATATCGGGCATCCAATGTGGATAACAGATTCCCCGATACGATATGAAACAAATTGTGAACAAAATCCTTCTCGAAATCCGATATCGGGCATCCAATGTGGATAACAGATTCCCCGATACGATATGAAACAAATTTTGAACAAAATCCTTCTCAACATCCGATATCGGGCATCAGATATCCATAACAGATGCCCTGATACGATATGAAACAAATTTTGAACAAAATCCTTCTCGACATCCGATATCGGGCATCAGACATCGATAACAGATTCCCTGATACGATATGAAACAAATTTTGAACAAAATCCTTCTCGACATCCGATATCGGGCATCAGATATCGATAACAGATGCCCTGATACGATATGAAACAAATTTTGAACAAAATCCTTCTCGACATCCGATATCGGGCATCAGAAATCGATAATAGATTCCCTGATACGATATGAAACGAATTTTGAACAAAATCCTTCTCGACATCCGATATCGGGCATCAGATATCCATAACAGATTCCCTGATACGATACGAAACAAATTTTGAACAAAATCCTTCTCGAAATCCGATATCGGGCATCCAATGTGGATAACAGATTCCCCGATACGATATGAAACAAATTTTGAACAAAATCCTTCTCGAAATCCGATATCGGGCATCAGATATCGATAACAGATTCCCCAATATGATACGAAACAAATTTTGAACAAAATACTTCTCGACATCCGATATCGGGCATCAGATATCGATAACAGATTCCCCGATACGATACGAAACAAATTTTGAACAAAATCCTTCTCAACATCCGATATTGGGCAGCAGATATCGATAAAAGATTCCCTGATACGATATGAAACAAATTTTGAACAAAATCCTTCTCGACATCCGATATCGGGCATCAGATATCGATAACAGATTCCTCGATACGATACGAAACAAATTTTGAACAAAATCGTTCTCGACATCCGATATTGGGCATCAGATATCGATAACAGATTCCCCGATACGATACGAAACAAATTTTGAACAAAATCCTTCTCAACATCCGATATTGGGCATCAGATATCGATAAAAGATTCCCTGATACGATATAAAACAAATTTTGAACAAAATCCTCCTCGACATCCGATATTGGGCATCAGATATCGATAACAGATTCCCTGATACGATATGAAACAAATTTGAACAAAATCCTTCTCGAAATCCGATATCGGGCATCAGATATCGATAACAGATTCCCTGATACGATATGAAACAAATTTTGAACAAAATCGTTCTCGAAATCCGATCTCGGGCATCCAATGTGGATAACAGATTCCCCGATACGATATGAAACAAATTTTGAACAAAATCCTTCTCGACATCCGATATCGGGCATCCAATGTGGATAACAGATTCCCCGATACGATATGAAACAAATTTTGAACAAAATCCTTCTCGAAATCCGATATCGGGCATCCAATGTGGATAACAGATTCCCCGATACGATATGAAACAAATTTTGAACAAAATCCTTCTCAACATCCGATATCGGGCATCAGATATCGATAACAGATGCCCTGATACGATATGAAACAAATTTTGAACAAAATCCTTCTCGACATCCGATATCGGGCATCAGATATCGATAACAGATTCCCCGATACGATACGAAACAAATTTTGAACAAAATCCTTCTCAACATCCGATATTGGGCAGCAGATATCGATAAAAGATTCCCTGATACGATATGAAACAAATTTTGAACAAAATCCTTCTCGACATCCGATATCGGGCATCAGATATCGATAACAGATTCCTCGATACGATGCGAAACAAATTTTGAACAAAATCGTTCTCGACATCCGATATTGGGCATCAGATATCGATAACAGATTCCCCGATACGATACGAAACAAATTTTGAACAAAATCCTTCTCAACATCCGATATCGGGCATCAGATATCCATAACAGATGCCCTGATACGATATGAAACAAATTTTGAACAAAATCCTTCTAGACATCCGATATCGGGCATCAGACATCGATAACAGATTCCCTGATACGATATGAAACAAATTTTGAACAAAATCCTTCTCGACATCCGATATCGGGCATCAGATATCGATAACAGATGCCCTGATACGATATGAAACAACTTTTGAACAAAATCCTTCTCGACATCCGATATCGGGCATCCAATGTGGATAACAGATTCCCCGATACGATATGAAACAAATTTTGAACAAAATCCTTCTCGACATCCGATATCGGGCATCCAATGTGGATAACAGATTCCCCGATACGATATGAAACAAATTGTGAACAAAATCCTTCTCGAAATCCGATATCGGGCATCCAATGTGGATAACAGATTCCCCGATACGATATGAAACAAATTTTGAACAAAATCCTTCTCAACATCCGATATCGGGCATCAGATATCCATAACAGATGCCCTGATACGATATGAAACAAATTTTGAACAAAATCCTTCTCGACATCCGATATCGGGCATCAGATATCGATAACAGATTCCCCGATACGATACGAAACAAATTTTGAACAAAATCCTTCTCAACATCCGATATTGGGCAGCAGATATCGATAAAAGATTCCCTGATACGATATGAAACAAATTTTGAACAAAATCCTTCTCGACATCCGATATCGGGCATCAGATATCGATAACAGATTCCTCGATACGATACGAAACAAATTTTGAACAAAATCGTTCTCGACATCCGATATTGGGCATCAGATATCGATAACAGATTCCCCGATACGATACGACACAAATTTATAACAAAATCCTTCTCAACATCCGATATTGGGCATCAGATATCGATAAAAGATTCCCTGATACGATATAAAACAAATTTTGAACAAAATCCTTCTCGAAATCCGATATCGGGCATCAGATATCGATAACAGATTCCCCGATACGATACGAAACAAATTTTGAACAAAATCCTTCTCGACATCCGATATCGGGCATCCAATGTGGATAACAGATTCCCCGATACGATATGAAACAAATTTTGAACAAAATCCTTCTCAACATCCGATATCGGGCATCAGATATCCATAACAGATGCCCTGATACGATATGAAACAAATTTTGAACAAAATCCTTCTCGACATCCGATATCGGGCATCAGATATCGATAACAGATTCCCCGATACGATACGAAACAAATTTTGAACAAAATCCTTCTCGACATCTGATATCGGGCATCAGATATCGATAACAGATTCCCTGATACAATATGAAACAAATTTTAAACAAAATCCTTCTCAACATCCGATATCGGGCATCAGATATCGATAACAGATTCCCCGATATGATACGAAACAAATTTTAAACAAAATCGTTCTCGACATCCGATATCTGGTATCTGAACAGTAGTGCCCTACTCTCACTTGATCTTTTATATATATAGCCGGATCAAAGAGTAGATCAGAGTGGCAGCTCCACTGACACGTGGAGACTTTCCATTGGACACACCTGGCCAAAGAGTGGATCCAGATCGAAAATTGGATTATGAATGATCGAAAGCAGGATCGGATCGGATCGGCGGCCGACTCGATCGATCGACCAGCTCGATCAGACGAACGGCGGCGATCGACGTCGATCCGATCCGACCATGATCGGATCGAAGTTCCCTATTTGTCAAGCCTTCGAGCGTAGTTTTTCGATCCTTCCCGACATGGCGGGAAGTTCGTCGTCGTCGCCGTCGCGCGCCGATGCGGAGAATGCGAGGATAAGGAGAATTCTGTCGAGCAATCTCTATTTCGATGTGTCTTCTGCAAAGGTGAAGCTTTTCAGGACGGATTTCCTCCTTGATTTGCTTTTTTTTGTATAAATTTGATTCGAGTGTTGTGTTTTTTTGTTGCTTTCTTGAAATGCGATGCTTGTCGATCTGAATTAGCTTTGTTTTTATTTTTTTGCATGATGTTGTCCGCGGGATTCAGGCGCCGGTTGTGTACTCGTCTTCGTATGATATCGCGTTCATGGGGATTGAGAAGCTGTGAGTTTGTTTTAACTTCGACTGATATTTTAGAACTGTATGGAGTAGATGGACGAAGTCATTGTTTCATTGTTAACCGAATTTTAATTTATTGCTGATGTTTTCTTCTCTTAGATCGTACCATTAGCGTGGTAAATGCTTCCCCGAATACAGTTTAATTAATTTCTGTTTGATTTTTTTCATCTTTGATTGGATGGATACTGGAGTAACTTCAAACTCTTTTATTTTCTTTTGATTTGTTTTATAATTTAGCCTTGTTATATTCGTTAGGCACCCATTTGATTCTTCAAAATGGGGTCGGATATGCCAGTTTCTCATCAGCGAGGGAATCTTGGACAAGGATCGAATTGTAGAACCTTTAGAAGCTTCCCGAGAAGACCTGTTGGTGGTATCTCCCTCATATCTCTGTTGACTTATTTTTTATGTCGAATATCAAGTTATTGACGGATTTCGAAAATTTTGAATATTTTATGCAATCCAATTTATTCTCTTGAAATCCTAAGATGTTGTAATTCTAATCATGTTTAATTCGTAGAACATTAATGATCTGTCTGCAGACCTTATTTACCCACGGAAGTTTTTTTATTGGATGCTACTCGAGGTACTTTACAATTTTATGGAAGATATAGAACAGTCAGATATCCACATACGATATATGACAATTTTAAGTTTTGGCGGTAGAAATAAGTCAAAATTTGGGGGGCTGACGGAGAAGAAAGGATAATCCAATATTCGCTCCAATCCTATTTTTCTTGCACATACAACATTTTCGGAAAATTAAGTTTCTTGATCGACAAAAATTCCCTTATTATATACATCTGTTATTTTAATAATAAAGAGTCCCTCCATCATTTGATCATTAATATTTGCTTTTCTTCCATCGCAAGCATGAGTTGGGTTTGTTGACAGGTCCATTCAGAAACATATCTAGACAGCCTCAAGAGCAGTTTAACAGTCGCCACTATCATAGAGGTAATTATTTCTTTGCAGGATCCACTTTGACTATCTTCGGAGGATTTAAACCATATATGATCCTTAATATTCTTTTTTGAATTTTGAATCATTGTCTCAGGTCCCTCCCGTTGCATTACTCCCCAACTGTCTAGTACAGCAGAAGGTCCTACGCCCCTTCCGGAGACAGGTCCTTCCTATGTTGCACTAATCTGCGACAACATCAAAGTATTTGAAGATTTCTTCAGAAAAAAAAAAGTATTTGAAGATTAGTATATCTACTTATATTAATAAATCTACATATCTATTAATCTACATATCAATCTATCTATCTATCTATCTATCTATCTATCTATCTATCTATCTATCTATCTATCTATCTATCTATCTATCTATCTATATATCTATAAATATATCTATCTATCTTTGTGTCTATCAATCAATCAGTCTACCTAGGTGGGAGGTACCATCTTGGCGGCAAAGTTGGCCAAAGAACGGGGCTGGGCAATCAATGTTGGAGGTGGATTCCATCACTGTTCCGCGAACAAAGGTGGTGGATTTTGCGCTTATGCCGACATATCTCTCTGCATTCACTATGCATTCTCTCGTTTGAACCTTTCTCGGTGGGTGGTTCCTAGTCCAATTACTTCTTCCTGAGATGTAATCATAGAGGTTCTTTATTTAGAAATAACTGTCTCTTTGGGTAAAATTTTCTCTCATGTTCGCAGGGTCATGATTATTGATCTGGATGCCCACCAGGGTAATGGACATGAGATAGACTTCTCGAGTGATGGTGAGTCTCTTTCCCTTCCCTCGTGTTCTCCTTGTACTAGGAGCCGGCAATCAATTTGATAAATTGATTAATGTTGATTGTGTTCAGATCAGCCAAACCAATCTCCTGTTCTCCTTATATTATGGGATCGGATTAGATCAAAAAATTCAATAAGACAAACAGCCTTGATTGTGGTCTTGTTGGCTGAATTGATTGACTAGATTGGCTGGGTTAAAATTAGACAGGGTCCCGACCATGATAGGTCGGTGGTTGAGTGGTTTGGGGCAATTTGGTTTGATTGGTCAAACGACCCTCTGCCCAGCCTGATGAGCATTCTTCCCTTCCAGTGTACAGAACCTGGGGCAGGGCGAAATTTTTTACTAGGGTCAGATTTTTATAATGTGCATAATGAATAAATATCAAAACTCTTACGTGGATGGGTGGTCAACGATTAATGTCGGCTCTTAAAATAACCTCAGAAATGGGGTCTTCTCTGTGAAGGACGGACAAATTTTGGGTGATGGGCGATTTGAACTTCCCTGCCAAATTCAAACCTTTTTATTTGGGAGAATTTCTGCCTTGAACCATGACCCCTTGACTAGTCAAGCTTGGACCAAGTCGACCAATCAGATCGGCTGGATTGAGATCAGATCAAGTTGACTGATCCAATCAATAGGCCTATCAATTTATTGAGGGGGTAATCCGACCTAAAAGGTTTTTCCGTTTTGATCTGATCAGCCCATTGATATGCGTATTAGGGTCTTATGGTGCTTACTACCGTGGCAGGGAGGGTTTACATCTTGGATATGTACAATGCTGGCATTTACCCGTTCGTAAGATGTTCTTGTTAACTGAGAAACTCTTCTTATTTGAAATGTATATTCTTGCGCCATGGTTTTCCTTACCAATTAATAGAGTAAAACAGGATTATGAGGCAAGACGCTACATCCATCAGAGGGTTGAGCTTTCAGTAAGTTTTTATCTATTTCCCTGGATTGAACTTCACTTAACATTCTTGTTCTCTTTTCCCCCACAGAGTGGAACCAAAACAGAGGAATATTTGGAGCTGTTAGAGAGGGCTCTTGCGGTGAAGATTTATTTATTTAGAGCTATCATTAACTTTTTTTATTCTCTCTATTAGATGAATTTACTATTCTTCAAGGAGCTCATAATTTGTGGCGTTCAGGTGGCAAGAAATAAATTTGATCCAGAGTTGGTGGTATACAATGCCGGGACCGATATTCTTGATGGAGATTCTTTGGGTCAGTTGAAGGTAGCCACTATGGAGACTGCTCTCCCTCTCTAACTTTCTCCAGATATAGATAACAAAGGGGTAGTTGAGGAATTTATTCATGAGGTGGCCCACCTTTTATCAAAGAAAGTACATCATCTGATTGTTAATTTCCTCCTCAGGTCAGCCCAGATGGAGTAAAACTCCGCGACGAGATGGTATTCCGCTTCGCCAGGGATAAGAATTCCCCTGTAGTCATGCTGACTTCAGGTCCATCTCTCTCTCTCTCTCCACATATTTACGTAGCTATCTATCTATCTATCTATCTCTTGTTTCAGGTGGCTACATGAAATCTAGTGCGCGTGTGGTAGCTAATTCCATTATCAACCTTACGGCAAAAGGCTTGGTCAAGATGAGTGGGGTTCCGCTTTGTGATCCCTCGTTGTGACCTCTCTCTTCATCTGCAGAGGTATGAGCTAGTCATTGGGTTTTCTTAAAAGTTAGGGGCTTCTAAGTAATTTTTCTGTAGGGTTCCTAACCTTATGAAAAGTAAACGTTTGTTCAGTTTGACAGAAGTAATATAATCTGTGTCGTCATATTCCAGTCGATTAGATTGCTCATAACTCAGCAATTTGTCCATGTGTGTTATGTGGTCTTGATACAGCGATAACATGATAATTATTAGATTAATCTCATGGATTTTATATACTTATTAACATTACAGTTTTCACATCTGCTTGTTATCAAGCTTAAAATGTTTTAGAATAGCACTATGATTTTTCTGAAAATTTTGGTCTTTTTTGGAAATTTTCTACATCATATTCATAAAAAAAATCAGTCAGGATATTTTTTTGGATTTTCTGATGTTGGATTCATAGAGGTGCTAATTTTAAAAACTAGAATTAGTATTTTTTTAGAAATTATTTGAAGGGTTTTATGATTTTTTTTGGAGTTTATTTAGAGTTCCACACAAATCATGCTCTGATTAATTCAGATTATTGCTAATCTAAGGCAGAAACCAATGATTTGAAAATGCAATCATCATGGAAATTTCGGCGTTGTGATTTCAGACAACATAACCCACCAATCATTTAATGTTCAACTTCTTTTTTAGTATGTAAGGATGTGTGTTGTCGACATAAAAAGTCTAGCATTGTATTCCCAATAAATGTGTTGGAACACATGGACAAAGGTAGGCAGTATAGACTTTGATGATTTAAAATACAGTAAATGTAATTTGTAGTATAGACGTGTGGCATTACAATACAGTTTATTGATACAAATTACAATAATGTTGTGCAAAACCCAAAAATATGTGGACATCTGGCCTTTCTTCATTAATTGTGAAGAGAAAACACATTGGCATGGTCTTTCTGTCATTTCATACCTTAAAGGTTGATTTAAAGATGTGTTAGTGAGAAGATAGTGAGGGCGGGATGTGAAAGCTGATCGACGGATTATGAAGTGAGGTGCCGAGTAGACATAGGAGCTTATGTCATCGAATCATGACCAAATCAATTCAGTTTCACATAGAACATATGATTGGACTCAATTTTATGGTGAGTCAGGTACATGGTTTTTGAACACGAGAATCTAAGCTGTCGTATTCTGAACACAAGCACAATTGACTGTTTCTATTGATTTTTTTTTATTCATCCATGATTTTTTTGTGGAAGAAAAAATTTGGATGTTCTTAGCCAATGAATAAAACATAGAGGAAATAAAAGATCAAAAGAAATTATCAAAATTTTATGGAAGTATATATTTCCCAGGTTCTTTCACAACTTAGGGTGTTTTCAGGTAGAAGCGACCGTAACACTAGAGGTGCTTGTGTGAGCTCACAATGGCAGACCTAGCAGAAGTGAGGGACCAAAATTTGCAGCAACAGGCCTTGAGGATTGGGGGTTTAAGCTACAAGAGAGAAAATTAGAAATATAGTGGTGACTTGGCATTGGTGCAATCACCCCTCCTTTTAAATTTTTTTTCCTTGTAATGTGCAAGCTAGACTACTTATTTTTCTTTTTCTCGTACCATTTATGCATTCAATCACCCTCAGCTTTTGTATTTACAGTCCTTCATAGTGGATAAAATATAACTTCATGATGTTTTGGACTAAGGAAAGTAAGTCCAGAGTTTTTTTCAAGATGAATGATTATTTATGTGGACAAGGAAATGGGCAAGTATTTCCATATGTGAGAGTATGATTAGAAGTCTTTGATTGGCTCCATTTTGTCGGTCCCCTAAAAATATAATACCAAAGTTTAATCGATAAGTTGTATTAAATCAAGTCATACTTCAAAAATGCCCAACTTATATGTGGTAAGATAAAATTGAGTTGAGATAGAGAGCATGAGCTTTTGTGTTAATTGACTTGGATCAAGTTGAATTTGGATTGGAAATTCATAAAGAAGGTTTTAGTGAGGTATTTACGATTGATCTGAGATAAACATTATGAAATTTAATTATCTATTTTGAATGTGAGATAAGATGATGAAACAATACTAAGATATATTTGGTATAACTCGAGTGATTTTATACTTCCAAACTATAATTCCAATTTATTTTTATATTTACATGTCAAAAGAGGTTGAATTTGAATATATATTTTGAGGGGAGCATCTCCAATAAGACCTTGGTGGATGCATGAGAAGATAGCAGTGGAAGTCTTGGTAGGCTAGGTCAAAACATGATTTCTCCAAGAGTAGCTGATTTATTTGTATTGATCCGTTTGGTTGTACATTTCCTTTCCAAAGGATTAGTTTGATATCATACACTATTGAAATAGGATCGTGAGAATGAGACTCATTGGAAGAGACAGTGTAGAAGACAATAGTAAAGAATATCCAGACTGCCAACTCTTACCTAAAATTTATATTTCTTAAATAGGGTTAGATTTTCTAAATAGGTACGCACACAATATCTATCTAGAGACTCTAGTATCTCTTCATACTCATCATTAATTCATACTCAAATAAATCAATTTGTTTACTCCTCAAATGATACATACTCAACATAGAAATATCTCTTATGAGTTAGATAGGAGAAATAAACCAATTAGGCTCCTTAGGCCCCTTAGGCTTTCTCATAGTAGATACATAATTCACCTACTCTTTGGTGTTCCCCAGCATATAGAAACCCACATTTACTTTAATATGAGATACTTCTCAATATCCCAATCTTGATATTGTATTTGTTTAATAACTTGCATTCTCTTTAATAAGTATTTAGCCACATCCATCCAATCTTAGATATCTTCAATATTTCATGGTTAAGTTGCGATATAATTGTGTTCGACAATATGATTGTGGTGATCAGTGCCAGTAGATGAGGTCATTAACCTGGAATCTTACTAAAAAATGGAATTGGAACAATTGATTGTGGAAACAATTAGAAGCAAATGGAAGGGGAAGATAAGAAATAAAGGTAGGGTGAAAGCGGAGGCCACACCAACTTAGAGGAGAGTTTTGCCAAGGGGAAGCCCGAGGAAGAAGAGATACTATATAACACAATAACTGATTGCATTAATTATACAATGAAAGAGATATTTATTATATGCCTTTACATAGTCCTAATATATACACATCATAGAAATATCTCATATGGGTTAGATAGGCCTAATAAACCCATTAGGCTCCTTAGGCCTTCTCACAGTAGATTAAAGTCAAAATACCTTGATGTTTTAACTTTCTAGAAAATAATATTAGATAAGTGATTGGAGCTTACTATCAATATTCTGTTAATTTGAAATGAGATGATCCATTATTCATTCATACTCAAGAAACCGACTTGTTTTCCCCTCAAATGACATATACAGAACATATAAATATCTCAAATGTGTTATATAGGCCTAATAAACCCATTAGGCTCCTTAGGCCTTCTCATAGTAGATTGATTTGTTTTTATTGGCGAAAACCTGGTGCCGGGGGGTATGACCGATCCAAGGGTCGTGCTCGAAGACAGATCTAGCCATGCCCTGGACGCCACCCAGGGGGATTTTATAGATGTAAAGGTTTAGTGTTTGTAAGTGTTTATAGGTGTAGGATGATTGTAAATATCCCTATTACACACATACCCCTCCTGCCCACACCCATGAAAGGTACCAATTAAAGTTTAACTAGCTTGATGTTTTAACCTCCAAGCAAAAAAATCTCAAGTGCTTAGAGCTTTGAATCAATATTCAGTCAATTTGAAATGAGATGACCCACAATTCATTCAAACTTATAAAACTGAGTTGTATTCCCCTCAAAAAATCTCAAATGCTTGTTAATTTTAACTGGGCTCTCACTTCATCAGACCCTCTTCAAAAACCATGTAGACAATTTTACTCTACACATAAGAGGTATAAAGGGGAAGGATTAGACAAAGGGATTATAGTGCAGGGACGTTAACGGGACGGTTTTTTCGTCCTAGGACGAAAAAATTGTCCCATCTGCGAGGTTGAACGAAAACTGGGACAGAAATTTATCCCGGGATGAAGGGACGGGACGATTTTCATCCAGTCGGATGAAAAAACCGTCCCGTCTAGAGGTCTTGGACGTTGGACAGTAACGGATGGACGAAAATCCATCGGATTCGTTTCCGACGGTTGAGATCTTGCCACGTGGCATCGCTACATCAATTCCTTGACATTTTGCATCAAAGTCCCTGCTTTTTTGTGCGCCCAAACTGATGCCGTCCAAAAGTAATTGCACATATATCCCTCCACTTTCTCTCTCCTCCATATTTCCATAAAAACTTAGAAAAATCCATATTAATTCAATCAGACCTTGGAACTATTTTTATTGGATATTTAGTCCGGGACGTGGGACGGGAATCTGTTTTTACGGACTGGACGAATCTGGCATAGACGGGACGTGGACGAACTATTTCGTCCGGGGACGAATTCTTGGACGGACGGTTCGGACGAATCTTCCAAATTTCAGACGAGGGACGGGATGAAATTCATCCCGTCCCGTCCGTCGTCCACGTCCCGGACAGTCTGGAACTATAATCTCTATCTGTATCTATATATCTGTCTGTATATCTACCTATATCTCTATCTCTATCTATATCTCTGTCTGTATATCTACCTATATCTCTATCTGTATATCTATCTATATCTATATCTCTATCTGTATATCTATCTATATCTCTGTCTGTATATCTATCTCTATCTCTATCTCTATCTCTATCTCTATCTCTATCTCTATCTCTATCTCTATCTCTATCTCTATCTCTATCTCTATCTCTATCTCTATCTCTATCTCTATCTCTATCTCTATCTCTATCTCTATCTCTATCTCTATCTCTATCTCTGTCTCTATCTCTATCTCTATCTCTATCTCCATCTCTATCTCCATCTCTATCTCCATCTCCATCTCCATCTCCATCATTATCTCTATAAGGGTTATTGCAAAGAGGTTCTTTTCCACTTTCAGGAGGTCCGAGGAAGAGGACGAGTAGAGATGGCCGCTGCCGTCTCCTCCGTTTACTCTGCCTGCAGAGCTTCGTGGGATACGAGTCCCACGCCAAAACCCATCAAGCTCAGCCCTCCCAGCAAAGCCCAGAAGCCCTCCACTCTCCCCTCTTCTCAGTCGCCGGACATGGCGGCAACGGCGACGCTGACGCTGCCAGTTGTGAGAAAAGAAGAGCTTCCAGCGGCCCAGCTATGGAGTTCCAATCCGAATCGTTCATCTCGAGGTACCGTTCTGGCATCGAATTGTCTGAGAAATTTCTCGGAAAGTGAAGAGGAAAGAGTGTTTTTAGGTTGAGGAATTCCAATTTGGTGTGGGTTTTTAGTTTTTTCTGGTGGGTTTCTTGTTGATTCATCCGTTGTCATTGTTTAAGTAGAGAACATGATCCTTCCTACCGGTTATCTGTTTGAGAAATTGCGCTGAAAACGAAAGAAGGTGATTTGTTTAGCTTGATGAATTCCCCGTCGGTGTAGGTTTTTTGCTTCTTTTGGTGGGTTTTCTTGTCGATTCATTCCTTGTTCTTGCTCAATTATGAAAACACAAACCGTCTTGCCGGAAATCTGTTCGAGAAATTGCTCTGAAAACGAAGGAATTTGATTTGTTTTAGCTTATGCAATGCCCAGTCGGCCTTGGTTTTTGCTTCTTTTGGTGGGTTTTCTTGTCGATTCATTCCTTGTTCTTGCTCAATTATGAAAACACGAACCGTCTTGCCGGAAATCTGTTCGAGAAATTGCTCTGAAAACGAAGGAATTTGATTTGTTTTAGCTTGATCAATGCCCAGTCGGCCTTGGTTTTTGCTTCTTTTGGTGGGTTTTCTTGTCGATTCATTCCTTGTTCTTGCTCAATTATGAAAACACGAACCGTCTTGCCAGAAATCTGTTCGAGAAATTGCTCTGAAAACGAAGGAATTTGATTTTTTTTAGCTTGATCAATGCCCAGTCGGCCTAGGTTTTTGCTTCTTTTGGTGGGTTTTCTTGTTGATTCATCCCTTGTTCTTGTTCAAGTAGGAGAGAGGAACAGTCCGGCCAGCAATCTGTTCGAGAAACTGGCCTGACACCAAATGAAATTGATTTGCTTTAGCTGGATAAATGCCCAGTCGGCCTAGGTTTTTTTGCTTCTTATTGCGGGTCTTTCTTGTTCCTTCGTCCCTTGTTTTTGTTCAATTAGGAAACACGAACCGTTTTGCCGGCAATCTGTTTGAGAATTTCCCTGAAAACAAAAGAAATTGATTTGTTTTAGCTTGTAAATGCCCAGTCAGGCGTAGGTTTTTGCTTCTTTTGGGGGGTTTTCATGCCGATTCATCTCTTGTTCTTGCTCAATTAGGAAGCGCGAATCGCTCCTCTCTGGGTACCATCCTACCCCATGAATCCTCACTCTACACGTCAGCAATGTGTTTAGACATGGTCGTTCTGTTCTTTTTGTGCGAATTTGTGAGAATTGTTCGTTCTGTTCTGTTTTCCGAACAGAACAAAAACGAATTCGAACAGACCATCGCACAAACCCGCGTGCGGTGCTTTTGTTCGCTTTGTGCGAATTTTGTTCTAGTTTTGTGCGAATGTGCGAATTTTGTTCGTTTTAAAAGAAAAGAACAGAACAAAGAACAAGGCGCCGTGCAGTTCTTTTGTGCGAATTTTTGGTTTGTTTCAAACGAACAGAACAATCATGTCTAAATGTGTTCAAGAAATTGAGCTGCAAAACAAAAAAAATGAAATTTCCTGGCTTGATAAATGCCCACTCGGCGTTGGGTTTTGCTTCATTTGGTGGCTTTTCTTGTTGATTCATCCCTTGTTCTTGCTCAATCAGGGAACACAAATGTTTTATCTCTAGGTACTATCCTGCCCCATGAATCCTCACTCTACATGTCAGCAATGTGTTCAAGAAATTGCGCTGAAAACAAAAAAAAAAAATGTTCTTGGCTTGATAAAAGCCTGGAAGGCATTTTTTAATGGGTTTTCTTGTTGATTCATCCCTCGTTCTTGTTCAAGTGAGAAAACACAAATCGTTCATCTCTAGGTGCCAGCCTACCCATAAATTCCCACTCCACATGTCAGCAATCTGTTCGAGAAATTGCCTGAAAAACAAAGAAAAAATGTTCTTGGCTTGATAATAGCCCGGTAGCCCCTTTTTATGAGTTTTCTTGTTGATTTATCCCTTGTTCTTGCCCAATTAGGAAACAAGGATGAGCTATACCTTGGCGCTGAGAGGTGGTTGCCGGCGCCGCCGAAGGTGAAGAAGCCCAGATCAATATACAACGCTGCGTCTTTAGCCTATCTTGGTGATGGCATCTACGAGGTAACTGTGGAGGCATTTTTAAGGCTGTTTTCTAGTTTTGCTTATGAATCAAGTCACTTATTTTCTCTTAAACTCTTACTAATTAAGAGAATTATTCACATGGTCTATAGCTATATGCTCGACGGCACTTCCTCTACCCACCGAAGAGCATCGACGTATACAACGAGCGTGTCATGGCTATTGTCCGCTGCGAAGCGCAGGTTCTTTTCCTCTCTTTCTCTCTCTATACATACATTTATGCCTCCCTCTATGTCTCTCTATCTCCATGCGTTGTTCCCCTTTGATGTTTCTCTCATTCTCTCTCTCTCTCTTCATCTCCATCTCTGTCTCAATCTCCTCTCTTTCTCCCTTATCTTTTCTGTGTCAATATCCTTCTCTCTCTCTCACTCCATTGCAGCCTCTTTCTCTTGTACCCTCCCTCTCTTTCCACTCTCTCTTTCTACTCCTCCCCACTCTCCCTCTCTTTCTCTCCCACCCACCCTCACTTTCTACTCCCCCCTACTTTCCCTCCCCCCCCTTTCTCTCTCTATCTATCCCTTTCTCTCTCACCCTCCCTCTCTTTCCATCCTCTCTCTTTCTGTTCCTCCATTCTTCTCTTTCTCTCTCACCCTGCCTCTCTTTCCATCCTCTCTCTTCCTTATTCCTCCATTCTTCTCTTTCTCTCTCACCCTCCCTCTCTTTCCATCCTCTCTCTCTCACCCACCCAAACTTTCTACTCCTCCATACTCTCCCTCCCTCTCTCTCTCTCTCTATCTTTATCTCTTTCTCACTCCCTCTCTACCTTCTCATTCTCTCACTATCTCTATCTCTCTCCTTCCCTCACACACACTCTCCTCTGTCTCATTCTCTCTCTAGAATTGCCACTCTCATTGGTTCCCTCATGGTGTGCTTTGATCTGGTCTGACCAGGACGCACTGCTGAAAAAGCTAATGAGTGATGACTTCCTGACGGAGGAAGAGAGGTTAAAACTTACCCATTTGACTTGTATGGACTATCTGGGAAAGGATTGCTCGTTGACTGTGACTAGCGTTTGACCAGAGACATTCTTCGGTGGGGCAAAAACGTCGTCTCCGGCAAGACCCGAACCAAGAAACGTGCCGGCGTGCAAGTGTACAGCCGCGCCTCCTCCTTAGAGACCCTGGTAAGAAATGCTTCCCTGACCTCCAACATTACAAAAATAGATTTATACCCATGGTCAACTATCATTGAATTTTGTCACAGATTGGTTTTCTCTACCTCACCAACGTGAAGCGATTGGAGGATATGATGCGGAGGCTGGGCTTCTCTGCTGGCGTCGCCGTGCCCGAGGACCTCATCATGAGTCCAAGCCCATCATAAAGAGTCAACTGTTTTGTTTAGATTCCTTCTCTAACCTGAAAAACAATAAAAAAGGTTTTATTGGTATCTGATGGAAGTTTAAGGTTTAGGGTTTAGGGTTAAGGGTTTTGGTATTAACCTGCTGTTGGTTAGTCAATGCGGTGCCGCACGACCGGCGCCCGTTGTCTAATGCATCAGCTTCTTGACCTCGTCATAGAGGACAAGGATCGAGGCTGCGCCGACGCTGCGGAAGAGATGAGACAGGCCGCCTCGGTAGAATCCACTGGCGCCCTCGGCTCGATAAATCTTCCGCCAACAGTCGGCGGTGCTGATGTACATGATGTTGTTCGTCCCTGATTGCATCATCATGTGCCGTCGAACCGTGTCCAGCGGGTACGAAACAATGCCAGCAATGCTGGTGGTGGCCTGTGCGGCCAACCAATGCTGCCATAATGGCCGTGCCGCGGCACCCGGCGGCGATAACAGTTCCTTGGCCGTGTCAAAACCGCCAAAGTAGAGGCCGCGGTGGAGGATCATGCCTTGGAGGGAAGCGGGCAGGCCGCGGTAGATCCCTCGGATGCCGTCGTTGTGCATGATGGTACAAAGAAAGTGGCAGGTTCCGCGGAATTGGCGCGATCCCAAAGCGCCGACGTCGGCGGCGAGGCGGGTGTGGGCAATGTCGAGCGGGTAGATGATGATCAAAGTCGTGCAACCAGCGGCGGCGCCGGCGGCGAAATTCAGCATTGCTGCTGAGGTGATGCTGCTGCTGCCTTCTGATGGTTGGCCCGTGCTTCTCAACATACTTCTGTAGAGATCCTGATTGTTTGTCATGATTTTGTGAGACCCAAGAGATTAATTATTTATGAATCAGATAAAGTTTTAAGCACATTATAGAACTGAAAAAAGTAAGTAAATGGAGGGGAAAATGTCACCAGTTGGGGCATTGGGGCCCTATCATTACTGTGGATTTTCAGCCAAACCCTCAAACAAGATCAGACAATAGAGTCTATTATAATCGATTTCACCTATTCTCGTTCAACCACAGATCAAGGTTTT
Organism: Wolffia australiana; assembly: GCF_029677425.1. Lineage (NCBI taxonomy): Eukaryota > Viridiplantae > Streptophyta > Magnoliopsida > Alismatales > Araceae > Wolffia > Wolffia australiana. The sequence continues at coordinate 15,886,291 of NC_135845.1, forward strand.
TTATGTTTCCATGCTCAAATATTACGGAAATATGAATTATGAGCCAGACAGATCTCAAAGAGACATTCATTGAGTGGAAACTAGTGGATCCAAACAAATTCTAGATTTTTACAAATCTGAATTTCTGCGAGATTGTCAACGAATGTTCAGATTCAGAAAAAAAGTAACCGCCATTGATCTTCCTACATTCGATTTTTGACAAAATTTCCCAAATAAAGGAAACCCAGGTTCCACAGATCATCATCCGTCCCTCTCAACCCTAGATTGTTCTTGATCGAGCCAAACAACCGACAGATTTTGAAAAATGTACAGTCGATTCAGCATTTGGCCAACCAAAGACAGAACAGAAGGAACAATACCTAAAATCAGAATCAATTTAACGATGATTGCGAGCATTGGCGACGCGAGAAATTCACCTTGAAGGAGAAATTGAGGGCGACGGAGGGGTAGTAGCGGATGACGCCGATCCCATTGCCGCGCCATAGAGCGAGCACGCCTTCTTCCTTCACCGTGCGCTTGAAGCAATCGATCATCCCACGGAATCGCCGTCTTCTGGACGGCCCACCGAGCCCGACGATGGCGGCGTTGCTCTCCTGGGTCTGCAGAAGAAGCTTCGCTCGCTCGATCGGCGCGACGACGGTGTGGACGAACCCTCCCATGAGCGCCCCAGCAAGCAGATCCCTCTGGAAGTTGCCCAGCATGTCGCCTCGCCGCCATGACCGCGCTGGGGGAGCTTCTCTGCTCCTGCTGCAGTCCACCTCCGCTGCCATTGTTTTGTTTGACTCCTCATCTTCCTTGAGTTAATCTCCTCTTATATATACTAAGCTAGGCCGGAGCAATGCACTGGCATATACCCGGCTCTCGTATATATTCCGCGCTCTCGCCATCATCTGTCGGAGCAATGGATGGGTGACCGGCTCTAGTATATAGACTGGGGTCTCACTCTAAATCGTCATCTGTCGTCGACCGGAGCAATGGACGGGTGATCGGGCTCATGTATATATACCGAGCTCTCGCTAGAAATCGTCATCTGTCGTTGACCGGACCGATGGACGAGTGACCGGGCTCTCGTATATATATTGGGCTCTCGCTCGAAACCGTCATCTGTCGTCGACCGGAGCAATGGACGGGTGATTAGGCTCATGTATATATACTGGGCTCTCGCTTGAAACCGTCATCTGTCGTTGACCAGAGCAATGGACAGGTGATTGGGCTCATGTATTTATACTGGGCTCTCGCTCGAAACTGTCATCTGTCGTCGACCGGAGCAATGGACGGATGATTGGGCTCATGTATTTATACTGGGTTCTCGCTTGAAACCGTCATCTGTCGTCGACCGGAGCAATGGACGGGTGACCAGGCTCTCGTATATATACCGAGGCTCTCTCTTGAAACCGTCATTTGTTGTCTACCGGAGTAATGGATGGGTGACCAGGCTCTCATATATATATTGGGCTCTCGAAACCGTCATCTGTCGTCGACTGGAGCAATGGACGGGTGATCGGGCTCATGTATATATACCGGGCTCTCGCTCGAAATCGTCATCCGTCATCGACCGGAGCAATGGACGGGTGACCAGGCTCTCGTATATATATCGGGCTCTCGCTCGAAACCGTCATCTGTCGTCGACCGGAGCAATGGACGGGTGATCGGGCTCATGTATATCTACCGGGCTCTCGCTAGAAACCGTCATCCGTCGTGGACCGGACCAATGGACGAGTGACCAGGCTCTCGTATATATGCCGGGCTCTCGCTCAAAGTCGTCATCTGTTGTCGATTGGAGCAATGGATCAGTGACTGGATCAATTGTATTTAGTCACCAGTCAGCCGTCATTGATGACATCGACTGTGCGGGATGGTGAAAGTGCTGGTCACGATGAGGGATGACTAGTATCAATCACCTTGAGTCAATCTGTGAAGACTATGTGCTAGTAGCTTCCTTGAGTCAACCTCCTCTTATATATATCGAGCTCTCGCTCGAAACCATCATCTGTTGTCAACCGGAGCGGTGGACGGGTTTCTGGATCAACTGTATTTAGTCATTAGTCATCCGTCATTGATGATATCGATAGAGTGGGATGGTGACAGTGCTGGTCACGACGAGGGACAACTACGGTGGCGCGTATAGCGAGGGACGATTACAGTATTGGAGATGTTGCCTGTGGGCACGACATAAACGACGCAACAAGAAGGCTTTGGATGGGAGATCCTGCATTACATGGTTCTTTTCATATTTCATCCATCCCTTATCTGTTCTGTTTTTCATCACAGACGAATGACGAAGGATGAATTGCTTAATTCTTTTTGTCATTCATCCATCCCTTAACAAGAAGTTTCTAGAAGGGTTTGGGCAGGATATCCTGCATTACTTAATTATTTTCATTATTCATCCATCCTCAAGCAGGAGTCTCACGAAGGCTTTGGGCGGGAGATCCTGCGTTATTAATTCTTTTCATTATTCATCCATCCCTCATCTGTTCTGTTTTTCATCAGAGAGGAATGACAAAACAGGACAGATGATGGAGTTGTGAAGATGACGAAAGATGGACGGATGATGATTCAGACAAAAGGAAATGTCGTGGACGGATGGCTGTTTAGTCCCCTTATGTCTGTCTGAATGTGTCATCTGTCTTTGGTCCAACAGTCTATTTTTAACCTTGCCCCGGTAATGAGACAATAGTGTTTGGCCCATGTACTTAAAGATGATGCAGTAAAATTTTGAATGATGGCTGGACATTTGACATTATCTATTAGTGTCAACCATTATTTCTGCTGAGCTTGTAAAAAATGTGACTCATGTCTTCGACACACCAACGACAAGGTCATAAAGTGATGAAGATGATATTTGATGTTGACACAATCATCAACATACATTAACCACTCGTCATGATACTCTGATATTGTCAAATCTTGAACAAAAGGTAATGTTTATTGTCTGTTCATTATTTCTGTTATAGGATGACAGTGATGCTGATAAAATATTTACTGTGTTTGATTAACAACATGATGACAATAATGAGATAAAATTGTCATCAACTTCTGATAACCATGCTCAAATGAGCAGAGATGATAACAAAATCATCATCATCATCATGCGTTTGAGAGAGGGTGATGATAATAAAATTCATGTTTAGGATTTGAGCCCACATATAATACTGTTGCTGATGATAATGATAGTTTGATTACAATAACAGTTTTTTCTTCGTCGTCCACAAACACTTGTAGTTGGCTATCTAAACTGAGCAAAAAACAAATATTACATTTTAAAACTCTCATTTCCTTCATTCTAACTATGAATTGTCAGTAGCACATGTGAGTTTGGTTAGGGTCACCTGTCGATATCCTACAGTAATATCCAAATTATCCATCATCCAAAAATCAAAAGAATGATATCTAAGCATTTGATATTGATCTTGGAGGGAATCAGGATTGATGTGGCGGCACGTCAGTGCAGCATGTCGCCTTTCTTCTTTTTCTTTTTTTTATATTTTGTTTTAACCGAATGGCCACGAACGCGCCACGTCACCCTGTGCCAAAAACAACAAAAAACATGTTAGTCATTGTGCAATCATCGCTTCACTAATCGCAAAGCGAGGATAGCTTGGTTAATGATTGGCTGATGCTGATCATTAAATTAGCTAATGATTTTCTGGCACCAATCACATCGGGCGCTATGATTCGTTGCCATTTGACGAATCGAACGGCGACACATGGTGGCGCAAAAAGAAGGGCTTAAATACTTTAAAAATTCATATGAAATAAAATAAAAGCCCAAAAAATACGTCTAAATATATATTTTGACTTAGAAAAATCATATCTTTCCAAATTTAAAGTCAAACAATTCCAATAAGAATCATATTCTGTCTCAAGAATTATATTCTTTTAGAATCTATTGTCAGAAAATTATCCACAAATGCAAAAAATGCAGAAAATTCAGAACATTTTTCTAAAGATAGATTTAATCATTTTAAGCTTGATAACATGCAGATATAAGTAATTTAATGCAAATAAACACGTAAATATGATCATATAAGGTGCTAAAACTGCATGTTATCTCTCACACAAATGTCGAACCTTGAATATGATGATAAGCATGGGTCAAATCCAAAGAGAGCTACAGTTGACTTTTAAAATGATTAACTTAATCAAACTAGGTTGAATGGAACTTAGAGAGATTTATGAAATAAATATATATTAGTGTAATTAAATATAATAATCATTCTAATTCAAATGAATAAAAATTGATCCTAATTGAATTAGGAATATGTTGAAAAATTAATGAGAAAATCATTAAATTTTTTTGGAAAATTTTCAATTTTATATTTTCAGAAAGAAGCTAATATAATGATTAGGAGGAGTTTTCACCTAATTTATATAGTTTTAAGATAAGAAGAAAATTAATAGACAACTAAAATTGTGAACTTTGACATATCCATTAAATTTAGGTGAATTGAAGGTAAAAATAGTAACATAATTTTACAAAATATATATTTTCAGAAACTACAAAGATAAAGGATAATAATTATATCAGTATGGTTGAATTTAGAGAACATGTGAAATTAATATCAATTTTTAAAGTCAATGCTTTAAACTAGTGATCAGTTTATGATGTCTGGCCATTGTGAAGGACTTGACCAAGCAATCAATGTATGAGGTACGGATGGAAAGATTTTGAGTATGTTATTACAGAGACAAAAAACATGCAATTTGGTGGTTCAGATACTGGGATATGGCTCTCAAAAGGCAACTCTTAAAAATCACGACTCTCATGAGGATTTAGAGGGCAAACAAAGATTTGAGCGTCAAGTCTCAGAATTGCAAGGATCAGTAGGTTCTTGTTCTTCTTTTGATGAATTGACAAGAATTTTGCACCAAGATGAGCGTCACCAATTCAGAAATGTAAAATCTCTATTTTTAACCAAATAAACATGACTATACATTCATTCATTCAAGGATTTCTCATAAGTCTTTGACGTGTGGAGAGAAAAAAAAATATTTATTTGAAATTGAGAGATTTTGGCTTTCCATTTCTTTTAATGTACTTGGATGGCTGACATGATGCTCATGGCACCATGGGACAGGCCAGGTCATGCACATCATGGGATCCATAAGTGGTTACCTCTTCAAATGAGGCCTAATCATTAGATCTTCATCCAAAGTCTCACATTACTCTTTGCGTTCCTGGATAAAAATTTAAAATAAAAATCCCATATGGAAATATTGCAGTTATAGGAAGAGTATATATGGTGGCACTGAATATTTGCCTCTTGGCTACCTATGGGCCACCTTGTGCCATGTAGGCGGTGCACTGAGTCCATGTTGCTGCGCAAGCTGGTTGAAATGCCACCACGTAGGCACAACCATGAGCTTATACTTTTTTGACATTTACGCCCTAAAAATTCATAAATAAATAATAGAACTCATAAATTTGACATCTTATAATTTATAAGGAATTTTAAAATGAAAATTTATACATTGGTTTTTAAATTTAGTATTTTTAACTCATGCCACCTGAAACAAATAATGAGACTAAAAATGATTAGTTTACATAAATCACAAGTTTGACATGAAATGTCTAACTAAGAAAATTTTCAAAGTTAACTTGAATCCTATAATATTATTTTTCTCTTTGCTTCCTTCTTCATCCACTTATATTCTGGAAGAATCAAACTCACTAAATGTAGTAATTTAAAATGGTTTGACCTTGAGAAAGGTGAAAGATGAACGAATGATATAATTAACCTTTGAGTAATGTAAATATTAAGACTTAGTGGAATGATATGATAATGGTAAAAATAACATTAAATAATGATAACATGCATCATAATCATGATAATTAGGAATTAAATACATTTAAAGATGATATAAATGAATGGAGAAGATACACGTTATCAAGAATCCATAGAGAGATTTTTATGTATGTTTCTCACTTAAGGGATTTAGTCCTTTCATAAATAGCAAAATTTTATACTAAAACCCTTGAAATTTAAATATATCCTTTAATGTCCAATAAACCTTTTGGATGTGACCCTCTAGGCACATGTACAACCCTATTTAATGACTCAACAAGAACTATGACTATTTATTGGCTAACTCAATAAATTAAAAATATATTATATATATTAATTTATTAATAAAGGATCAATCATATCTAGTCGATAAGTCCGTTAACTAACACACGAGGTTTCATGCTGTAGCGCATGTTTCAGAATGTATCAATGAATTCAGAATCTCTTTCATGTGAACTCTTGTCATCAATTAACATACACATATAATCCATTATCCTTGCGACACTCCTCAAATGACTTGGGGCATAGTCAAGAATCCAACCCTAGTTGGTCATCCTAGTTAGGAGAGATGCATTAAAAAGCCATTGGAAAGTCTTTTCGATATTTATAGTACCTTGGTAAATTATTTCATTTCATCAACTTCCTTCAATCACTTGCATCTTCTAGTATGGATGGATGATCACATCTTGACCGTATAATCACCTTTACGGATTTTTTTTCAACATATGAGCTAATATTGTTACGAATTTCGTTACTAATAACTCATAAGTCATAGTCAAAATACAAATGTTTTTCCTCAAGACTTTCTTGTCTCAGATATAAGGATTACTTGTTTGAAACATATATGACCTGTAATATACATTATACTGTTTAATACGATGCATTTAACATCTTGTTTAATATTTATTAATATAAAATAGTCATTATAATACACATGCAATGCTTATAGTTGAAGTCTATGCAATACATGCAATGAATAATACAATGAATATAACATAAAAATCTAAGTCACTTTAATATTCAAATTTTCATGGCAAATAGAAAAGCCTTTTAGACTTATGAAAATGGGTTACGCAATGGTCGTAGCCACGAGTGCTAAAGCACCACCGGTTGTATATGCAGCCATGGTCACTAATGCATCTGTGAAGGTCGTCATAATCAAGGGTGGCTAATGAGTATTGTGGCTAGTGCAGACACAAACAAACGAGGAAGGAACAACTGGGAAATGAATGTTGATGTAGATATGCTGACTGGGTTTGAGGAGCACTTTAACTTAAGGAGGTCTATGACTGCAACCTAATTGCAGCAGTTGGACACTCTATTACATGGATCGAATGGTGAAGGGAAGTATCATCTATTTCAGTCCCTCGCCTTCTCGTCTGGCGAGATAGTTATGGTGGCAGAGATTGAGAAAAATGATGTCCTAGTGCTGGAGAACAGCTGGGATTAATCCCACATCAAAGATTGTTCCTACCGCTTAAAAGTTCAACTTTATTATTGTTCACATATCTTTCTCACTGTAATGATAAACCATTCTGAACGGAGGGAGGTCCTCTTCTCTATTTTTTTTATCCCTATTTTTTCTATTTTTTTTCATCCCTATAAACCATTCTTTTTTTTCATCTCTATTTTTTTTCATCCCTAGGCCTGAATAAAGAATAATGAAACAATGAGAGTAGATAAGAGAAATGGATGCTGTCTTGAAGGAAGACACTACTATACAAAGGTCTGAGCCGACAACAACTTTCCAAATGGCGATGAATTCAGGTAAGCCAACATGGACATATATTCATATAAGTTACACTCATATAAATCTAGAAGTAAGATATAACAAAAAATGTCATTATAATCTACCAACTTCTCTCATGTATTTCATTGAACATATGCTGTTCATGTTAATTTCAAGTTATTCTTTATTTTTTCCTGCATTTTTCATTTGATAAAAATCTATAAAAATTACCTAAATTCTATCATCTAGGTATCATCCCATTTTGACATTATAATCAATTAAAATGAATGAACTTCCATTAAAAAATCTAAATGGATAAACTCTATCATTAAGGCATTTCTACAAACATATGGAATGCCTTCCAATTACGTTTGATTTTCACTTTCTCTTCTCTCTTTTCAAATGATTTTTCCTCCCTCAAACTGAATATTTATCTGTAACTATCCATCTACGGGTATCTCTCCCTAAATTTTCCATCTGTTATTTAAACAACAACAATACTGATACCATTCCTTATTATTTATACTGCCTTAATATTTTTTCTTCATCTCTTTTAACTCCTTAAAATTATACCACTAAGGGCCAATCCTTGAGGAGATGATCTTGATCTTTGACATACATCTGTGAGGAAGATTGCAAATTTAGCAACATTATTTGATTGAAGTGAAATTAATGACAACACCAAATAAAAGCACTTACTTTTGCTTCATGATATCATACAACAGAAAGAATTTAAAATATATGGCTAGAATAGCATTGCCTATTCCCACTTATATGATGAGTATGAACAATCCCATAGCCATTATTTTGGAGGCATAAAGGATAGATAGGGGGTGCTCTATATGGAAATAGTTTACTAGATCGATCTGTATGAATCCCCAAGTGTTATTGTAACTTGCATCAATCTAATTAGATCTTAGACTCCAAAGATGCCTTGTGGATGGATAATTGTGTTTTGAATATGACCTATGAGCCTCTAATCATAAGATACCAAACCGTCTTAGCTCAGATGCATAAAAAGATCATGAAGGTGGTTTATGGTCAAGATGGGATTGTACGTCGTTGGTATTAAATGATATTGACTTACGTATGATGACTTCATTAGATCGTTGTACACGGTTGTCAAAATATCAAATAAGGTATTCTCTGCTGATTTAACAATGCATGAATACCTATCATAATGACTCATTAGTGTTTCACTAATAGCCAAAATAAGAAATCTGATGCACTAGGCTACCAACAAGTTGGGAGAACAAATCCATGATGGGATACACGTAGAGGAGAGATGAGTTTAAACAGAGTGTCCTAACTCTCCCATTCTATGGTTTCAACTCCTGGGGTTTTGATGGGTAGGATTTCTTTGTCTCCAGTGTCCATAAACCTTTATTTTCAAATTTAAAAATCATTTCCAATTCAAATTTTGGGTTAGTTACCTACTTTAGTTCACCCCATTCTTAAAAAAGGCTTAATGAGCTTAAAGACAGAACTTCTCGTGTATTGAGCCTCTTTCTATGATATGAGTGTTAGTCATCATTTTTGTCTCTTTTTGTTATATTTCTATTTTTTCTTTTATTCTCTTTTCTTTCTTTTCTATTTGTAAGTGGGCCACGTGCTATAAGTGGACCCACGTGGACAAATCACTTATTCTCTCAAGTGAGAGAATATGTGACCTAAGGATAATGGGCCCTGCCCATTTAAATGTACTAGCTGGTATTTAAACTAACCACATCAGAAATTGAATGTGTTTGTTTTCTGTTTTTTGGAAACCCTAGCTACACAAGAAGGAGACATAGGGAGATATTGGTGAGGCTAAAGGTGTTGCTTAACTGATGGAAATATATGTGGCCGACAAAACAATCACACATTCTACATCTTGTTCCATGTTCATTAATATAACATATTCATTATAGTGCATGTGTGATGCTTATAATGAAGTCCATGAATACATGATCAGACTTAGTGAATTATGATGAGATCGTAAAACAGAGATCATTAGTCTTTAAGCATATATTCTAAACATTCCTATTCGAAGGATACATGAGAAGGACGTCGAAGTATCTGGATAGAATAACACTATCTAGCCTTACTCATATGATGAGCATGGTTGGTCTTGTAGCCATTAGTGTGGAGACACTAAGGATAGATAGTGGGTGCTCTTTATTGGAAAGAGTTCCCTGGATTGACCCGTACAAATCCCTGAATGATATTATATCGAACTGTCAATCCGGTTGATTCATGTCATGGTTGTGTAAGTGGTCCTTAGACCTGAGCCAAAGACGTCTTGTGGACGGAAGGTTGTACTTTGACTATGGCCAACGAGTCTCTAATCATGGATTCTAAATGGCCTTAGCTCGGGTGCATTAAGAAGTTCATGAAGATGTTTGAGTGGTCAAAATGGGAGCATCCACTTTCGGTATAAGAGGTGACAACTTAAGGAAGATGATGCGATGAAGTCCTTGGCCAAGGTAGTGAAATATCAAAGAAGAGTTCTCCTATGATTTTCGAATGCATCAATACTAACTCGGATGATCGATTAGGGTTTGATAGTTGACCATACCCTAAGTCGTCCAGGGAGCATCAAGTGGATGAGAGACTATACATATACAGTAACCGATGACGAACAGGTTCCATGAGTGAGTTGATACACACTCCTCTATATCTTCTAAAACACGAGGTGTTGCTTGGCACCCCACGTGATGGAGACTCGACCTATCGATTGGGTTAAATCAATCCAAAGTTAATTAATCTATATGATGATATAGTTAATTAATTTGAAAGGCCAATAAAGGTTATTGGGCCGCTGGAGTCATTAACTAGATTGATACATGGGCCTAGAGGGTCACACGCAAATGGCCTTTTGGATGTCGGAAGATATACTTAAGTTTTGGGAGTTTTTATGAAAAATACCATCTTAGTATAAATAAGGGAAGGCCCTGAATGAAATTCACCCAGCCCATAATTGTTCAGGGGTCTTTCCCCTTCTCCCTTCTCCCCACACCCCTCTTCATCCCCAACTCGATCAGGATGACGTAAAGATGATGACGGAGGTCGAATGGGGCTCGTGAACAAGAATGAAGAGATTTGATGTGCCGAGAATTGTGTGGATACATCTAGAGGCTACACACTTGAGCACCTCAACTCATCTTGCTTTGGGATCCAAGAAATCATGGTTGCAATCCGTGCAAAGGTACTTCATTTCATGGTTTTATCGATGTCGTTCGATTTTGAAAAAGTCTTTTGCTGTGCGTCGTTTGGATTTCTTCATCAAGATCTTGGCCTATATAACCCAACATTAAGACGAGCAATTTCTTACATGGTATCAGAGCTTTTGGAGTAAAATATAGTGTGTGACACTCTATCACCAGTTGAGGCGAGCCTTATCTCTGGTCACCAATATTTCTTCCCAAACCTTGCTCATCCAGTGGGTCACTTACACTGTGTAAAGGGGAATACTTGGAGCTGACAATGAAGGAGGCACGAGATTACTCACTTGTCGTTGTAGCTATGAAAGGTAGGATAACTATTATATTACTAGATACTCTCATGAAGTTTGATGGGAGGAATGGCTTTCAATGGCGTAAGCATATGGAGTTTTCATTGGAAGCGAGATTCCTCTCAGATCACCTTACTAATGATCCCATTGACCTAGGGCAACCCCATCACAAAAACTGGAAGTCTGAGGAATCTTTGATTCATCAATGGCTTTTGGGGATTATGGTCAGCGATATGGCAGATAACTTTTTTTATGTTGATAATGTGAGAACTATGTGGGACGAGATTACAAAGAATTGTGCAAAGTAGAAGAATGATTGGAGGTTCTATGATCTGATGGTGCTTGCTTCACAAGCCAAGCAAGGAGATTTGACTATGATGACCTTTTCCTACAGATTGAAAGTGATATGGAGGGATATAGACAATTATTGGCAAGTTGATAATCCAAACTCAAGTGAACGCCATTGCACTCCCAAGCAAAGAATGTTTACATTTCTAATGGGCCTCAACCAACAGTATGAAAATGTACGTAGCCAAATTCTCCAAAAATAGACCATGCCTGATCTGGATTATGCTATTGGGATGGTTATGGATGAAGAGAAAAGGCTGAAGATCAAACTAGATGGACCTAAGGGAAATTCAGCTGATTTTTATAGAAGAAAGACTCTATCTGCTCAAGGCAAAAACCTTGGAGGTGGTACCAGTTCTTGGTAACAAGGTGTCAACTCAAGTAGTCTCAAGGATCTAAAGCCGATCCAAGGGGTGATATGTTCTGTGTATACTGTGAGACGTGAAGACATACTAAGGAAAACTGTTGGAAACTGGCTCAAAAAAATCAACAATAGTAAAAAGGGTATTTTTAACCACTACCCAATCTCAAAAAACTTGGGAGACATCATCTAGAAAGGGACAGTCGACTGAAGAGCAAGGAGGGGATGTGTAACAACTGAAAGAAGACATACGACAAATCAAAGAACTATTGAGCTCCACATCCCCTGCATGCTCAAGTGAGAGTCATGCCCTACTTGGAGTAAACCAATTCTCTAACTCTAGTTGTTACTGGACTTTAGACACATGCACTACTAACGATATGACTCCACATAGCTCCAAGTTTATTGCATATTTTCATCCATCAGTGAACCATGTAAAGAGCTTACAACAGGGGGACACATACTACCGGTGATTGGCACTAGTGATGTTTGTATCAACCATGCATGCACTCTAAAAGGGGTCTTACATGTGCCAGAGCTTAAGGCGCAATGGATATCATTACAAAGATTACTTTGTGATACTGGATTTACATTTGTACTTGATAATGATGTTTGTTTTTTGTTTGACAAGGTGTCAATGGAGAGGATTTCATCTGTTAGGAGGGAAGATGGCTTGCTCCAACTTGAAGATTGTCCCACTATTTGCGTCTCCTCAACAAAGCTGTCTTAGGATATAGACAAGACTTGGTTACTGCAAACTTGTACTGGTCATCCAGACTTTGAACTTGTGAAGTTGTGTTTTCCAACAATTTGTAATGTTTTCGATGTTAGTAATTTGGTATGCCAAGCCTGTCAATTGGCTAAGCACAAACGATCTTCATTTAGAAGTTCGAATGAACGAAGTTTAATTATCTTTGGCGAAAAGGTCAACACACAAATGCTTCACCAGACTCATAATCCTCATAAGGATATTAGAGTAGTGGCTCTGATACCATGTCGAGAAAGAGGGAGTGGAGACGAAGAAAGAGAGACATGGATGAGAGAAGAAGAAGAGACTATAAGAAGAAGAAGAAGGAAGTAAGGTGAGAAGCAAATGGACGACATTGATACCACGTAGGATCTAGAAGAAGAAGGAAGCTAGAAGAGAAGAAAGAAAGGTGGAAGAAGAGACTAAGAGGAAACAAGATGGAAAAAACTAGGCATGGATGAGAGAATAGGTTCACCCTCTATTTCTAGAGGGCTATTGTCACATGCATTGCAGGAATATGGAAAGCCCCTTGTGAAACATCTTGTGCCTCTTCGAATCCCCTTGTGTCTCTATTTCTAGAGGGCTATTGTCACACGCGTTAAAGGAATATTAAATGTCTGGAATCTGAAACGCCTTGTGCCTCTTCATATCCACACAAAAATGGAAAGCCCCTTGCGAAACGTCTTTTGCCTCTTCAAATCCCCCCATGTCTCTATTTCTAGAGGGCCATTATCACATGCGTTAAAGGAACATTAAATGCCTGGAATCTAAAACGTCTTGTGCCTCTTCATATCCCCACCAACAGGTAACAGTTAGCGCAGATGATAAGGGACTTTGTTTTACAGGTGATAATCGATAAACATAGCTGACAAAGGAGGGGAAGGCAAACACCAAGAATACAATAATCCACCGATAGAGAAAAAACTAAGAATCCCGTAATCAAGACGACCTCATGGATCGATACACCCTAAGGCAGCATTGCGGAGCAACAACGGCCATCAACATCCTGGCTGTCCATTCCTGCGACTCCGCCGATTCTTCAAGCATCACTTCAACGATACTCTCGTACCCTTCTCCTACCCTGCCTCGTCTCACAATGTAGGTGACCAGCGCTGCCTGCACCGGCCCCAATCTTGGGTTATAAGTCACCGACTCCGCGTATGAACCAGCGTACACTCTACCCTCATCGTCAACCTTGGTGAAGCCGAAAGGGCAACCACTGTAAGGCACGTACATCGCAGCCGCGAGTGTCTTGGATGATAACAACAAGTTTTATTCTCCTTGGGTGACAATAACGAGCCTGTTATCGCAAGGCTCCATGAGGAGCGAGCTGTCTTCTCGGAGGAGGTCATAGGGGCTGAAGGGCTGCAGGAGGAGGTTGGAGAGTGATGTAGCCTAGAAGCCCATTTTCTAAGGCTCATTGGCAACTTGTGGCCCAAGAGGAGATTCTTCTAGAACTGAAAGGATCTGCAAAAATTACCTAGAGCCCCTCAAAATCCATAGGATTTTCTCTGACAAGATCTTCTAACAGGATTTTCTTTGACAAGATCTTCTATCAAGATTTTCTCTGATAGGATCTTTTGACAGAATCATCTGACAGATTATTCTTCTGCCAAGATCTCTGCTCTAACTTGTTAGAGCTGCATATCTTATGTTTTGTCTCATTAGGATCTTCTTGAGCCACACAAATATCTCCTGACAGTTTCTAGAGGCCCCATAATCTGCAAGATGTTTCTTCTCAGGCCTGTCATGCTTCTTATCATCTGTTTTAGCTTGTCAGAATTTTTTTTCTCAATTTTTTGACTTGTCTTGTCATGGGTACAATCATTATGGATGACCCTGCAATTGTTGTGGCCTATATAAGGCCCCCTGTACCCCTGAATGAGCATTTTTGAAATCTACTGTATTGCTGAAACTATTGTTTCTCCCCTCTGAGTTTTCTATTTGCTAGAGAGTGCTTAGCTGCTTGTGGATTCAAGCGAACCCTTTGTGGACTCAAGGGTTGGAGAAGCTAGTTCTGTGGATTCAGAACTTGGCTCCTTCCAATAGTGCAAGGCTTTCAGATTCAAGTCCTGTTACTACATCGGTCATGTACTAAGCCTGAATCAGAGGGGGGGTGGTAGGTGGCGTCTTGGCTGTTGGATGTGACGAGGACAAGAATTGGCAGTAGTGGCCGCAGGGAACAGCGGAGACAGCGAGGTGGTGATGGATGTTTCGCTGTGGCCGACGAAAATGGAGATGAGGAACTACTCGGCGTGGACGGACTGGTTGAGGGGGGTGCTAGGGAATTCGAGGTTAGCGCCAAGGAAGATGGCACTGGTGGAGCCGAGGCCGGCGGCCCCGACAGGGAAGTGGGAGATGAGAGAGCAGATGAGGGACTGCGCTGTGGGGACGAGCATGGGGAGGAGCTCTGCCATGGTCAGACTCAAGCGCCATGCCATCGCAGTCGCCTCCGCCGTGCCGATGAAGAAGGCGCTGCTCGGTGGCTCCAACGTGGATCTGTCTCCCTTCATTCCTGGGCTGTGAGACGAACATGTGTGCTCCTCCTCTTCCTCCTACCCTTTATAAGTTTCATTATCTTTGAAGAGGTCAATCAATGAGAGTCTAGGATAGGTGGACGGATGGTAGATCATCATCCATTGTTTATCTCACCGGTGGACGGATGATTAGATATGCTCCTCCAACCATTTATAAGTTTTGTTATCTTTGAAGTGGTCGATCAAGGAGAGTCTAGGTTGGACGGATGTTAGATCATCATCCGTTGTTTATCTCACTGTGGGCGGATGATTGGGTATTCTCCTCCAACCCTTTATAAGTTTCGTTATCTTTGAATTGGTCAATCAACTAGTTTCTAGGATTGGAGGACGGATGGTAGATTGTCATCTATTGTTTTTCTTACCCGTGGACAGAGGATTGGGTATGCTCATACCCTTTATAAGTTTTGTTATCTTTGAAGTGGTCACTCAACTAGTTTCTAGGATAGGAGGACAGATGGTAGATCGTCATCCATTGTTTATCTTACGCGTAGACAGATGATTGGGTATGCTCCTCTAACTCTTTGTAAATTTCATTATCTTTGAATGGCCAATCAACGAGAGCCTAGGATTGGAGGACAGATGGTAGATCATCATCTGTTGTTTATCTCACCTGTGGACGGATGATTGGGTATTCTCCTCCAACCCTTTGTAAGTTTTGTTATCTTTGAAATGGTCAGTCAATTAGTTTCTAATATTGAAGGACTGATGGTAGATTGTCATCCTTTATTTATCTCACCCATGGATTGATGATTTTATGCTACGGATGACAGATGACTGATGACAGAAAATGATGGAGATGATTGTTTATTCCATTGTTTATCTCACCCGTGGACGGATGATTGGATATGCTCCTTCTACCCTTTATAAATTTCATTATCCTTGAAATGGTCAATCACGAGAGTCCAGGATAGGACAGATGATATATTGTCATACGTTGTCTATCCCACCTATGGATTGATGAATTTTTGGCGCAGATGACGGATGGCTGATGACAGAAAATGACGAAGATGATTTGATGACAAGCTACCCTTTGCAAGTTTCTTTATCTTTGAAAGGGTCAGCTGAAAAGTTTCTAGCATAGGACGGATTATAGGTCATAATCTGTTGTTTATCTCACCCGTGGACAGATGAATTTACGCCGCAGATGATGGATAACTGATGACAGAAAATGTTGGAGATGATTGGGTATGCGCCCCCTACCCTTTGTAAGTTTCGTTATCTTTGAAATGGTCAACAAGTGTCTAGGATGTGGGGACTGATGATAGATTGTCATCCATCATCCTTCGTTCGTTACATTGTGGATGGATGACCTTATGTCAGAGATGACGGATGACTGATGAGGGAAAATGACTGAGAAGATAGGGTGCATTTCCCTCATTTATAAGTTTTATTATCTTTGAAATAATCAACTAGTTTCTTGTATAGGATGATGGATCTTGGATTGTCATCCATCATCCATCCTCCATCACACTTTGGGTGTATGAGTTTATGCTGGAAATGAGGGATGACTGTTCACAGAAAATGACGGAGAGGGAAGTGAGTCATTTCAGACATTTATGTCATCTGTTTAGTTATTTGTCATGGAAGAGTTATGTTATTTGTCGTAGATTGACGACTGAATGGGACTGATGATGGAATGACAATGAAGATGAGTACATGTGGAGGGATGACTGATGAAATGACAACTAATGCTCTGAGCACATGACCAAATGGAAGGACAAAAAGGCAGTCCTGCCAGGTCTATCCCTAACCGTCATTCATCATCTGTCCTCCATCCTTTCTAATTTGAAGGTTCAACTAGCGGAAAGTAGGCTTGGATCCTCACCCATTGAGGGTGGAAGGGACGGGGGACGAGTCCAAGGTGGGACCCACGTATATGTAATAAAATTATTTCAAATACCATAATATGTTAGAAATACATAATTTGAATTGCACTTCCCCATGCCAATTCCAGCTCCATCTCGTCTGACCTATGTCCTGTTACAAGGACTGGATAGGCTCTGAGCAATGTCATCTATCTTGGAAGATGATGGGATACACATTCTAAAATTAGAATCCTAGTAGAGGGAATTCTTTATCATTATAAAATATTTCAACCAAAATATTCACCAAGGATAATCAGCTTAGGACCGTAATTGAAGGAATTCCTGGTGAGAATTAAACACTTATTTATATGATCCATAAGAGATTATCAGATTTGCAGGGGATAATAAAATACTAGATTTCAGGATTCATGAGAGATTATCAGACTAAGCTCTTAAATGAGGGAATTCTTAGTGTCTATCCAATACTCCATCTCAGGGCTGACTAGAGATAAACAAATCAGACCCCTAGACGAGTGTTTCAATATTCATCAGATGTTATCAGAGGAGGTCTCTAACTAAGGGGATTGCTAGTTCTAATAAAATACTTAAATGTAGGATTCATCGGAGATTATCAGACTAGGCTCGTAGTTGGGGATAAAATTCCTAATGTTAAGACAATACTTATTTTGTAGATTCATTCAGGGCTTGTTACATGGCAGCAACGGATTGACTGACTGAGTGTGATCTCTAACCGGTCGAACCTTATCATCGGCTGATTGGCCGTCAAAAGTAGGAGACAGTCGCAGTAAGTTCCTGGTTCATTTTCCATGTGTCGCCGTTTGTACTTTGTGAGCTGGCAGCCGGAAACTTTCCACGACGGTGGTCTTGTTTTCTTCCCCCAAGTGGGGGCGTTCCCTCTCTCTCTCTTCTTACTCTCTCTCTCTATTCTTCCTCTCTCTCGCTCCTCTCTCTTCTTACTCTCGTCTCTCGTCTCTCGTCTCTCGTCTCTCTCTCTCTCTCTCTCTCTCTCTCTCTTCTTTCTTTCTCTCTCTCTCTTCTTGCTCTCGTCTCTCGTCTCTCGTCTCTCTCTCTCTCTTATTTCTTTCTCTCTCTCTCTCTCTCTCTTTCTCTCTCTCTCTTCTTTCTTTCTTTCTTTCTTTCTTTCTTTCTCTCTCTCTCTTCTTTCTCTCTCTCTCTCTCGTCTTGTTCTCTCAATCTCTCTTCTTGCTCTCTCTTTCCCTCGTCTTGTTCTCTCAATCTCTCTTCTTGCTCTTTCTTTCCCTCGTCTTGTTCTCTCTCTCCCTCGTCTTGTTCTCTCTCTCTCTCTCGCTCTCTATCTTCTTGCTCTTTCTCTCTCTCTCTCTCTCTCTTCTTTCTCTCTCTCTCGTCTTGTTCTCTCTATCTCTCTTCTTGCTCTCTCTTTCCCTCGTCTTGTTCTCTCTCTCCCTCATCTTGTTCTCTCTCTCTCTCTCTCGCTCTCTATCTTCTTGCTCTCTCTCTCTCTTCTTTCTGTCTCTCTCTCGTCTTGTTCTCTCTATCTCTCTTCTTGCTCTCTCTTTCCCTCGTCTTGTTCTCTCTATCTCTCTTCTTGCTCTCTCTTTCCCTCGTCTTGTTCTCTCTCTCCCTCGTCTTGTTCTCTCTCTCTCTCTCACTCTCTATCTTCTTGCTCTTTCTCTCTCTCTCTCTCGTCTTGTTCTCTCTATCTCTCTTCTTGCTCTCTCTTTCCCTCGTCTTGTTCTCTCTCTCCCTCGTCTTGTTCTCTCTCTCTCTCTCTCTCTCTCTCTCTCTCTCTTCTCTTCCTCTCTTTCTCTCTCATTCTCTCTCTCTCTCTCTCTCTCTCTCTCTCTCTCTCTTCTCTTCCTCTCTTTCTCTCTCTCTCATTCTCTCTCTCTCTCTCTCTCTCCGTACTCTCTCGCGCTCTCTCGCTTTCTCTCGGTCTCGCTCTCTTTCACTCTCTTTTGCTGTCGGTCTCTTCCTCTCTTTCTCTCTATCCCTTCAACACACACACACACACACACTCACTCTCCCTCTATCTCTCTCCCTTCTTTCACTCTCTTTCACTCTCTTTTGCTGTCTCTCTCTTCCTCTCTTTCTCTCTATCCCTTCAACACACACACACAGACTCACTCTCCCTCTATCTCTCTCCCTTCTTTCTCTCTTTTCTGTCTCTCTCTCTCTCTCTCTATATGTATATGTCCCTCTCTTTCTCTCTCTCTTTTGTCTTGCTCTCTCGTCTTTCTTTCTTTCTTTTTCTCGATATCTCCATATCTATCCTCTCCTTTCTCTTGCTCCTTCTTCTTTCTCTCTCTATATCTCCCTCTCTATATCTCTCTCTTTTGTCTTGCTCTCTCTTCTTTCTTTCTTTCTCTCTCTCTCTATATATCTCCCTCTCTATATCTTTCTCTTTTGTCTTGGTCTCTCTTCTTTCTTTCTCTCTCTCTCTCTCTCTCTATATATATATATATTTCTATCTCCCTCTCTATATCTTTCTCTTTTTTCTTGCTCTCTCTTCTTTCTTTCTTTCTCTCTCTCTCTCTCTCTCTCTATATATATATATCTCCCTCTCTATATCTCTCTCTTTTGTCTTGCTCTCTCATCTTTCTTTCTCTCTCTCTATCTCCCTCTCTATCCTTTCTCTTTTGTCTTGCTCTCTCTTCTTTCTCTCTCTATATCTCTCTCTTTTATCTTGCTCTCTCTCTCTCTCTCTCTTCTTTGTTTATTTCTTTCTCTCTTCCTATATCTCCCTCCCTATCTCTCTCTCTTTTCACTTGCTCTCTCTCTCCTTTCTTTCTTTCTCTCTCTCTTTATCCCTCCCTCCCTCTCTCTTTTTCATTTGCTCTCTTCTTTCTCTCTCTATATCTCCCTCCCTCTCTCTCTTTTCCCTAGCTATCTCTTCTTTCTTTCTTTCTTTCTCTTTCTCTATATCTCCCTCCCTCTCTCGTTTCGCTTGCTCTCTCTCTTCTTTCTTTCTTTCTTTCTTTCTCTCTCTCTCTATCTATATCTCCCTCCATCTCTCTCTTCACTTGCTCTCACTTCTCTCTTCTCTCTCTCTCTCTTTTCTCTTGCTCTCTCTCTTCTTTCTTTCTTTCTCTCTCTCTCTCTCTATATCTCCCTCCATCTCTCTTTTCACTTGCTCTCACTTCTCTCTTCTTTCTTTCTCTCTCTCTTTTCTCTTGCTCTCTCTCTTCTTTCTTTTTTTCTCTTTTTTTTCTCTCTCTCTCTCTCTCTATATATACATATCTCCCTCCCTCTCTCCTCTTGTTCTCACTCTTATTTCTTTCTCTTTGTCTCTCTCTCTCTCTCTCTCTCTCTATATATATATATATATATATCCCTCCATCTCTCTCTGTCTCTTTTCCCTTGATCTCTCTTTTTTCTTTCTCTTTCTCTCTATAGATCTCATTTCCTCTCTCTCTCTCTTCTCACTTTCTCTCTTCTTTCTCTCTCTCTCTCTATAGATCTCCCTCCCTCTCTCTCTTTTCACTTGCTCTCTCTTTCTCTCTTCTTTCTTTCTTTCTTTCTCTCTTTCTCTCTCTCTATGTCTCTCCCTCTCTCTCTTTTCTCTTGCTCTCTCTCACTTCTTTCTTTTTCTCTTTTCTCTCTCTCTCTTCTCTTGTTCTCTCTCTTCTATCTTTTTCTTTGTCTTTCTCTCTATATCTCCCTCCTGCTCTCTCTCTCTCTCCTTTCTCTTCCTCTATCTCGTCTTTCTTTCTTTCTCTCTCACTCTCTCTGTCAATATCTCCCTCCCCCCCTCTCTCTCTTTTCTCTCGCTCTCACTTCATTCTTTCTCTCTGTCTCTGTCTCTGTCTCTCTCTCTATACTTCCCTCCCTCTCTCTTTTCTCTTGCTCTTTCTCTTCGTTCCCTCACTCTCTATTCTTCTCACTCTTCTATATCTAAATTCCTCCATCTTCTTTTTCTGCATATTTTTCTCTTTATATTCCTTTCTCTTTTTTCTATCTCTATATTCCTCTCTCTCCTTTCCTCTCTCCTTTCTCTCTCCTATATCTCTTCAATTTCACTCTATGTTTCTCGTCTTTCTCCCTCTATATTCCTCTCTCTAGATTTCTCCCTCCTTTCTCTCTTATTTAACTCTCTATATTTCTCTCATCTTTCTCTCCTTCTATATCTCTCTCTTCTTTCTCTCTCTAGCGTCTCTCGCTGTCTTTCTATAACTGCCTCTTTTTTCTATCCCTCTCTCTTCTTTCTCTCGCGCTCTATTTCTCTGTCTCTCGTGTCATTCTCTATCTCTCATCCCACTCCCCATATTTTCGCTGGCCAGAGCTTGCAGTCAAATGGGATCCGCCGCAGCCATCAGGGGGAGAAAGAAAGCAGAAGCGACAGCCCACTGAAAAGACGCCAGTAAAAAAAAAAACATACACCTGCTCCATCATCTTCAAAATCAGCTCCTACTTCTCCTTCAATCCCAGCCAGAAATCTCTGCTCTTCAATTCCCCGCAGAAGCGATGAAATCACCCTTGCTAATTCTCAACCTTCTTTTTCTACTCCATCCATGGCTTCTCGTCACCGCGGCCGTCGCCTACGACCGCAAGGCTATCCTCATCAACGGCCAAAGAAGAATTCTCATCTCCGGCTCTATCCACTACCCCAGAAGCGTTCCCGAGGTAACCCCTCTCTCTCTCTCTTTAGCTCATCTGTAGAAATTCTCGTCATCCACGTCTCTGGGGTTGCCTAGATATGGACAGAACTTTATCTCTATCTCTATCTCTATCTCTATCTCTATCTCTATCTCTATCTCTATCTCTATCTCTATCTCTATCTCTATCTCGATCTCTATCTCTGTCTCTATCTCGATCTCTATCTCTATCTCGATCTCTACCCCAGAAACGTTCCCGAGGTAACTTCTCTCTCTCTCTCTCTCTCTCTCTCTAGCTCATCTTTGAAAAATTCTCGTCATCCACGTCGCTGGGGTTGTGTAGATGTGGCCAGATCTCATTCAGAAGGCCAAGGAAGGTGGCCTCGACGTCATCCAGACTTACGTCTTCTGGAACGGCCACGAGCCCTCTCCCGGCGAGGTTTCTGCATGGCCACCTTTGGGCTATGGTTTTTGCATGAAATTGACGTTGGTTTTTCTTTTATTTTAGTACTATTTCGAGGGAAGATATGATCTTGTCCGCTTTCTTAAGCTGGTGAAGGCCGCCGGACTCTACGCTCATCTTCGCATCGGCCCCTACATCTGCGCCGAGTGGAATTTTGGGTTCGGAAATTCATTAAAATTTTCATCCCTGATGATTAAATCGTTGAAGTTATCTCTTTTTTTCTGTTTTTGCGGCAGGGGATTTCCCGTTTGGCTCAAATACGTCCCCGGAATCAGATTCAGAACGGAGAATGAACCTTTTAAAGTAAGTTAAACGATTAATCTTTCCTCTTCCAGAAAGCCAGGTACGAAACAAGAAGATTTTTTTAAAAAATTCTGCGTCGAACATTGACCGAAGGCGGCGATGGAGAAATTCACGCAAAAGATCGTCGATATGATGAAGGAAGAAAAGCTCTTTGAGTGGCAGGATGGACCTATCATTCTCGCCCAGGTGAATAAAACAGTAATTTTTTCTTTTCATCCTCTATTTTTCTATCTCCCTTTGACGATCTTCTTCGTTCCAAGTTTTTTTTTAAAGTTTGGGCCCGTATTCATTTCTAAATTTTCATGGTGAAATTCGGTTCTGATCCTAGATAGAGAATGAATTGGGGCCTCTGGAGTTTAACGGCGGAGCTCCGGCGAGAGAGTACGCTGATTGGGCGGCGAAGATGGCGGTGGGAATGAACACCGGCGTTCCTTGGGTGATGTGCAAGCAAGACGACGCGCCAGATCCAGTGGTAAGTGGTAACATGAGCTGGCCTTTGCCGATCTATCTTGGCCTCTTGTTTTGTTCCAAGGATTTTTGTTTCTTCGAGTTTCGAAAAATCGGGTTTTTGAGTTGTGAAAGTTATCGCAGATAAACACGTGCAACGGGTTCTATTGCGATTATTTCTCGCCCAACCGGCCTTACAAGCCGACCATGTGGACTGAAGCCTGGACCGGCTGGTAATACTCTCCTTTACTGGTCCACGAAACATGAAAGCTACCGCCACCACTTGTAATAGTAGTACTTTTGCTGCTGCTAAGGTGGGTGGAGAAGAGAGAGGGAGAGAGAAAGAGGAGAGAGAGAAGGGGGGAGATAGGGGGGAAAGAGAGAGACGACAGAGGGAGGACAGAGAGAGAGCGAGAGGGAGAGAGAGGGGAGAGAGAGAAGCAAGGAGACAGAGAAAGAGAGAGAGAGTGAGGGGGGAGAGAAAGAGAAAGTGAAAGAGGGGGAAAGAGAGAGAATGACAGAGAGAGAGGGAGAGAGAATGACAGAGATGGAAAGAGAGAAGGTCAGAGAGAGATGAAAAAAGAGAGGGGGAGCGAGCAGGAGAGGGGGGGGGAGAGAGGGAGCGAGAGGGGGAGAGAGGGAGAGAGAGAGAGGGGGGAAGAGGGAGGGAGGGAGAGGAGAGAGAGAGGAGAGAGGGAGAGAGGAGAGAGGAACGAGAGTAGGAGAGAGGGGAGAGAGAGAGAGAGAAAGAGAGAGGAGGAAAGAGAGGGAGCGAGAGGGGGAGAGAGCGGGAGAGAGGGAGCAAGAGTGGGGGAGACTGGAGAGAGGGAGAGAGAAAGAGAGAGGAAGAGAGAGAGAGGGAGAGAGAAGGAGAGAGAGAAAGATAGAGGGGGAGAGAAAAGAGAGAGGGGAGTGAGAAAGAGAGAGGGGAGAGAAAAAGAGAGAGGGGGAGAGAGGAAGAGAGAGGGGGAGGGAGAAAGAGAGGGGGAGAGAGAAAGAGAGAGGAAGATAGAGTGCAGAGAGAAAGAGCGAGGGAGAGGGAGGGAGAGTGAAAGAGAGAGGACGAGAGAAAAGAGAGAGGGGGACAGAGAGAGAGAAGGGGAGAGAGAAAGAGAGAGGAAGAGAGATAAGAGAGAGGGAGAGAGAAGAGGAAGGGAGAAAGAAGAAAGAGGGAGGGAGAGAGAGAAGAAAGAGGGAGAGAGACGGAGAGAGAGAGGGCGAGAAGAAGAGAGAGAGAGGAGAGAAGCGCACATTTCTTCTGATATATACGTATAAATGTATTTGTTTTCTGGACAACAAAGTTTACTTGATGGGTTTCAACTACTGAAGGTTCACCTCTTTCGGAGGGACAGTTCCTCATCGACCCGTGGAGGACTTGGCTTTTTCTGTGGCGAGGTTCATACAAAAGGGGGGATCATTCGTCAATTACTACATGGTAAATCTGCCACTCCTATTGTTTTCGATGGTTTCATCATATAATTCACCCTATTCATAGTTTTATTTCTCTCTCTTTCTTACCTATAAAACAGTATCATGGAGGAACGAACTTTGGTCGGACAGCAGGGGGCCCATTTATTGCGACCAGCTACGATTACGATGCTCCCATCGACGAATACGGTGAAGAATTAGTATATTTAATATGATCCATTCATTTCTTAAATCCTTTAATAAAATATTAATTCAGGTTTGCTGAGGCAGCCAAAGTGGGGTCACTTAAGGGACTTGCACAGAGCCATTAAGATGAGCGAACCCGCTATTATCTCTGCAGACTGCACTCAAATTTCATTCGGAGATAATCAGGAGGTATTCTGATACTTATGAAAGGGTTATCTTTCTCAGGTGTTGGTTTAGATGAATTATTGTTATTTTCTTCAATAAGCAGGCTCATGTGTTCAACTCGACGAAGGGACTTTGTGCTGCATTTCTTGCTAACTACGATACCAGTTCATATTCAAAGTTGGAGTTTGACGGGGTTCACCATGATCTTCCTCCCTGGTCTATCAGCATCCTGCCAGATTGCAGAAACGTCCTTTTCAACACTGCCCGGGTAAGTCAATCTTCTCCATACAGTTTTTCCCCACTAATTCGTTATTCTCGAAACTCCTTTCTACTCTTACCAATCTAATTTCGACCAATCATAGGTGAAGTATTTACCAAATTAAAATGGTTATCCTAATCTTAATAATTTTTTGTTCTCTTCTGACTCTACTCCTTTTCACAAGTCTTGCTTTTTACTTAAACTTGTTCTTCCTACTTTCTCACTACCGTTGACTACTGCACTTTTTTTTTTTTTTTAGCAAAAATCATGGTGCCGGGTACGGCCAACCCTAGGGTTGTGCCCGTAGTCGGATCCAGCCGTGCCCTGGATGCCACCCAGGGAGATTTTATTTATAAAGTGTAGTGTTTTTCAATGGTTGTGGGCGTGGATCGAGTATATATATCCCAATTACACGCGGATCCCACTCGTCCACGCCCATAGTTAGGGAAAAGAAAAGATACATAGGTGGTACCTCACGGACGCTCGGGGAAGAGTGTACGTCGGTGTCTCTCTAGGGCAGCTGCACGAGGTCGTTGTAGCGCTTGGCGGCGCTCTAGTGGGGGTGGGTCTTTGCCGTCGTCATGTGTGCTGGAAGTAGTGCGCAGTGACGCTCTAGTCGGGGCAGGCGCGGTCCACGCCTCGTACGCCAGCGCTCCAGGCAATCCTCCAATCTCGCGGGCCTGTCCTCACGTAGAGGCGGTGTGTGCGGAGGGAGGGCATGCCAAGACGATCGAGCCGATGGCATCCTCGGGCCATGGGTGGAAGCTCCTGCCAAGAATAGAAAAGTGAAGTGGGGGTGCAAGCTTGTACCGCATGGTTGGCAAGGGCATCAGCTGTTTGGTTGCCCTCTCTCAGCTGATGACGAAAGCACGCGATACGCGAGCGGCACCGCGTGATGTCTCTCCATTATGTTGACTACTGCACTTGATTATGTTCTTTCTGTAAGTCTGATCAACTAAAGGGAACATTCAATCAAGACATTATCCTTTAATCTTAGATCATGTGTTGATTATTCTAATCTTAATAAAATTTTATCTCTTTTGACTCTCTACTCCTTTTTACAAATCTTGCTCATAGGTTAATTTAATGAGCTTTTTCAGCTTTCTCACCATCTCTGACTACTGTACTTGATTCTGATCTTTCTGTAATTCTGATCAGCTAAGGGAAACAGTCAATGCAGACATTGTAATTTGCTTATAACAATTTTAAGAATTTTTGTTCTCTTCTGACTCTCTATTCGTTTTCACAAGTGTTGCTTGTCAGTTACTTTAATGAGCTTTTTCTACTGTGCCACTATCTCTGACTGTTCTACTTGATTCTAATCTCTCTGTAAGTCTGATCAACTAAGAGAAACAGACAATGCAGACATTATAATTTACTCATAGATCATGGGTTGACCTGGTCAAACCATATCAGGTCAGTGCTCAGACCACCCTAATGAAGATGACCCCAGTCAGCGGATTTGATTGGGCTTCCTACGGCGAGCAGACCGACTCCGTCGACGATGGCAGAGGCAGGGGCGGCAGTTCATTGACCACCGTGGGGCTTCTAGAACAAGTCAACTTGACCCGTGACTCCACTGACTACCTCTGGTACACGACATAGTAAGTCATCACCTGACACCCTGTAAATTGAATTCATATAGTTTCCTGTCTTGTTTTTCTGGTCATATCATGTTAACATTCTATGAATATCAGCGTTGACATTAGGGAAGACGAAGGTTTCCTCACCAATAGGAGATATCCCGTTCTAACAGTGATGTCGGCGGGACACTCGTTGCACGTTTATATCAACGGGAATCTAACGGGTCAGCCTCTGAGCTCGATCAGGCTTGACTTTGGTCTTCTCGTTGGCTTCACTGACTCTCTACGTTGTGGCTGCCACCGATAGGGACTGTTTACGGGGGCTTGGAGAACCCAAAACTTACTTACATGGGCTCGGTGAAGCTCAGGGCCGGCAGTAACAAGATCTCCATCTTGAGTGTGGCGGTGGGTCTCCCGGTGAGTCAAATTTCCTCACTTATTTAACAACTTATTGTGCCATATTGCCGTAGCTGAGCTGAGAAAAACACTGAATTTCTCCTCCTCTCCCTATTCCTCTCTCTCTTTGCATCATTGCCTTTCCCTCTCTGTATTTCCTAGTTTTCTCCTCTATCTTAACTATATCTAACTCTTTCTCTCTCGCTTAACCTCAAGCGTACGCCCAATATCTTCCAGACTCCCTCTTAGTTTTCTCCTCTATCTTTCTCTTTTCGTTCTGGGGCATCCAATCACTGGGCTCCTTAAATCTCTCTCTGTCCCTTTGTGATTCTCGCTTACTCCCACCTCGATTTTCTCCTTCCTCTCTCTCTCTCTCTCTCTCTAACTTGGGTATCCTCTCGTTGTCCTCCTCACCTTCTCTTTTTCTCTGTTTTCCTCCGTAACTTTTGCCTCCTTTCAATCTCTTTTATTGCTTTCAGAGTTGTCGCTTCCATCTCTCTGTCTCCCACTCTTACTCAGGCATCCTCGCATTGTCCTCTTCTCTCTCTCTCTCTCTTTTACTCTCTGTCTCTCTCTTTCCCACTCTTACTCGGGCATCCTCTCAATGTCCTCTTCTCCCTCTCCCTCTCTCTCTCCCACTCTTACTTGGGCATCGCACTGTTCTCTTCTCTCTCTCTCTCTCTCTCTCTCTCTCTCTCTCTCTCTCTGTCTCTTTCTCTCCCTCTCTCCTTCTTTCGATATCGTCCCTATTCTTTTCCACAGTTATCCATCTTCCTCTTTCTCCCCTCCTAACCCAACCCCGTCTCCCTCTCTCTCTCTCTCTCTCTCTCTCTCTCTCTTTCTCTCCCTCTCTTATTCTTTCGATATCGTCATTCTTTCCCAAAGTTATCTCTCTCTCTCTCTCTATCTCTTTCTCTCCTCCTAGCCAATGCTGTTTTCCTCAACCCTCTCTATCTCTCTCCTCCTTGACCATCTCTCTTTCTATCTCTCTGTGTCACTCTCTGTCGTTTCTTCCTTACTTAATCCCCTTCCCTCCTCTCTCGTTTCTTCCTCACTTGACCCCCCCCTCCTCTCTCGTTTCTTCCTCACTTAACCCCCCTCCCTCTCTCTCTCTCTCGTTTCTTCCTCACTTAGCCCCCTCCCTCTCTCTCTCTCTCTCTCTTTATCTCTCGTTCCCTCTCAATATCGTACTCTCTCCTCCTTACCATCGTTTCCTCTCAATACTACCACTTGCATCTATCCATACCTCATCCTCATTATTTACATACATGCACTCATATTTCTCTCTGAACAATGGTTTCAGAATGTGGGCGAGCAATTCGAGACATGGAACGCGGGAGTTCTGGGGCCGGTGGTGCTGAACGGGCTCAACGAGGGCCAGAGGGACCTCACCTGGCACAACTGGACCTACACCGTATCTCCCTTCAACCCCTTTCTCTCTTTCTTCTTCACGTTTTCTCCATCACGACAAACACTCCCTTCCCTTCCATCAGGTGGGCTTGAAAGGGGAGACCTTGGATCTCCACTCTCTCAGCGGCAGCTCCTCCGTCGAATGGGCCGACCTCTTTCCTAACCAACCTCTCACTTGGTACAAGGTCCGGCCCACCCCTCTTTCTCCCTCTTTATTTCTCATTCTGACTCCCGCATGCTATCTCTCTATCTCTTTCTCTCTCTCAGGCCTAAACTCTTTCCCTCTTTCTCCCCTTTTATTTCTCATTATAACTCTCACATGCATTCTCTCTATCTCACTTTCCTTCTCTCCCTCTCAGAGCTACACTCTTCGTCTCTACTCTATCTGAGACCTACACTCTTTTTCCGTCTCTCTCTCTCTCTTTCACTGTCAGACTTATTCTCTCTTTCTGGCTCTCTCCTACACTCTCTCACTCTCTCACAAAAACATACTTCCACTCCCTCACTCTGTCTCTCTTTAACACGCACTCTCTCTCTCTCTCTCTCACACACACACACACACACTCACACTCACATACAAAAGATATCTATCATTCTCTCTCTCATACACAAGCATAATTTCTCTATCTCTCTCTCATACACACACTCTCTCTTTCTCTCCTCTCTGTCATACACACACACACACACACACACACACTCTCTCATACACACACACACACACTCTCTCTGTCACTCTCACACTATCTCCACTCTCTCTCTCTCTCACTCTCACAGTCTCCACTCTCTCTCTCTCTGTCACGCTCACATTATCTCCACTCTCTCTCTGTCACTCTCACATTATCTCCACTCTCTCTCTCTCTCACTCTCACACTATCTCCACGCTCTCTCACTCTCTCTCACTCTTGCACTGTTTCCACTCTCTCTCTGTTACTCTCACATTATCTCCACTCTCTCTCTCTCACTCTATCTCCACGCTCTCTCTGTGTGTCACTTTCACAGTCTCCACTCTCTCTCTGTCACTCTCACATTATCTCCACTCTCTCTCTCTCACTCTATCTCCACGCTCTCTCTGTGTGTCACTTTCACAGTCTCCACTCTCTCTCTGTCACTCTCACATTATCTCCACTCTCTCTCTCTCACTCTATCTCCACGCTCTCTCTCTCTGTCACTTTCACAGTCTCCACTCTCTCTCTGTCACTCTCACATTATCTCCACTCTCTCTCTCTCACTCTCACACTATTTACACTCTCTCTCTGTTACTCTAACAGTCTCCACTCTCTCTTTCTCTCACTCTCACACTATTTACACTTTCTCTCTGTCACTCTCACAGTCTCCACTCTCTCTTTCTCTCACTCTCACACTATTTACACTTTCTCTCTGTCACTCTCACAGTCTCCACTCTCTCTCTCCCTGACTCTCACACTATCTCCTCTCTCTCTCTCTCTCCCTCTCACACTGTCTCTACTCTCTCTCCGGCAATCCCACACTGTCTCCACTCTCTCTCTGTCACACTATCTCCACTCTCTCTCTCTCTCTCTCGCTCTCACTCTCACTCTCACTCTCACTCTCACACTGTCTCCACTCTCTCTCTCTCTATCTCTCTCTCACACACACACTCACACACTCTCTCATACCACGCACATAGACGCACACACTCTCTCTCATACGTACACACTTTCTCTCCCTCTCAAACTCTGCCTCTCTCTATCTCACCTACACACTCTTACTCTCTCTTCGTCTCTCCCTTTCCCCCTCTCTCTCACACATACTCATCACGTATACATTCAGTCAGTCTAGAAGTTGAATAGTAACTTGAAAGTGAAGTACAGGCGATGTTCGACGCACCGGAGGGGGATGGCCCGCTAGCCCTGGACATGGGGACCATGGGCAAGGGCCAGGTCTGGATAAACGGGCTCAGCATTGGCCGCCACTGGCCCAGCTATGTGGCCCGCGGTTCCTGCCCCGGCCAAGCCCACTGCAACTACGCCGGCTGGTACGACGAGTCCAAGTGCCAGACCGGCTGCGGTGACCCCTCCCAACGCTGGTAAGTCCAAAATCTTCATCTCTCCTCTCTCTAGCATTTGTATACGATGATGATTTTCAACGTCCTCATCCAAAGTCCGTCATCATAAACATCGAGGAATAACGACGATGATGGTGACGGGAAATGATGAAACAAAATTGTCATCATCATCCTCATCCTAGAGAGGACAAGAAATGGTGATGATGATGACATACCATCTGTTTTGGGAAATGATACTCTATGACTCACATTTACCTCGGTTTTGGATGAAGGTATCATGTGCCAAGAGCGTGGATGAGGGAGAAGGGGAATTTGGTGGTGGTGTTGGAGGAGTGGGGAGGGGAGCCAGCGGGGATAAGGATGGTGAGGAGGGAGGTGGGGGGAGTGTGCACAGAGATTTATGAGTGGCAGCCAGTGTTGGAGGGGAGGGGGAGGAAAGGGGCCATAGCTCAGCTAGAGTGTCCCCCTGGGAAGATCATTTCGGCTGTCCAATTTGCCAGCTTTGGCACTCCCTTGGGGGTCTGTGGTACCTTCTCCCTCAGTGCCTGCCATGCCCCCGGATCCTACAATGCCATCCACATGGTCTGTTTGTAACACCAGTACCACCATCACCATCACCATCACCACGATCATTATCATCATTATCACAGTCATCATCGTCATCATCATCATCAACATCATCATTATCATTATCACCATCACCACCATCACCACGACCATCATCATCACAAACACCATCGTCATCATCACTACCATTGTCAATCATTGGCAACACCATCATCATCATCACCCTCACTCTCATGATCACTGCCACGGCCATCATCATCACCACCACCATCGCCATCATTTTTATGATCACCAGCATCGTTATCATCATTACCCTCACCATACTTTTGTTTGTTGCTTTGACATCAACAAAATGATATCCTCATATTTTCCCCTATACTGCATCAGCTTCCTCATCTCACCTTTTGTCATCATCCACATCACAATTTTCTCTCTTTCCTGATCGTCAACATATGACATCATTATCACCATTAGAACCATCTTGAAGATTTTATTCACCGTCTTGAATAGAATCATCTTTGTCACCATTAGAACCATCATCATCATCGTATTTACTATATTTTCCTTAAGTTTTTATCATCACTTTCATCATCACAATAATCACAATAATCTTCTTGATCTTACAGTACTCATAATCATCATCAGCATCATTGTGATCGTGATCATCATTTCAATTGTCACCTTATATTCATCATGCCATTATCTAGACCTTATTTATTTCATCTTCATGATATTTTATTTCTTCATACCATCATCATCACATATACTGTAACATTTACCTGTAGCTCATTTTTGTCAGCATTGCAGTCATCATAAGAAGCATCAACTTCACTATCATAAGGAAAGTACACATATTTCCACATTATCATCAGGAGCTTCATCGTAAAACTCTGAGTGTCTGTGTTTTCTTCTCCAATTATTGATTATGAGGTGATGGTGCAGAGATGTGTTGGCCAGCAGCGCTGCTCAGTTGGAGTAGCTGTGGAGGTATTTGGTAAAGATCCTTGCCCTGGAACCATGAAGAAACTGGCGGTGGAGGTAGTGTGCTCCTAACATTCACACTTTGCTTTATCATTGATTATCAATTTATATTTATATAATATCCACAAACATTTGCATTTAAGCATAAGCTTATACAACACAATGAAAAGATATAGAATTTATAAAGATCAGAAACCAATACTAAATGGATATTTCAAGGACCCTTTGGGACCATAAAAGATCAAATCCTAACCATCCAGGGTTAGATACACAAAGGCACAAAAAAATCAAACACTTCACTGTCACCATACTAGCATGCCAGATAGGTCCTTTGGGGATATCCAATTCAATGCAGATTCCTGATATAGCAGTGACGATGCTTTTCAGATCCATACTTTCAAAGTTCATCATGTTTAGTATCCATATCAATATTTGAGCAGTAATTTACGTAACTGTCAACTAGTGTGATACATGTCATGGTATTTAAGTATTCCATATACCTAACACACCAAAGATAGCTTATGGATGGACGGTTGTGGTTTGACTTGTACTATAATTTAATGATAAGAACTTGTAGCTTAGAGTTAACTCAACTGAGATGCAATCCTTGATATAAGAGGAGACAACTCAAGGAAGATGATTTCAGGAAGTCCTTAATGAAGGCCATTGAATGTCAGAGAAGACTTCTCTAATGATTTTCCAGTGGATCAGAACTAACCTAGATGAACGATAAGGTTTTGCCACTTGACCATTGATGGAGGCAAATTGTGTTGTTGTTTTCAATTTTTTTTGTAAATTTAATTTTCCTAAAATAAAATAATTTTGATAAAATTATAACTCACTCGACTGTATAGTTGGAGTAAGGTCATCTCCACAGATACTGGCCTTTAGATATAGTTTTAATAATTGAGTTGTTAGTTAACAAGATATAGTAATAATACTAAAGACAATGAATCTAAGAAGATAAATCTAATTAGTAAGTATAGGGAATATTAGTTTCATAAGATAACTAGAAAAGAGAGGATATCAGATATTATATTTATACATATTTTATAGATACTAATAATAATAATTAGGAAATAAGATATTAGGTTCTATAGTTCAAGATGATAGTAATATATTTAGTGAAGAAGTATAGAGTACTTAATGAGAGTAATTAGTCTAATAAGAGGGAATAGATAAATGGCCATTTAATAATACCAATTATTTAATAAAAGCAGGGAGAAGAGGAATGAAGAGAACCTAGATGGATAGGAAAAAAAATTAATTAATTAAGGGTAATTAAGTAAGTAGATAGGTATAAAGGGATGGAGAGAATATATTTTTATGGAATTTTATAGATGTTTACCTAGTTATTATAGTTAGTATATGTATTTTATATTTATATATATATTATAGTCAATTTAGGGAATTAAAAGTTTGATTTAGTCAAACACCTTAGAGGTGTTCGACCAAATTCCTAAGAGGGGGTCAAAATAAAAAAATTATATCATTTATTTAGTTATTATAGGAAATTTTAAAGTTAATAAAACTGGGGTGGAAGAGGCAGTTTTGTCGAACGCCTCTCGGGTGTTCGACGGAATGCCTAATAGAAATCGGGTAAGAAATATATATCTATATATATATATATAGACTTTATAAGGTTGAGACAGGGAAAACTTATATAAATCAAAATGTATTCTTCGAACACATGAGGTGTTAGACCACATGCCTCAGAGAAATCGCGGTGACAGTTTTTGATAAAAAACTTAAAGCAATATCTAGATTAAACTAGAAGTACTCAAAATAAAAATACTATAAAGGTTTCTTATCCACATGATGCAAAAAAAAAACCTACCAACTCGCCCTGAATCAGAGATAAGGTGGTTGTGGCACCAATCGCCGCCTAGCCTCGATATATAGATTCTCCCTTGCTTCTCTCCCAAGCTGGCACAATTCTTCATCTTCTTCACCCTCCTTTGGTGTTGTTTGGAGCTCTAGGAGCCGTCAGAGAGTTGTCACCGATGGAAATATATGTCTTCGGCAAGGCAAGGAGGACGGATGGTAGATCGCCATCCATTGTTTATCTTACGCGTAGACGGATGATTGGGTATGCTCCTCTAACTTTTTGTCAGTTTCGTTCTCTTTGAAGTGGCCAATCAACGAGACCCTAGGATTGGAGGGCAGATGGTAGGTCGTCATCCGTTGTTTATCTCACCTGTGGACAGATGATTGGGTATTCTCCTCCAAGCCTTTGTAAGTTTCTTTATCTTTGAAATGGTCAATCAACTAGTTTCTGGTATTGAAGGAGGGATGGTAGATCGTCATCCTTTATTTATCTCACCCATCAATTGATGAATTTATGCCACGGATGACGGATGACTGATGACAGAAAATGATGGAGATGATTGTTTATTCCATTTTTTATCTCACCCGTGGACGGATGATTGGATATGCTCCTTCTACCCTTTATAAATTTCATTATCCTTGAAATGGTCAATCACGAGAGTCCAGGATAGGACAGATGATATATTGTCATACGTTGTCTATCCCACCTATGGATTGATGAATTTTTGGCGCAGATGACGGATGGCTGATGACAGAAAATGACGAAGATGATTTGATGACAAGCTACCCTTTGCAAGTTTCTTTATCTTTGAAAGGGTCAGCTGAAAAGTTTCTAGCATAGGACGGATTATAGGTCATAATCTGTTGTTTATCTCACCCGTGGACAGATGAATTTACGCCGCAGATGATGGATAACTGATGACAGAAAATGTTGGAGATGATTGGGTATGCGCCCCCTACCCTTTGTAAGTTTCGTTATCTTTGAAATGGTCAACAAGTGTCTAGGATGTGGGGACTGATGATAGATTGTCATCCATCATCCTTCGTTCGTTACATTGTGGATGGATGACCTTATGTCAAAGATGACGGATGACTGATGAGGGAAAATGACTGAGAAGATAGGGTGCATTTCCCTCATTTATAAGTTTTATTATCTTTGAAATAATCAACTAGTTTCTTGTATAGGATGATGGATCTTGGATCGTCATCCATCATCCATCCTCCATCACACTTTGGGTGTATGAGTTTATGCTGGAAATGAGGGATGACTGTTCACAGAAAATGACGGAGAGGGAAGTGAGTCATTTCAGACATTTATGTCATCTGTTTAGTTATTTGTCATGGACGAGTAAATGTTGAACCTTCAAATTAGAAAGGATGGAGGACAAATGATGAATGACCGTTACAGATAGACCTGGCAGGATTCAGTATTCATTTGAAGGTGCAACATACATTCCATGTCTAATTTCGTATTCATTAATTAGACATATTCATTATAGTGCAAGCATGATGCTTATAATGAAGTCCATGAATATTTGATTGAACTGAATGAATTATGATGAGATTGTAATACGGAGATCACTGGTGTTTAAACATGTATTCTAAATATTCATATTTGAAGGGTAGGTGAAAAGGGCATAGACATATCTGGATAGAATAACACTACATAGGCTCACTCATATGATGATTATGGTCGTTCTCATAGCCATTTGTGTGGAGACACTAAGGATAGATAGTGGGTTCTCTTTAGTGGAAAGAGTTCACTGAATTGATTCGTACGGGTATATTATATCGAACTGTCAATTAGGTTGATTTACTTTGCTGTTGTGTATGTGGTCCTTAGATCTGGGACACCAAAGACAACTTGTGGATGAACAGTTGTACTTTGACTATGACTACGTGTCCCTAATCATGGGATTTTAAATAGTCTTAGTTTTGGTGTATCAAGAAGTTCACAAAGGTGATTGAATGGGCAAGATAGGATCTTCCACCCTTTGTATAACAGGTTATAGTTGAAGAAAAATGATGGAATGAAGTCCTTGGCCAAGGTAGTGAAATATTGAAGAAGATTTCTCTGATGATTTTTGAGCGCATCAGTACTAACTCAGATGACCGATTAGGGTTTAATAGTTGACCATACCCTAAGTTATCCTAGGAGCATCAAGTGGATGAGGGATTATACGTACACGATAATTGATGACGAACAGGTTCCATTAGTGAGTCGATACACACTCCTTTATATCTTCTAGAACACAAGGTGTAGCTTGGCACCCCACGTGTTGGAGACTCGACCTATCGATTGGGTTAAATCGATCTGACATTAATTAATCTATATGATGATATAGTTATTTAATTTGGAAGCGCAATAAAGGTTATTGGGCCACTAGAGTCATTAACTAGAATGATACATTGGCCTAGAGGGTCACACGCGAATGGTCTTTTGGACGTTAGAAGATATACTTAAGTTTTGGGGATTTTTATGAAAACTACCCACTTAGTATAAATAGGGGAACACCCTGAACATAATTCAGCCAGGCCAAAATTGTTTCGGGTCTTCCGCTTATTCTCCTTTCTCCCATGACTTCTTTCCATTCTCGATGCGATCGAGACAACATAACAATGTGACAGAGGTTGAACGGGTCTCTTCAATGAGAAGTAGGAGATCTGACCTGTCGAGGACTGTGTAGATACATCTAGAGACTGCACACTTGAGCAGCTCGACTTGTCTCACTCCGCTATCGAAGAAATCATGGATGAGATCCTTGAAAAGGTACTTCGTTTCATGATTTTATCGATGGCGTGCGATTTCGCAAAACTCTTGCTCTATCTATTGTTTTGATTTCTTTATTCATATCAAGGCCTGTATAACCCAATAGTCATACCCCTCCTCTTGCTCTGCCATTCTTTAAAGGGTCCTCCGATGTCTATGAGGACAATGGTTAAAAGATGATTACAATAGGGGCCGGAAAGCCCCCTTTATTGGCTTGGGAGGGACCTCCCAGGCCATCTGATGGAGGGGAACGGCCCTAGGGGTCCTCCCAGGCAGTTGGGTGGCCCTAAAGTGCCCCTCGCCAGCTGAAAATGATCTCCGTAGTAGCATTGACGACGAGGGCCGAGGGTGGACAAAAATGCCCGTGGCCATTTGATCAACCTCATTTGGGTCAAACGACTGTGATTAAATTGCATCTGTGCACCCTTCTTATTGTGTACCTCCATCTTGCCTCATCAGCACTTGGTAAACTGCCCTGTCAGCACACATGTTCTTCGTGATTCGCCTACCGATGGGTCTCACGATCCCCGTCATTCCCGGTAGCCAATAGGAAGACCTGAAAAACAAATAAGAATATATTAAGAAAGATGAGATAGATCTCACAGTCTGATCTTCTTTAAGAAGATCGGACGAATAAGATCATATCCTGCTATTTAATGTAAGCCCAAAATGACACTAGCTTCGGGCTGGTTGGGCTCAAAGCCTGGTCTTAATTACTTTTTGGTTTCCTTAGATCGCAGCCCGATCACATTCTTGCCCATCGGTGGCCCAACCCGCAGCAAGAACAATAGAGATAAGGGATTCAAAATCCCATATTGAAAAAAATAGAAGGGTGTGGCGATACATAAACATTGGCATATATTGTTTAGTGATTTAAAATCCCATACCTCCCCTTTGTACCGCGCACTTGATACCTCTTTATGGGCCTATATGTGCTCTATGTTCTGTGTGTGGCCAGCTGGGCTTGCCTGTCGAGCTGCCCCTTGTCAGCTTTGGGCATGCTTGAGCGCTTGCGCTTGCCTGCCTGTGGCTGGCTTGGGCGCTGATGGGCCTGGTCAGCCCTAATTGGGCCAATAAGTCCAATTTTTTTACAATGACATACTTTTGCAAAGATGGCGTCACAATTTTCTGTGGAAATTTATAATTGATCACCATTCAGTCAAATCATAAGGTCAGACGTGGCATATACTGTAATAAAGATAAAAATGTTCAACACACAAAAATATATTATTAAGGTTAATGTCGTAATATTCATAAAATTATATTAAAAAATCCAAATAACAATATTTTTCCAAAAATAATATCAAAAAATATTTTAAATGCAAAAGACATCCTTAAACAATTAAAAAAAAATCATTTTAGGTTTGATAACACATACATATAATCGTTTGAATGCAAGAAATATGTATATGTAGTGATCACGTCAAATTAGATCATTAAAATTGTGCTTTTATACTTAATTTTTACCAAATATTTTTAGATTTACACTAGCATTATTCATCATTTAATTATAAACAATTGATTTATGATTTATTTTTAGAAGTTTGTTTTCTATATATTATATTGGTTTTTGTGACTAAGCCCACTTGACTCTTTCGAGTCAAGTGGATTTCTCACATCTTCTTGTAGTTTTATTTTATAAACAAGACTTAGGTAAATGTAATGATAAATTTGAGGTACAAATGGGATGAAATTAAAAATCAAATGGTTAATTAGAGGAGGCCCATTACACAAGAAGGCCATTCTAGAAGTCCATGCAAACCTCCTTAAAATTTGGGCCAACTAAAGGAAATAATTGTGGAACTAATCCAGAATTTGAATTTGAATGTCTTTTTTTGAATCTTAGGAGGGCACGAGGGTCCAGGCTGGAAATCAAGAAATCCTCGCCCTCCAATCCATTGGAATTAAATCCAATGGCTGGAAGAGTTAGGCCACTTTTGTTTATTCTCTTCTCCCCTCTCTTTGTACCTCAAATTGGATTTCTGCTCTCAACTTGGTGTTGGAGGCCTAGTAAATCATATTTTTTATCCATTCTTGTTATATAAGAGTGTGGGAGAGAGAGTTTAAGGTGATCAAGATTCTTGGAGAAAGAGCACCACTTGGACCTTATGGAAAGTAACAACAAGGTTTATGTGATATCTTGAATGTTTGATTTTATTTTTCTTAACATTTTATCTAGATAAATATTCCTAAGGATGTGTAGACTTCAAGCTTTCCAACACATCACACGACACTAAAAAATTCCTCACGTAGTAAAAGTTACAGTGCTTTTCGTCTGCTACTCATTTCTGTGGCAATTTGAGTAGGGGAAATGCGGCCTAAGGTTCTATTTGTCATATTTATTGCCCTAGAAAATTTGTTAAAAATCATAATTCATTATTAGAACTTATAATAAATGACATGAATTCTTATATTATTTATTTAAAATTGTGTTGACTAGTTTTCTCTTATTTACTTTATTTTCTCTTTAGAAAATAGTTAAAATCGAAAAATATATTAAACCACCAAAGAAAGTGATTTCAAAATATAATATATTTGAATTCTAATTTACGCTCTCATTACCTGCTCCTCGAGAATTCGAACCTTACTTAACCTATTCTTATTAAGAAAAAAATTATAAATATTCTTGCATAAATCAGAGACTTAAATGACTTATTTGACCCAAATTCTGGTTTGTCATATAATCATTTTTGCCCAGTAATTTTTGTGTTATCAGTAGTAGACAAATAAAATTCCTGCCACTGGGAATGCGTCCATGAGCATCTTGTCCACCTTGTATGAATTTTCGATAGGCCAGCCAATTATAGTTTGACTCAGCTTGAAAGAATAAATTAGTTGGGACGTAGAGAAACCAAATTAGTAGAGACTATTTGAAGTTTAGTATTAAAGAAAACACAATTCAGAAAAAAATATCAGAAGAAAATGTTCCTTGTATTCATATTTAGATCTACAAAAGACTTTTAACTTACTGCTTGAGAATACACACCTTGGTAATGGCAACCTTAGAGCAATGACCATAATTTTAAAAACAAGTTATAGCTAATGCCTACTGATGGGAAAAGTAATGGATCAAGGAGGGTGCCTATAGGTTCTATGACAATATAATATATTCATCTTTAATCCTAGATTGCCCTTAGTGGCAAAGAAATGGCTCCAACAAGAAAATAAATTCTCTCTAAAAGTCCTAATGCTATTTTCCTATGATAGGGGATAAACCATTACCGCCCTTTAATGCCAACAAATCCTAATGTACATTTTTTTAGCATGAAATGAAGATTGTTTCCTCATTCAGGGCACGTTTACAAGGCTAAAACCAACTATCTCTCACTTGATCCGACTGTCATACCTGTGTAGGAGATGTTATAATTAGAATTTAGGGATAGTTAGTGAAATTATCATTTGATCATAATATCTCTTATAAGTAACAATAATAGCAGTAATATACCGTCTAGGCATACATCCACGCTCTGGACCAAATAATTAATCAAGAAATTAAATATATGTATCCAATATATTCAATGAACTCATATGATCATGATAGTGATTTCAGTTTAATAAGAACACATCATAATTCATATAAAATCAATCCGAGATACAATGTGCTGTCACATGAATACACTAGAGCAAATGAGAATATCAACATAAAGGTCCAGGGAAATAGGTCAAACCCATACTTAAGACATATTCACACTAAGTACTAGGTATCAGCTCCTCAGTACTCGTGTTAGATAGCCTTGAACAAGATTCACTTCCATGTGACTATAAGCCCTTAAGCTCCTACGGTTATTGAAGAAATTTTCAGAAACTTCATTTTCATAAGTTTCTTTTATTGGACTCCAAGATGTGACATTAACTTCTAAAACCAGATTTTTGCAGAGATGGGTGGAAACAAGCCACTTGCTCATCTTCCATCATAGATGCTGTAGTTATCTTCAGTTTGGTACTAGACAATGAGACAACTTCACGTGCAAGTTTGAATACAGAATCGCATATAGATTTTACCCAATGAAGAAAATAACTTTGAGTTAGATAGTCCAAGGACTTTGTGATGATCCTTTTCTTTGTACATAAACATCAGATTTTTTGTTCATTGTAGATAGCGCAGAGCCTTTGGGCATCTTGCCATGCATGAGTTTGGGGCCACTATCATATTATCCTAGATCTCCAAAGATGAAAACAAGGTCATGTCATATACACATTTACTCATAGTTGAGAGACCAAACAATGATAGGTTATTACTTTTGCTTCATCATTATGAATGTTATGTGGCTATCAAGTAATACACAACTTCCATGGTTTATTTAAGTTTGTTGTAATAAATATTTAACCATTATTAATATCATTTAATATTTATATTAATTCCTCGAATAAATGCAATGGCTTAGGGAATTATAATGATGTTATAATACAATGATCACTAGTGAAATGAAGGTATACCCGATATGTTTCTATTCATTGGATAATCAAGATGGACATCTGTTCATCCAGGTAATATAGCGCTATCTAATCCTACTTATGTGATAAGTATTAATACTCAAGCTTGTTGCACTTCCATGATTTATTCAAGTTCGTCGAAATAAATATTTATTCATGATTATTCTTGTTCGATGTTCGTAATGATTTAGTGAATTAATATAGAGATCACTAGTATACTAATGTGTATTTCAAATATTCCTATTTTTTTGATACCTAAGACAAAGATCAAATTATCTGGATAGAATATCACTATCTAGTTTTATTGATATGATACATATAAATGATCTAATGGGATCAGCGTAGAGACATCAAGGACAAATACTGCCTGCTTTTAAGAGGTATTTATTCCTCACCCTGGATATACATCTTAGTGATTCATTTAGGAGTCTCACACAAATAGATTAAATGTATATGGTAGTAGATGACAATAAATTTTATTTGACAGAGTTTGAAAGATACCTTGTATCTTCACGATCATGAAGTGTAG
Source organism: Wolffia australiana (assembly GCF_029677425.1). NCBI lineage: Eukaryota > Viridiplantae > Streptophyta > Magnoliopsida > Alismatales > Araceae > Wolffia > Wolffia australiana. Next base: position 15,927,467 of record NC_135845.1, read on the forward strand.
CATATAAACTCATGGATTGGAAATTTAACATATTGATTGTGTTAAGTACATCATTGATTAGTTCATCAATAATATGTTATAGTTACTTAATTAAGTTGATCAATAAATGTTATTGGATCCTATAAGTTATCAAATTGATTATAAAATGTGACTAGAGGGTAACACGTAAAAATAAAGGATGGTGGAAGATTTAGTTTATTAATGAAGACTTTTATAAAAAGTTCCAAATAATCATGAATAAGTGGGCAACCCATTTTAGGTGCCCATCCTTGCCAGTTCTGAGCTTAGCCCCTGTCTGTTCCAAGTCTTGATGGTGAGAATATCAAAAATAAATTTAAGAAGAGTTGGAGACAAAGAAGAGAAGATCTGACTATCTGTCAATTGTATGAATGCATTCAGAGGCGAGAAAGTTGAATGGCTTGAAAGGACTTTCCTACAATGTAACTCAATGGTGTAACAAGTTCCCTATAGTGTACAGAATGTTTATCACGTTTTAGAGATCATTATGAATTTATTTCCAGATTCTTTTACATGAAAAAGAGTCATCCATTCTTCCATTGGTGGCCCAAAACCCAACACATAGTATGTATTTCCTCATCACAATTAGGGTTCCAGTTTTCACAGTCTACCATCCTTAAAAAAAGGGCTTAAAGGGAATGATTTCTTATCCAAAGCGTGTACATCACATTTTATATAAAGCACCTTATATTTTAATTGCAGTCCTAAAATATGTAGGGATCAGTTTGCATGTATGTTAATTATAATAACGAAGTGTGGTTTAACTATGTGCTTCATATCAAAATGTTTGAATAGGAAATGGCTCATCTTCTCTAACAAATCACATCTTCAAGAGGAAAGCAATATGTCATCAATAGAAAGCATCACAGAAACCTAGCTCCTACCACTTTGGTTAGGGTACATACATCTAGGGTTACATAGATTCAATGAACAGTCTGAAACTGATTTCACTGCAGGACAATGAATGTTAGTGTATCTTTAAAGCAGTTAATAGGAATTATCATATCACTTGGTGTGGAAAAAAACTTCCACAATCAGTTAGTTCTTCTGATGAATTTACTTAAGCCCTTTAGATATCTAACCTCTAGGCATATCCACATAATATTTAGACTCTTGGATATCCCCTTCAATCTCACTGAATAAGGCACTAGAAATATGAGAGGAATTACTCACCTTCTATATTCATTGGAAGCAACAATGAAGAATGAAGAATGAAGAACAACAGAAGGTGGGGGGGGGGGGGGGGGAATTCAATAACAACTCAGAAGGATATCAAAAAAATGTGGACCCAACTCAGAAGAATATCAAACCATTCGAGAAATTACCATTAAAGTATCATTCTCCAAAAAAGTTAATAAAAGTCCCTAACTTAAAGTATAACAACTAACATCCAGAATCCTCGTGTGTCTGACCCACTAGACCCATGTGCCATCTATTTCAAACATTAATGGCCTAGTAACCTTTATTGGGCTGACCTTATTAGTAAACTACATCACATATAGATTAACCCAACTGGTTGGTTAAGTCTCCAGCCTTGGAGGTGCCAAGCTACACGTGTGCATTAGAAGATAAAAATGAGTGGGATAACTCTTTGATGGGTTCATGTCATCATGAGTTGCCATGTATAATCCCTCATCCACTTGATTCTAGATAGAGTATGGTCAAATGTCCTACCTTAATCAGTCATCTTAGTTAATACTTATACATCTGAAAACCGTTGGATAACATCTTTGATGTTCCACTACCTTGGCTGAGGATTTCATTGTATCAACTTCCTTGAGGTGTCTTTTTTTAACTACTCAATACTCCCAGCTTGAATACTCAATACTTTTCTTGATCTACTTGTTTCATCTACAATAAAACTGTTTTGACTTACATCATTAAGAACTCAATGTTCATATACAAAATGAAACGACACATTTCCAAAACTCTTTGGTGTCTCAAGTGGAAGTACAACTTGCAGAACCGTGAAGTGAAACAACTTTGGCACTTTGATAGTATACCATTGAGGAATTCATATGAAGCATATACTATCTATCCTTAGTGTCTCCACACAAATGGCTATCAGATATGCCATACGATTGATATTAGTGGGGTTAACTAATGAACATAAGTATTAATAAGACATCTTTAAAGACCAGCGATTTCTTTATTGAGATCCCATCAAAATTCAGTTGATAATTGCATACATTAAAGTAGTTCATTCTAAAATCACACAATAATAATAATCTATAAATTTCAAATCAATGAATGTAAGCAAGATGATGTAGTCTAATAACTTTGTATACCATGTAATATCAATCAATGCATTGATCAAATAATTTTTGTAGACAAAGAGTGGTGAGAGCTTTCTGAAACAAGAAGTACCACTGTTGGGAAGCTTATGTTAGTCCATATGTAGGCTTGTTATGCTTGGAAACCATATTTGTATTTTTGATGAACATTAAAAGCTTGAACTTGCTACAAGTGAAACTCCTTCAACTCACCATTTAGGCAAGCCATTCTCACGTCATCTAATGTATCTCAAAATTGGGGTGAGTTACTAAGGCTATCACTATTAGAAATGAGTCTCCTGTTGACAAATGAAAAACCTCATAAAATAGTTGATGCTTGCCCTGTACGTAAAGCCTTTTCCACCAAGTCTAGAGACGCATCACGTAATTGTCCTATTCAGATGATGTTAATTCTTATATGTTGATAACACCCTGAATTCGGTCTTTATTTCAAGCAATTTAGCACAGTTTTATGCATTTAAGGAGATTAATATGGGCTGTTATCACATATTTACATGAAATTAATGTTTTCAAGTGATTTCTGATTTTCCACTAATTTTCTGTTGATTTTATGAATTTTCTGTTGATTTTATGAATTTTCTGTTAATTTTATGAATTTTTAGAGATTTATTTGAGCTTGAAATAATTATTTTTAAATGAAAAGGCAGGTTTAGAATTTAATTTCGAGGTAAATTAGTATGGGGATGAATTACTAAATTTTCAAGAATTTTCTAGAATTTTCTAGTTTTTTTCTAGGATTTTATTGTATTTTTTTGGGAATTTGTTCAAGGAAGAAATGAGTTTTTAAATAGGAAAAGGATATATTTATATGAAAAATATGAGTTTTTGAGCAATTTCTAAAGTCGGAGGGGCTTTTCGTAAATTTAGTTGCAATTATGCCCTCAAAAACAGCTCTGCGTCGTGTGTGCAGGCGTAAATATATTATTTAAACAGTTACAGGGTTTTATTGCAATAACTTAGTATTTTTTAATGGTTTTTATGAGAAACAAGAGGAGAGAGAAAGCGAAAGGGACAAATACATAAATATTTTTACGGCGACATCCTTTTGCATGCACACTTTTAAAAGTGGACTTTTCTGCAAATTTCCTGGGAATTCTCTCTCCCATGTAATGCATACACAGCGCACGTACCGTTGATGACATTGCGCCTTGGGATTGGAAGACATTAGTCCAAGCGCACATACATGTGCAAAGCGCTTTGTACAATGTTTATTTTTTTTCTATTTTTCTCTTTATTCTGATTTCAGAAAAGGGGTACGTGGCACAACGAGAATGAACCCGCCATTTGAAGTTTAAAATTCATCATCTAATGAGGAATCGACATGTCATTGCGTGTTTCAAAAGAAAATAATTAAATAAATGGATTTATATCCAATACTTAAAATTAGTTTAAATTCATTTATTATTAACTTTTGATCTTGAAGTCTGATTGAGATGAATTTTTTATGGATTTTCTCGTCTTGATCCCCTCTTTCTATCTGTAAAGTTAGATCATTTAGATAAATCCTACATTGATGGATAAAAATTAATTACTAATTAGGGGTAATATGGTAATTTTTACCACTTAGCCTAAGTATAAAAGCTGAATTACGAGAGGAGGGGGTCATTCTTGATGGTGTTCTATCACAGCTGCTAGACAGAGAGGAGCTCCAGCTTGGATCAACTTGTTTGGTACTTTTTGCTTCATTGTATTTGAATTTTTTGGTGTATTTTGGATGTTGTTAGTTGAATCTCTTAATCGTTCTTCTTAATTTCTGTCTGAACTTTTAAATTGCTTGGCTTGAGCGGCATGTACAAGCTCTGATTAGGATTGAGAGGAGAAATTGAGATATTTACCTGGCTATTCAAGTGCATTTCAAGAAAACTATAAAAAAAATAAAAGGGTTAACTTTGTACGAGATTGAATTTCCCATTCCATTATTCAATAGCGTAGTTGTTCCTGAATTATCAAATCTACAGAATCAACCAAAACAAATCTAAATCTTCTTCTTAATCTGTCTAATTGACTTCTTTGATCCTTTCAATTGGATCAATTAATTCAATTTAGAGCCCCTTATTTCTTCTACATCTCTCATTTATTCTAGCCCCCTTTCTAAATTTCTCCTCTAATTACGGTAATTTGATCTTTGTTGAAGATTAAATTAACCCCAATTAGGTTCAAATTACTCAAGAAGAACATCAATTGGATTCCTTACTAGCTTCTTGGACGACACTTGTACTTACCACTACACATCCTAAGTAGAGTGTTTGTAAATTTTATTGTATAAGCTAAAATTGACAACGACAAGGGTTTAAATTCGGTAAAATTGACCCCTATTTTTTGGCTTATCATATTTTCATTTACAACATATAAGTTTCATAAAAATTCCAACTTCTGTTAAGATTTGCTATGTTTCATGCACTTTAGCTCCTACTTCATTGATTGAAGCCAATGACTTGAGTTTTTGATGTTGCTTGTCAAAATTTACTATGTTCATTTTCATCTAGACTACTACATTTATTCAATTAGTATACCACCTAATTTGATTGGATTATTGGTCCTCCTTGTCTATTAGATCTCATTTACATAATTATTTGACCTTGATGTAGATTTTTGTCTAGTTGGATGGATGTGCTTGAGGTTTTTTGAGGACTAACATTCTTATGTATGGAGTACTATCCATCACTAGGATAATAAATTGTAAATACGAGTGTGTCAAGAAAGAAGAGTATCTACTACTATCCTTTTTCTTGGTATATTTTAAGAACTCATTGAAGATATGATCCCTAAGAATACTATGAAAAACGAAGACTTCTTTGAAGGTGATTGCACGATGATACTCAACAATACTGGTGGTATGTGTAGGAAAAAAGAGATTGTCTCTTGAACTCTCTAGATAGCCAATAAAGTTGAGATCTTGAGATCACTCATATGGGTTATCTAGCTTGACCTCAGGTGGGGAACCCCAAATATCAATCTAAAGAAGGTATTTTACCAGACCATACCTCTTAAGGAATTCTTCTGATGGAGCACGCCAGCCCACTCCATCGGAGACATCTTTAGAGCCGCTATCATCATCATCAACGGCCCTGCCGGTTCGCGTCCAGTCCGACCGGCACGCCAAGGTGAAGGTGAAACACCCAGGTTCAAATACCCCGGGGAAAGAATGTCAGCGTATCTGACCATGTTGATTTTTGTCGGCACGTGCTTCTTATGCTCATTGTATTACCGTGTTTGTGTTCATCATGTCGATGTCTTTCATGTCATTTTCATGTTCGTATCGTTATGTGTTGTCGAATATGTGTCATACATATGTTTAGTTTGTGTTAAAGGGGGATCCCTATGTATAAGACCCCCTGGTAAGGGCACTTGGGCTCTTACCAAGGGATCCTTTGCCCTTAGTAAGGGCCATTGTGCCCCTATATAAGGGGGCACGATGGTGCCCTAGTTCTCAGAATAGGTTTTCTTATTGTTGAAGTTTTTGTTCAGAACTTGGTCTCAAGAGAGAAGAGGAGTGGAGGAGGAGGAGGAAGGGGAATCTAGTGAAAAGGGGGTTCTCTGCAATCCACTGATGTCCACATCCTCGTGTACTTCAGCATCACCGTGCGCTACCGTGCGACGCCGCATGACGCTTTTACTTCCAGTCCGATGTTGACCCAATAGCACGCCTTCCCATTCGCTGAGCCAAGCTGTTGCCTCTGTCGACCACGACACCACATGCTCACTGCGCCGCGTCCCTTCTTGTCGTGCCGCCCGTGCGCATCATCGACATGCACTTCCTAACAAACTGGGCAACGCTAGCATCGTGTGATCCGACGCACAGCCACAACGTTGCTCTGCACATGTGATTAGGCGTTGTACAAACTTGAACCTTGGTGGGCATCCAAAGCAGCCGCTACTGGCCACGCAACGTGAACGCTGAACCTCCACCGCTGGCCCCAGGTACTTTTGCCGTTGACCTTGCCTGTGTGCTGCTGATGCCACTGAGTGTGCCATGATCACCATGTTTGGCAACCCTGAAAGTCCTGCATCCACGCGCATCAGAGTTCTGGCACCCGATGCCCCTCGTACCATTGGCGATGCGCTGTTCGTGCCCCTATCCACGCTGGACCTTGCACGATGGCCAAGCGCCGCGCCGCCTATTGCCCCACTATTATTTCCTGCAGATGCTACCATCATCACTCATGCCCACACTTGAACCGCGTCCTGTGCCATCCACTAGCTGCCCGAGTCGTAGTAACATATGAGCGCGATGCCCCTTAGGTTGCTCCCATTGAGCTCGGCCGCATGCTTTAGCCTCCTGGCTTCTACACTTCTCACATCCCCCATCTTCTTCCAACGTCCTGCTCCAACGCCGCGTCTCTACTGCCTGTCGAGTGATGCCGTGTTCACCTCCGATACACACCCACCAACACCTGCCTGCACTGGCCCTCGCACCGACGAAGATACCAATGACGACTGGCGCCACTGACGAGGCACGTCATTCCCTTCGCTTGTCAGTTATATTGCCATCTTCAGTATATCATCGTCTACACTCTAAGGCGCTCAATTTGTTTAGGTGAAAGTATAAATATCAAAACTATGAGTCGAGTGAATTTCCAGGTACTCACTCATGTTGGACTTTCTTTTATAGTATACTGAGGAACTATATTGTGTTACTTTATAAATACAACAAATGTCTCAGAGTTTTTCTGTTACCGATGTAACAACCATAGTACTTGTGTCTGTCTGATCTAAATGATTCCATGGATTCTCCGTGCTTTTCTACCTACAAATTGAAATCCTTAAAAAAATCCTTGACAAAGATTAGATAGAGAGCCATCTATCTAGAGGAATCATGTATGAGGGTAACAAGGTACTTTTGAATGGTGAAGCAAGGATCAAAAGGTTGAAACACATTAGTGTGAATCAAACTTAGCATAATATGACTTCTATATTAAAATTCTTAAAGGCATTTAATATATTAGCCTTTACACAACTAACATGATTGTGGAAGTCTGATAAATATACAGAACCTCTAAATATCAGGATGAACTAAAACTCCCTAATCTTCCGCATATAATAAGGGATAAGCGATCCTAAAACATGAGAGTTCACTAAATGACTGATGGATGATATAGTCATTGGCAAGGAGATGCTAAGGATAGACTATGGATAGTGCTCGTTATCCAAAATAGTTCAATAAATTGATCTGTAGGAATCCCTTAAGGGTATTATACCAAATCGTCAATCACGTTGATTCACAGCTGTGTTAAGTGTTATTTAGATGTAAGATACAAAAGACATCTTGAGGATGGATGGTTGTGCTTTGACTATGATCGGCAAGTTCCTATTAATACAATTATAAACCATCTTGTCTCGTGTACAATAATAATATTATGAAGGTGATTGAGTGGTCAAGATGGCATCATCAACCCTTGGTATAAGTGCAGGTAGCCCAAGAAAGATAGAGTGATGAAGTCCTAGGCAAAGATAAAGAAATACTCGAATGACCATTTAGGGCGTTAATGTTGACCATTGATGGAGGCGATTTGCGTGTTAATCTTTAATGTCATTGTAAATTTAATTTGCCTACAATCATATAAATTTGATAAGAATTGATAAAAAAACTCAAACGTATAGTTGGAGTAACATCGTCTCCACAATGATTGAGTTATAGTTAATGATCAATAATAATACTAATACTAAAGGTAATGAATATAAGAAGGAATAAGTAGTTAGTAAGTAGAGGGAATATTAGGTGAATAAGAGAATGAGAGAATATTGGATTATATTTATATGTTTTTGTAAATAATAGAAAGAGTATAGAAGATAAGTGGAATTATAGAGTTTATTTAGTTAGTAAGAGGGCTAATTAGATATGTTAGAAGAATCTGTAAGGTTGTAAAACTAACTAGAGAGTTAGAGGAGTTAAGTTTCTGGCTAGTTTAGAAAAGCTTTAGGTAAAAGGATTGTAATAAGACAATAGAAGAAAGTTAGGAGAAAGTAAAGATACTAACAAGAATTCTAAGGAAGAATTTTATTATTAGTAAGTTAGGTATAAGAGTTGATTTTGATATATATGAGTTTAGTAGCTACAATATAGCTATATATATTAGTATATATATAGGATTGATTTTGAGAGTTAATTGGTTGATTTAGTCAAACACCCAAGAGATGTTCGACCAAATGACCAAAGGGAGACTGGAATATATTTTATGGTCTATATATTCTTTTATATTTTCTTTGTAGAAGAAACAATCGGGTAAAAAAGGGTAGTTTTGTCAAATGCCAGTGAGGTACTCAACAGAATGCCTGAATGGATATTGAAATAGGATATATGTATATTTTTATGTATTTTTTCTATATGATTCTTCTGATAGAAAATCAAGTAAATTATGCGGGTGATTATATCGACACCCAAGAGGTGTCCGACAAAATGCCCGTGACAAGTCAGGATAGAGTAAATGAATATGTAAATGTGTTTATTTAAATTTTTATAAGAGTTTTTAAAATAAACTTATATGGATGAAATATTATTATTAAAAAGCGAAGGTGTTTGATGAAATGCCAAAATGGAATAACGGTAAAGAATCGTCGATCAAACTGAACAAACTTGTCGATAATAAGAAGTAAATCAAATTTATACTATGAACCTCCTAAATTTCAACAAGATAAACTCATGACTTACCAGACTCTGTCCTAAATCAAAGAATTGGGAGAGGTAGCGATGATTGCCATCACCTAGCATTAGTGTGCATTTTCCTCCTCTCGTCACTCCCTTACTGACATAGAATCAGCACTCTCTTCATCCTCTCTGAAGCCTTGCTGAGTTCATGATGCTAAGTCAGAGCTGTCACAACTCTACCGAGCAATCTGATTTCCAAGAAGGGAACTCCACCTGTCGTCTTCGTTCCTGTGATGAGAGATGAGAGAAATAGAGATCCCCCTCTCCCTTTAAGGGATTGAGAGAGGTTCTCTCGACCCTTGAAGGGTTGAGACCTGATCCAACGGCCCTTTGGGGGCCATTGGATCGGCCTGTGGTCACCTTGTTGGCGGCCTCCGTTGGCCGGCTGACAAGGATGACGGCTTGGGGGTGAAGAAGACAATATTGCCCCACAGCCATTCGATCTTCCTTTTAAATGGGTCAACAACGGTGATTACATCACAGCGGTCGACCCATCTCTAATAGGTGTACCCCTTTCAGCCATGTCAGCTGCATTGTCAGGATGCGTCGTCATCTTTATGCCTTGTGATTGGTCCATTTGGGCAGTCCCTCAGCCGCGCCAGCCACAACAGGATGAGATCTCATCACCAACAGGTGCCATGAAAAGGAAAATAAAACCAATTAAATAGGATGGGATAGATCTCACCATCCGATCTTCTTTAAGGAGATCGAATGGATGAGATCATATCTACCTATTTAAAATAAGCCCGAAATGACACGTGCTTTGGGCCAAGTTGGCTCAAAGCCTGGTCATGGTTTTCTTTCTAAATTTCATAAGATCCTGGCTCAACGGGCTGCAATTACTTAGTTTCTTGTTGGCCCAGCCCGATGCAAAGGTAAAAAGAACATGGGGATATAATCCCATATTGGAAGATTGAAAAAAATCAACACTAATTAAAACTTTTGGCATTTATCTTAGATCGAATTAAAACTACTCACCTCTCTTGCGTGCACAGACTCCTTTGTCTTTGTGGGCTTATGTGGCCCTTAATGGGGCCCTCTTTGGTGGCCAAGTGGGTTTGTGCTACTGGGTGCCACCCCTTGCTGGCTGTGAGTGGGCTTGATTGCATTGTGTTTGCTTGCCTGTGCCAAACTTGGGCCTAATGCGCCCAGGGTTTGACGGTCCCGGTCTGGTCCGTACTTTTAGCAAGGACCTAAACCTTACCTAAGGATCGGCCCGGTTCCGGTCTGGTCTCGTCTGGTCATGGTCTGGTCCTAGTCCAGTCATGTTGACTAGTCAAAGTTGAAAAACAAAATGTCAAGATAAAAAAATGGTATAGACTTCTCATCAAAGGGAAAATTTGTTTCATAGCCACTTATGAGCCCATCTTGAAAAATGAAAAGAAGAATAAAATAAAAAGAGACGTAGAAAAGAAGAATGAAAGAAGAATAATTGAACAGTAAAAGAACAATAAAAGAATAATTAAAGAAGAAGAAAGGAAGATGAAAAGGAAGAAGGTAAATAAACATAATGTAGAAATAAGAAAATCAGGAGAAAGAGGAAGAAGGAAAATAGTAGGAAAAAGGTAAGGAAGAAGAAAAAGTAAAAGAAGACCTGAAAAAGAGAATAATAATAATAATAATAATAATAAGAATAATAATAAAATAAGAACAAAAGAGGATAGAGAGAAGAAGAAAGAAGAATAAAAAAAGAAGAAAAGAATAATAAAAAGAGGAGAAAAAGAAAGTAAAAGAAGAACAAATGATGAAAGAAGAGTAAAATAAAAAGAGAAGAAGCCCAAAAGAAATGAAGAAAACTTTACATAGGGTGTAGAGTGGAGAAACCTAATATAGCTTAAAATACCATGAAACAAACTTGACAGAGTTGGAGGAGAGAAAACAAAAAAAGGATAAACTAAACATTCTCAAGATTGAGAGCAAGAAAGAGGGACTCAAAGAGTGGGAGAGAGAGAGAGCATGAGAGGGAGTGCACGCGAGAGAGAATGGGAGAGAGAGAAGAGAGCGTGCGAGAGAGAGAGAGAACAGGGGAGAGAGAGTGCGAGAGAGAGAACAGGAGAGACATAGAGAGAACAGGAGAGAGAGTGCGAGAGAGAGAACAGGAGAGACATAGAGAGAAGAGGAGAGAGAGAGTGGGAGAGAGAAAGAACGGGAGAGAGAGAGAGCAGGAGAGGGAGAAAGCGTGCGAGAAGAGAGAGAACGTAGAGAGAGAGAGCAGGAGAGGGAGAAAGCATGCGAGGAGAGAGAGAACGGAGAGAGAGAGAGAGAAAGAACGGGAGAGAGAGCAGGAGAGGGAGAAAGCGTGCGAGGAGAGAGAGAACGGAGAGAGAGAGAGAGAGAGAGAGAGAGAGAGAGAGAGAGAGAGAGAGAGAGAGAGAGAGAGAGAGAACAGGAGAGACAGAGAGAGAACAGGAGAGAGAGAGTGGGAGAGAGAAAGAACGGGAGAGAGAGAGAGCAGGAGAGGGAGAAAGCGTGCGAGGAGAGAGAGAACGGAGAGAGAGAGAGCAGGAGAGGGAGAAAGCATGCGAGGAGAGAGAGAACGGAGAGAGAGAGAGAGAAAGAACGGGAGAGAGAGCAGGAGAGGGAGAAAGCGTGCGAGGAGAGAGAGAACGGAGAGAGAGAGAGTAGGAGAGGGAGAAAGCATGCGAGGAGAGAGAGAACGGAGAGAGAGAGAGAGAAAGAGCGGGAGAGAGAGCGGGAGAGGGAGAGAGCGAGCGAGGAGAGAGAGAAGGGAGAGAGAGAGAGAGAGAGAGAGAGAGAGAGAGAGAGAGAGAGAGAGAGAGAGAGAGAGAGAGAGAGAGAGAGAGAGAGAGAGAGAGAGAGAGAGAGAGAGAGAGAGAGAGAGAACAAGAGAGAGAGAGAGAGACAAAGTGAGAACGAGAGAGAGCAGGCGAGAAAGAGCACATGAGAGAAAGCGAGAGATGGAGGGAGAGAGAAAGCAAGGGAGCAATATATAGAGAGGGGGGGACGCGACCAGGCAGGGGTGGGTGAGAGGGGAACATGATTGGTGGGGGAGGGGGAAGGGGGTATGATTTTTTTTCTATTATTTTAATCTGGTACCGGTCGGGTTTGACCATCAGACTGAAGCCGGTCCACTCTAAAATGGTGGACCTGCGGTCTCGAATCGGTCTGGTCCCTAGATGGCCGCAATAAATAAAACATTTTTTTCTTTATTTGTTTTTATATATGTAATTTTTTTTTCTCTGATTTGCCTTTATATTTCCTCTGAAATAGCATAAAGGACGTACTAAAAACAGAATTAATCATATTAAAATTGACTTAACACATATTTCATATTAAGAAATTATTGAAATGGTAAATCATGTGAAAATTTTATCAAAATTGCTTTGTTTTTGTATTTGCTATATTTAGTGCATGAAATGCAAATTATAGTTAGGATGATAATAACACACATGAAATTATCTAAAACATATCTTGAATGCACATGATTGCATGCCACATTTTAAATCCATCAACCATACCCTAACTCATATAGGAGCATCAAGCGGATGAAGGAAAATACAAACAGGGCAATCAATAATTGAAAGGTTTCTTGAGTGAGTCAGTACACTCATTTGTATCTTCTAGAGTATGAGGTACAGCCTGGCATCCCTTGGGTTGGAAACTCAACCAACTGGTTGGTTTAAATATATACACTTACAGATACGATGCTATAGATAATTTTCAGTGCTAATAAAGGTCACTGGCCTACTAGAGTGGTTAACCAGATGGATACATAGGATTACAAGGTCATAGACAAACGGGATTCGAGACGTTAGAAAGTGCAATTAAAGGTTAGGGATTTTTATAAAAAAACAGTCATCAAGCATGAATTGGGGAAGAATGAACCCAGTACATATTTTTTCAGGTGCCCACCCTTCTTCTCTCTTCTACACTCCCAATATGATCAAACAATGTGACGACAATGGGGAATCAATAATTTTGCACATCAAGATGAAGGAGGAGATTCAATATGTCTAGAGGCTATACACATGAATAACTCATTCCACCTCACTGAAAGGGACTGAGAAGTCATGGATCTGATTTGTGCACAAGTAATTTCATTATAGGTTTTGGAGTGACATTACGATTCCACTCATAGTCCTAAAGTCCATGAAATATTTTGGTTTCACCTAAATCATGGCTCTAGACCCCAACACTTTATGCAAATAAGAGAATTTTCCATTATTAAAGGCATTCCTAGATGAGTCTAAAGACACTCAGTAATTATGGATCAAACTTCTTCAAAATGATCGAATAAAAAATACCCATCCAAATTTAGCAATTCTCTGGTGCCTTGGGTGGTGTAGTAATCTCCCACAGATTTGAAATGTGACTGCTTCATATTTATAGAGACTACCTTATTCAAAATCCCTACAAGGTGATTGAAATGACCATAACGGTACCCAAGTCAATTCACCAAGACTATTAAGGAACATAGTCTAGATTTGATTCATGCATTGTTACATAGGCTACTTCATTTGGCTGATGCTTTGCAACCATGCCTTCTATTCAGCACAATTTTTTGTAGTGGCCATTTTCTTATCCTTGTTGTATCCCTGTGCAATGTGGTTCTTTCCCTTTACTGCCCTTGTCTACCGGTTCCTATAATCATGAACATATAAGTTTATGTTGTTACATAGGCGGAAGCATACTCGCCATAAGAGATTTTTTCATCCAAGACACACTAATTAATTTACTGAGAGAACGTTGCTCCTTGATCCAATTGCAGGATATGGATGCATCGTTTCCTTCCCACTTGCACACCCTTTTCCATATTTCTTATCTTATCTCTCTCCAATTTTATCTATCATTTCTTATCTCTCTTCTATTTCACACCTCTAACCTCTTCTCTTTCTCGCGTCTTGTCTCTCTGTACCTGTCTCTCTTTGATCATTTATCTACCTTATTTATTGTGTATAATCTCTCATTCATTCCTCATTTCTCTCTTTCTCTCATGTTTCTCATCTCTCTTGTCGTTCTTGTTTCTTTTTGCTCTCTCTCTTCATTCTCCTTTCTTTTTTCTAGACTCTCTATCTGCTTGCTCATCTCTCTCATTGTTCTTCTTTATCTGCCGTTTATCATCTCTCTCTCTCTTGTTATTTGTCTCTCTCTAACTCTTATATCTTGTGTGTGTATGTGTATCTCTCTATCTGTCTATCTATCTATCTCTCGATCTCACTACCAGCTGCCTCTCTCTCATGTTACATATCTCTCTCTATCTCTTTCCTCTGCTGCCTCTCTTTCTCATGTTTCTTATCTCTCTCTATCTCACTCTTCTGCTGCCTTTCTGTCTCCATCTATTTCCTCTCTCCCTTGTTGCTCTTATCTCTCTCACTCATTTCACATATAACTTGATTTAAAGAGTACAGGGTCAATAATTTGCATTTATGTCCCGATGTTTTACAAAAACTAAATACTTGCCCCAACAAGTGCTCTCTAGCCAAGAGAGATATTCTTTCATCATTTATTGGCACCTTGATGATTCTGAAGATTTATTGACTTACTAACATGCATCCTCATTTGAATTGTCTTGTGTTATTCCTTCTCTTAAATATGTGTTCGCTTCTTATATAAGGATACTCATGACAGCAGACATTCAGTAGAATAGTTGGACCCATCTCCCACTTCATGATGATGAAAAGCTTCCTCTGTCTTATATCTCACTTTGTGAAGTTAATCTCTATTCCTCTCACAAGAACAAGAAGAGGTGAGAAGACTGAGCAAGATAGAGAAGGGGAAGACGAGCTAGGTAATGGATCATTGACATTAATCTCACACATTAGCCTTACAACTCGGTTGTTATTTATATTAGCCTATAATACCCCGTTGTAGTTTTCAGTTTATATAACTTAGTCATTGTCATCATAAAGAAATACAATGGATATGTAAAGACGGACTCCTTACCGTTAAACTTGTTTCTCTATGTAGATTTAAGCCTGACCATCTATATTGAATCATATTTAGCATTAAACTTAGAACCCAGCTACACGGGCAACCGATTGCCCCAAAGGAATCTTAGGCAACAGGGACACGTGGAAAATAAGCCACGTGTCTTGCAAGGATTGGGCGTGGAAGC